>NW_009648961.1:372606-386060 GCF_000708025.1 Charadrius vociferus
TTCCCTACATGCTGCACACAGTGAATTCTATTTCCACCTGGCAACTCACAGGTCAAATTCTATTTGGTATCAATTCAGGTTTCACTAATTACTGAAACTAGAGCTTAAAAAAATTGAGAAATGAAATGAAACACAGGAACATTTCAGGGCCCCCAAAAGAAGGTTCCTAGAAAACAGATTAAAGCAGAAAGCCTTGGGGAACCTGATGTTTCACTTATGAGTTTCACAGATTGCAGCACAGAATTTGCTTGTGGTGCCTCACAACAAAGCCTTGATTATCTCCACTTGAATTATTCTGATGGCTCCCAAGCTGCAGCACCATTTTCCATGACAGAGAGAATGGGAAAGGAAAACGTCACAAACAGCTGAGAATGAATAACATAAAATAAGAAAAAAATTGAAGCAGAGACATTTGTCAGAATAAAACAACTTAAAAATGAACAGTCAGAAACTAAAAATGTACCGGGCATATATAGGGGTGTTTTGGCAGAAGGCCGTTTTCAGCAACAGACTGAGCAACTCTCTTCTTGCCCCTCAGTCCATACCGCAAGCTTTTCCACTTCAATGTTTACTAAAGGAAAATCTTAAATTTATTGGTATTTTCAGGATGCTACTCAGTTGGTCAAAAGGCACTGGGACAATATTTCTTTTTATTTCACTGGGGATAGTGGTGGCGGTTCTTCTCAACTGCAGTCCTCCATGTGCCAGTCAAGCTGGCTGGGCAGTTCTTTCTTTTAATGGAAAGTTAGACATTGACTTTTCTAAGCCATGTTCAGTTAGCAAACATGTTCTGAACAAAAGGAAGAAGCCCTTTTGCTCACTCATGTCGCAGCAAAAAGACTTCTCCAACATGTCAGCGCACTTAGAAGGCTGTTCCTTGTCTTTCCCATGTTTTAAAAAGTGCAGCATCCTCCTACACCCTTGTTCTTTCTAAATATTTAGATTACAAGAAAGGTTTATGATATGCTTCAAATATTTGCCTTCACTGTGTTGCTGGCCTTTTTTTCACTACTTTGTGATTATAAAAAGCCTGCTGTAACTTGACAAGAACTAAATATAGCTTCCATCATTGGTACAGTGCTGGGGGAGGAAAAAGAGAACTGTTGTATATTTAACAAACTGCGGGAAACAGAAAAAAATGCAAGCGTAAGGCATAATACACAGCAGTAGTATTTCCTGAAAACTGTTGGCTCATGCCATGAGGCTCGTAATTATAACTAGCTTCCTGCCTACTTTCTTGGGATGAAGCAGCTGTTTGTTTCATTAGCCAGCTCCTGCACAGGACTGGCTCAGCTCTACTGCAGACATCACCCATCAGGACTGTACGCAGTATCACTTTGACAAATAAATTCATCTTTATCAGATATCCAAGCAAGAGTAAGTAAGAAGAAAAAAAAAAAAAAATGCATTGATCCTGTCCAGCAACTTTGAAAAATAGGTAAGCCATGGGGGGCATATGATCCCAGCTCCACATATGTTTTGAGGCTAACTCATGAAGCTCCTCAGTGTCCTAAAAGGGCGAGCATGAGAAAATACTCTCACTGAACACTCTTCCATGCTAAGTACTCTGATATTGTCCATAGATTTGTTGGTGAAGGTAAGGAAGACAGAAGTACTCAGCACAGAAAAAAGATGGAGCTGGGAATAGAAAAGCCCAGCAAAAGGCTCCCAGATGATGCACTTGACCAGCAATGTGTACTCAGCTCTTGCATTCTTTCAAGGTTGCAACCTCAAACTCCTCTCCTATTTCTTATTCTTCCACCGCTCCCACCCCCAAAGGATTGATCAGGGTCAGGTAATTTCAGAGGGAAGGGAATGTGCTAGATTCTTCAGATCGGGTGGATCTACGGAGTGACCGTGAAGTAGCTAAATGGGATTTCAGGAAACAGTTGGGAAAAGAGGGTGAATGAAACCCACAGGCTGTGTAGAGCCAGGTGTGAGTCATATAGTACTTTTGTCTCCATCTTTCTTTACACTGATGAACAGTGAACTTGCCCCACAACAGTTAAAAAATAAGAAAACAGTATCTTAATATCGTGCTTTTGTATAGAAGGAGATACTGTTGCTATTGACAAAGAGTATGTGCCAACAAACCTCTATTATTTAAAGCCAGACTGTCTGATACCTGTCTGGACTTTTACCTTCAATGTCCTGCATTCCCCTGAGCCAAGCCCAGAAAGCAAAAGCCCATGTGTTGCAGGCTTGAAGCTGCCACTGAACACACTAGATTGATATTATAAATCTGAAAGGGGAAGAAGTAATGGAGGAAGGGGAGAAGCATTATTTCTAGCAATCAATTAACAAGACCAATAAAATGATCTGTGATAAGAAAATATATTTCTCCTCACTCACACAATATTGCACTATGGTATATCGCAAGCCTCTTAAAACCACGAAAGCAAATGAAGGAAGCACTACCTATCATTCGCTTTCTTGTTTTCCCCACAAAACATCCAAATAAAGTTAAATAATAGATAAAAAGTAATGTGACTCAAGGCTTAGGCGCAGACTGGACTTTTTCTCCAGATTCAAACATTCACAGCACATTTTCCCAGAACTTCATATTGCTTAATTCCCTTGCACCTGGAGTCAGAGCACTGACCTGCAGGTGACAAAGTCTCTAATAGAAGCACAGTCATTCACCAGTTCTATATATTCAGGCTTCAGTGATGTGGATGCCTCCTATGAAACCCAGGCTGTCTAGACCATTCAGCTGAATTGTTACAAAATATTTGCTTTGCATCACAAAGTAAAAATTTATGCAAAAAGCACACAAGACTCAAACACTGGTGTAAAAATGAACAGATTGTCTGTGTTGGCTTCCCAAAGATAAATGTACCATCCCCTTCTCTGAGCTTTGTTAACCTCAGAAGGTTTATAATGATGGATACATTCCACTAGCAAAAACTCTTAATAACATGGATAGGTTGGGCCCCACTAGCACTGCTCTTTCCAGCCGGGTCACATAGCTAAAATTGGGCACATTCAAAATATAATATTGCAAGTTATCTCTTCCACCAGTACTCTTCAAGCTAAGCACTTTCTGTCTCAGGCATGCAAGTTAGGAAACTGAAATTCTACTACAGCACTTCCTTATCACATCCTATTTTAAAGATAAAATACATTCATTTTTCTCTCAGGACCTACTGAAGGATTAGTGGCAAGGAACAAAGGCAACAGTGGAAGGAAATTACATATTGTGTGCATTTATGAGTGTGCACATGCAGACAGGGGAACATATGCATTGTGCACTTCTCCCTTCCCTTGGCAGTATTAACTATAAGCAATTCTGCTGAGGGATGCCACTGGAAGGATCAGTCTTCCTGGGCTTCTGCATAATGCCTTTCGCTCACAAGCCTTGCAGTCTGCTAAAGCTTCATGGCACTTCTGGAAAAATTACATAGTATTGGATAGCTCTTAACTTTGTCAGACTCCACCATGGGGAAAGGGGAAAAGAACCAGTGGTAACCCAAGGAAAAGGGAAGTCATGACCAGAGCTATTTAACATTTAAGAGAAAGAGACCTTCTAGGTTAGGGTGAGGAAAATAAAGTCATATTTCAGGCAAGTCAGAACTTCTGACAAAATCGGTTTCAGGGGAAGTAAAACACGGTTTTGTGGCTTGATGCCACTGATCTGGAATTTCCCTCTAACTAATAGGTGGTATCACAGACAAGAGCAAGATGCCAGAGGTTCGAGATGCCAGCTCTTCGCCTCCTCAGTTTTCAGCTTCCACCATCTTGTCGGCCAACTTGCAACAGGTGGGAGACATTAAGGTATTGAGACTCCCCACTTTGCAGCAGCAAAACAGCAGCCTGACTGAAAACTCAACTTTAATGCTCTTTAAGCCTACAAAAGTGAAAATATCCAGAACTTCCCAAAAAAGCAGCTGTGAAAAATCAAACTAATTGTTTCCCAGCAGTAAAGAAATAGAAATTGGCAATGTTTGGCAGAAAGAGCATTTTGCATTGAAAACCACCTCCAACAGAACATATCTTTCTAACTCTAAGCTGAAATGTAAATGCTTGTTTTCCCATTCTCTGAGATCTCACAGCTCTCCAACTGTGTATTAATCATAGAATCATTGAATGGTTTAGGTTGGAAAGAACCTGGAAGATCATCGAGTTCCAACCCCCCTGCCATGGGCAGGGACACCTCCCACTAGACCAGGTTGCCCAAGGCCATGTCCAGCCTGGCCTTGAACACCTCCAGGGATGGGGCCTCAACAACCTCTCTGGGCAACCTGTTCCAGTGCCTCACCACCCTCATAGTGAAAAACTTCTTCCTAATGTTTAATCTAAACCTGCCCTCTTCCAGTTTAAAGCCATTTCCCCTCCTCCTATCACTATATGCCCTAGTAAAAAGTCCTGCCCCAGCTCTCCTGTAGGCCCCCTTTAGGGACTGGAAGGCCGCAATAAGATCTCCCCGGAGCCTTCTCTTCTCCAGGCTGAACAGCCCCAGCTCTCTCAGCCTCTCCTCATAGGAGAGGTGCTCCAGCCCTCGGATCATCCTTGTGGCTCTCCTCTGGACACACTTCAGCAGGTCCATGTCCTTCTTATGTTGGGGACTCCAGAGCTGGACGCAGTACTCCAGGTGGGGTCTCACGAGAGGGGAGTAGAGGGGCAGGATCCCCCCCCTTGACCTGCTGGCCACAGTTCTTTTGATGCAGCCCCGGATACGGTTGGCCTTCTGGGCTGCGACTGCACATTGCTGGCTCATGCTGAGCTTCTGGTCAATCAGCACACCCAGAGGGCCTTCTCCTCAGGGCTGCTCTCCAGCCATACCCTGCCGAGCCTGTATTTGTGCTTGGATTGCCCCGACCCAGATGCAGGACCTTGCACTTGGCCTTGTTGAACTTCATGATGTTGGCTTGGGCCCACCTCTCCAGCCTGTCCAGGTCCCTCTGGATGGCATCCCTCCCCTCCAGCGCGTCTGCCTCACCAAACAGCTTGGTATCATCGGCAAACTTGCTGAGGGTGCACTCAACGAATCCCAGGAAAAAAAACCCTGCTTCTTCCTCTTGTCTTTGCTACTCTTATAAGCTTCTTGTGGCTGTGCCAACACCCCTGTTTCTGATTCTGCCACAACCTTTGATACCAATGGGACAACGTATAGACCCAGGCTGGGGAGAGGAGAAGAAAAAATCATAAACCACTTTTGCCCTTACGTACCTACCTACACACACCACCCCACACCCATCCATTCTCCATAGTGGTAGAAGACTTTTCAATGGAAATATGATGACACCTCAAGGGAATCACATTTTCCATAGAACTACAGAACAGAAAAGACAGGAAATATTTGAGTTTGGAGGGCATAGCTTATGCAAAATCCTCGCTGGCAAATGCAGAACTAAAGGTGGGAGATAGTGGGAGAAAATAACAGGAAAAGTATGTTACCACCAACAGTTAAATGTTCTTGACTATAACAGTCTAGTGGACTCAGCAGTGAGGGATGCCATTTTAACAAACTGTGACTGAACCAGAAACAACACAAATAAGTATCTCTCAGAGTTCAGAAAACCGTAACACCACAGTTTTCACAGTGATTTCTAAAGCCCTTTTGATAAGTAGCAAAATAATCATTCAAACACATTTGTTTCTCTACACAGTTGTTCTCACCATAGACATACTTCTTGGCTAGTCTCAGCCATGATCTAGGCATTTTCTGTAACTTTTGCAGAAGGAACAAAGGGGCCAGAGCACACCAGAGGATCTGTTCTGGCTATTACTGGCACAGACAGACTCCAGAGGGGAAGAGGATATCAGTCCTGAAAAAAGAAGGAATCAGCTGCATCCAACTCCTATTTAACCAACTCCTTCCCACAAAACCAACCCAGATAAAATTCAAGTGGTGTGCGAAAAGCTTTCCAGGGTTTTTCAAAATATCAGCACACCCCAGATCTTCTACCACGTTCTATGAGCTAAGGTAAAATAAATAAACCTGAAGTGGTACCATAAGAATTCCTTGCCAAGACACATTAACTTCACATGACCATAAAACCCTCAGAAAATGCAAGGAAGAAGGATGTTATTGCTGTAGTAGAAGATCCCTGAATAAATACAAACACATATTCCTGTGTTCTTATAGTAACGTCTTGGTTTCTGCAGCTTCCTTTTGTTATCATAGATTTTGACAGTGGTGATGGTTGGTCATAGTCAGATACTTTTTGTTCCTGCAGTTGCCAGAAGAAGTACAAAGGAAGGAGTTTGGCTGCAGAATGTGTCTAGCCATCCCAGACAGGGCAAGGCCAGCTTCTGGATATGAAGCACGTAGTCAGATGGTCGTTTGTGTTCTCAGCCATTTCTTGTTTACCTTTCAGTTTCTTTGTGTCACAGGCAGCTTTGAATCCTTTGTCACTGTGCATGTAGCAAGCTGCAACACGGAAGTATTAAATATTCCCACACAGTAAATGGAAACCTAATGTTGATCTCCTTTCAGAAGGGAAAACTGTTAAACTCTCCTTTTTTGTACCTTTGTATTACCCTCTGGTATGTAACCTCTCCCCAGTAACTGGTGCTGAGAATGGTCATAACACCACAAAGAGCGGCTGGAAAGGTTGTTAAACATATCATATGGTACAGCTCAGCTCGTTGCACCAGACGCTTACAGCTGCTTAGCAAATTTCATTAAATAACTTTCATTGAAAAAATAATCCGTGATCATTTAGTTGAATCTGTAGTTTCTCTTACAGAGACTCATCCATTTATCTCTGAGAAACTTTTCGTTCATTGTTTAACTCATCATTGAGGTTTCTTCGCTATTTTTGGATTTTCGTGATAAGCTCTTCCCACAAAGCCACAGCTACTCTTTCTTCCTTCTAGGTACCAACTTATCTCACATTGGCCTCCATTTCTGACTTTCACCAACAAAAGTTCTCTTCAGTTTTTGAAAATTTGCAGCTCAGCTCTAGGTTGCTATCAGCTACAACCAAAAATCCCTCATGGGGTTTTACTAAGCAGAACGTGGACACAAAGCAGAGTGTGTGACTGTTTTTTTTCTATCCTCACAAGGAGAATGAGAGAGTATGGACACACATGAAGGCCCTCTGGGGAGTGGGTTCAAAGACCACATAGGTGTTCTGGTAACAGCAGGGCCGGCTTTACGCACAACAGGACACATGCTTTCAGGACAGGTGCCAATGCAAGAAGGACCTGTCTCCTCCTGGACGCAGTCTCATTACTCAGAAACATGATGAGCTGTCAGAAATGCACTATTCAGAAGTGTTGTAAAGCAAATAATACAGACTGCACTGAGGTATGCATTCTTGTTTCGCATCAGATAACAAGGGTGTTCTTAACTAGTTATTGTAAATCACGAGGTTTTGCAGCTAGCTTTTACCCCACAATTTGAATTCATCTCACGGTATTTGTGTACATCCTTATCAACTAGCTGGAGGGGGAAATCCTTGGGGGATAAGCCACAGAGCCAGAATTGCATCCTTTTTGATAATTTTCATTTGGAACTGAATTGCTATTTGACATTAATCCTTTTTTTTTCTACCTCATTCTCAAATTGAAGTAGCTTAACTAATCTCCTTGCAAATTATTTCATTTCTTTTTTCAGTGACCATTGCAGGGGAGGGCCCCACATGCCAACACTCTCCATCCCCTCCCCATACTATGCAGACTCATAAAGGAATGAAAAATGTGTGGACAGTGTATGCCTTACTTGCTCAACAACGCATTATGATGCAGACAGAAACTAGTGAGGTTATACAGTTTCCATAGTGACTGTCTCACTGAAATGATCTATTTCTGGAATTCCATCAGAGATCACCAGTGTGGTTAAGATGGAAGTGTTCTGTGATTGCGGTTGGCCATCAGCTAAGCAATAAGCAATGGAAGAATTCATTTCCCCAGGAATATTTTTGGGAAAATTAAACCACCTTGAAAATGGCAGGAATATACTCAAAACATGCCTTGATTTACATTTTAATTTCATTTTTATTGGTTAGTATTATCAAACCTATCAAACTATGCCTTAAATGATTATAGAATTAGCATGACACATTCATGACTATCCATAAAAGTACTTGTCACCCTTACAGTTACAGTGGAAAGCATTAACTTATGCATTATTACAGGACTGCTGGCAATACCACAGTAACATATTGTAAGCAAAAGTTTAGTTTTCTGAAGAGCAAACAGAGAATCTTGCCTACACTCCAACAGTCCACCTGAATGTACCTGATTTTGTTTCCCAAAGACATTACTTAATCAAATTTAACCCAGAAGGTGAAATTACAGAAGACAATGCATTTACTACTTCTTTGTGACCTTTTCATTAGGGACCCCACTTCTGCCAGCCTCAGCTTTTTTACTACTTGCAAAGCCAGAGTTTATGGGAATTAGATTCCACAGTAACTCTCTGAAAGCATCCACTCTTTTCCACCACATAGAAATACTACATATTTTCACTCTTGGTTTTAATTCTTACTGATCTTCATTGCTACAGAAGTCTCTAGCAGAGCAGCCTAGAAGATGGATAATGAAACTGAGTGCAAAACACTCTGAATTAATTTTCACTTTTGCCAAAATCTGTGCTTCACTCAACTTCCTCTTTTTTTTTGTGTGTGTGTGAAATCAGAAAAACAAAAAATGACAAACTAAAGGGGTGCTAACTGTTGATATTTGTAAAACAATTGTGAGACTGGTGATATAACTAATGTGCCTTACACTATGATTTTTCAATCCGTGCCAAGCTCGCTTACAGAGAAATACCCTAAGTTCCCAACAAGTCCAATGCTCGCTCTTTTCCCCTTCAGCTTTTGGATGCACCTTTGTTTTGCATTTTACTGAGACAACACTGCTCTTTCAGCGATAAAGTACTCACTTCAATTCTTTACAAGGTTTTGGAATAATGGGTAAAGCTGATGCACAAGAACATCGTTGCTTCCTTATGTGTTACCCCTCTAGGCAGCACGCTGAGTATCTCCCCGTTTCAGCATATTCTATGCCAGAAACGCCTCTTATGCTTCAACTTCTTTTAATGCAGGAAGAAGCAGCTCTGCTCAAAAGGCAAGACACATTGTCTCGCTATGGCAGGAGAGTTATTAACAGTAACAATGACCAAATTCTGGAACTATGCCACCTTTTTAATTTAGCAGTACATTTTGGTAGGAGGATGGTTATGCAGATACCCGTTTGCTTAAACAAAATCCAGTCTTAATGGATTTTCTGATTCAGGATTCTGGTTGTTTCCTCTTGATTACAATGAAGCTCAATGAAACAAATAGCGAATATGTACTGGAAGTAAATGCATTGCTTTTATTTTTAAAATCAGATTGACCTAACCCCACATTCACCACTTCCTGCATAAGCTATTTTGCTTAGGGTGTCAGTTCTGTGACATACTTTCTTAACATTTTGATTCAGTCCTAACTAATAAAGGACAGCTGTATTGAAACAAAGAAAGCTAATAAAAATATGTCCGTGTCAGGATTTTATACCAAAGCTATGATCTTAACAAATAGGTAAAATTTGAGAAAAGCTGTAAAGGTACTTACCAATTAGATACTAGGTTATATATTTAATGTGCAATAAACCAAATGTTTGTTATAAATGATGTGCCACTGGAAAAACTCTTCAGTGAAGAACATAAGGGAAGGACGGGGAAAGGAAGTTGAGGAAAATCCCTGAACTCCCACATTGTATGGCTCTGCAGACAAAAATCTCTTCTCTCATTAGCTCACCTTTGGCCAGCAATCTCTGTCCTGTTGCATCCGGCACAGCTAGACAATGTGTATCCAGACCTAAAAAAGAGTTCTGGGATCCACCACTGGGTTTGGAAAGCTGGACTTCCTGGCTTTCTGCCGCTTCTCCACAGTCTACTTCTGGCAGCTCATCAGAGTGAATCTGTACACAGAAAGTTAAAGGCTGATCACCCTCTTCGGTGGCAGAGCTGTTAACTAGGTCAAGCCAGGACTGCCTCTCGGAATAAACCACTTTGGACGTCAAGGAAGAAGAGGACTCTTGGGAGTTGAAAGTGCTTTCAGGAGATGAGAGACAACAAGATGCTTCACTTGACAGAGTCGAGGTGAAAGAAGACTTCTGCTGATCCTGCTTTCCAGAAACATCAGGGGTGGGGAGGAGAGCGGGGAGAAAAAAGAAAAAAAAAAATGTTATTTCAAATTTTTCCTGTTCCTAGGTTCTACATGTTATAGATATGCAGCTGAAATGCTGAAACCTAAAATTGATGTCATCTGATCAATGATCGACCCAAACAAGCCTGAGGTATGGCAGCCAATCTCCTGCAGAGCAGTAACTTCAGAAATGAAGCCACAAGGAAGCCAGAGGTAAAACAGATAAAAAAATCTGTCAAAACCTAGAAATAAAAGACCAAGGAAAAATATTGTGTTGAACATAGCCTTCCATGCTAGGTCTCACACTCATGTTCACTCTTTATTTGTCTTCACTTTATTGGTCTAATCAAGAGTGCAGCAGATAAACTCTGAATTAGCCATTGAACACAAAGTTGTCTTGAACCATTCAGTAAGTCCACCAATGCCATAACAACAGATAGACAGAAATGGGCCCAAGTAATGACCTTCTCAGCACACAAAGCAATTTTACCTGGTCCATTCAGGGGACTAATTCATTCACCAAGGTAAGAAGGCAGAGGGTAATATGATGGCAAGTTAATGACGGAAAGAAAAAACAGACAGTCATGGGGCAGAGAACAGGAAGAGAAATGGTACAAGATTTGTGCTGCTCAGATTTACCTGCTAAGATTCATCCTTCAGCACATGAATCTGGAAAGGGACCCAAACTTCACTAGAAACACATCAGAATTCATTAAGACATCCTAAGGCTCTCCATACTGTACTTGTCACCCTGCCTTAACAAGAGTGCATACAAACAGAGGTCTCTGAGACATCTAAGAGTCATCATTAGGAGCTAGGTGTTGAATGGGAGAGGGTATCACAGATGTACAATTCCATGTAAAGAAATGTTAAGAGGAGAAAGAAAGTTTTGAAAAGTATTTAGCTTCCCAGAGAAGTAAATAGATGCTCGGGTCTTTCTCTACTGTAGGTATTTACATTGAGTTGTTATTTTATCTGATCACAAAAAGCAACTCACACAACAAGAACTAGCACTAGTGTGCTGCTTAGCCACCAAACACCACTGAAAAGATGAGCCAAGAGAATCAAATACACAAGTAACACATATGCAAACACACAAATATGCATTAAAATACCTAGAAGAGGATTAAAGAGGATTAATTGACAATAATAAATAAATTAATGGAAGACAAGGGGAGACAAAGCCTTATAGTGAAGCTCTTAGCAGAAACGATCAGAAATCATGATGAGATCATCATTATACGAAAGCCAGATTTCTTGTGTCTGCTACTGCAGAAACGTACTCCTTCTGCAAATCATCTGCTGTTGGCCAATGCCAGAATCAGAGTACCAGACTTGATGGACCACAATTCTGGCACGTTTATGTTCTCAATACGTATGTAGAATAGATCTGTGTAAGGATTAAAACAGATGATAACTAAATTGGAAGTACTGAAAATTACTGAGAAGATGTTGCTAGGGAAACCCGGACAAGCTGCAAATACAATAAAGGAACTAGCCTGGAATACTTATTTATAACCTGGTAAACCAGAAATAAGATATATTCGTATAAACCAAACCAAGAGCAAAATTTTTATTTATTATGATATATAAACTTCTGCAATTCCATGTTGCTGTAGTGTAAACTACTCCCTTTTTACATTAAAAAAAACAAAGTAGATTTGCCTTCCTGTGCTTCTAATCTAGCTGTATTGTGTAGCTACTAATCAATTCAGAAGATGAGGAGGACCAATATAGGATTGTGGGTCACCATTTGTTTGTAGCACTTTCTTCACTTTTGTAAACTTTCAAAGCCATTCCTCCAAGACTGTCCCAAACACTGTGATACCAGGCTTTATTTATATTTCTATTATGAAAAATACAACATTGTGTTTCAGGTGCATTTTTCTTTTTAAAAGGGAAACCTTCACAAATGCATCCTAAAGCAAAGGACAAGGAGGTGCTTGCATGAACTACATGCCTCAGTGATAAAAACACCCTTGGGAACACTGGCGACCTGAAGCTTTTCATCTAAGAGCTCCTATTGCAAAGACAAATTGTTGAAGCATTTGTACAGCCGAGCAGAACCATCAAACAATAAGAGCTCTTGCTCACATGGTCTGATTTCAAGTGTTCAAAGACAAGAAAGGAAGATGTTAGATCTCACCTCTATTTTTCTGGCATTTGTCCATGCAAAAGAAAGTGCTATTGAAATGAAAGCTGTGCCACACTGAGTGGAATATATTTTTGTTTTCATTTTCGTTGTGTGTTAAATAAAAAAATGTGGGTGAGAATGAAAATGACTGACAGAATGTGTTTCTCTTTCTCTACATATGTGTTGTGTTGGTTTTTTTTTTTCTTTGGCATGACAAATGGTTACCTAACTTACTCAAGTGGTTCCTTTGGAAGTTTTGCACTCATCCATATAATAATAAATCTCCATTTGGGGACATTTTAAAAAGCAGATACTTGAGCCAGCAGATCATCAGGATTCCACTGGAGATCAATGAGTCTCTAGGCATTTTTAAAGAAAAATTATCACCATGAAACACCTCAACTGCTCTTTTGGGACTGCTACAATCTATTGTCTCAATATAGCTGCTGGCTTTTGAACTGTAAATCCATTCACATGTGGAGAAATTAATGCAGATGGTCAGTTTAACTTTTGTCCTACACATGTTAAAATTTACTTGTTCCTCACTTGCTTTTTTCTTCCACGTACCCAAAAGCATGCATAAACATAGAAAGCTTACGTTCACTATTTTTGTCTTTTTCAAGTTTCAAATGGTTTGGGTCAGCAGAGAACAGAACAGCAAATGAAAACTTTATGTTAGAAGTACAGCAAAGTGTTTGCTACTCTGACACATAACAGAGCTTGTTCCTGGGTGGTTATTAGTTTCCAGATTAAGAGTTTTCACTCTTGAGTTGATCTCAAGAAGTTTGGAGGCCTTTCTGCTTAAGACGGCATTAGTTTGATTTTCCAAAACGTTCGTATCTCCTAATTCCTGCTTTGCAAAATCCCTCTGGCACTCGGGAGGAAGAAGTGCAACTTTAAAAAAGAAAGATAAAAATAATAAAAAGAAATGAACCCCAGTCAATGCCTGTGGCATTCTTGATGCTGAGCTGGGTTTCCAGCATGAGCATCTCTTCCAGTAGCAATCTGAAAACATTCAAGCAGGCCTTCCAAAAGTGGTTTACCCACAGAATATCAACCCAAATCCATCACATGTTTGGGACCTCACAGCTTGGTTCAAAAACTCTGCAGCAAATAAACAGGCAGCAAGCAGTGTTTAACCAGCCTTCCCTGAGACAACCAAGAGCTCCGCTCCCAGTACTGAATTTACAGTATAAGCTGTGCTTTCCCAATCCTTCCAGTGCTCTCCTTGCTCCAGT
>NW_009648961.1:386119-390053 GCF_000708025.1 Charadrius vociferus
TTGCAGTCAAACTCAGCCGTGTTGGCACCTAACTGCTCCTACCCACCACGCAAGCAAGCTGAGCACAGGGCAGACACACAGCAGCTGGAACTTATTCCGGTGGCCATTTACAGGATAAAAAGATGACAATTTTGCTCAGGAGGGGCATGCTCTGTCCATGGGGGGAACGGATTTTAAGCTGGGGATGAGGAGAAGGGAAATCAGCTGAGAGAGGTAAAGGCTGGAGGGAAGATAACCTTTAAGGGAACAGCTGAGGAAGCAGGACCCCTTGGCACCTGCACCATTGCCTGCCTCCCACGCATCCCCTGCTAAAACGTGGAGGCCAGCACTCAAGAAGAGCATATGGGAAGGAGACAACTGGAGATCGCCTCTGCAGCAACAGACTGACAAGCAGCCGGAAGCCAAAAAAACCCAGAAAACTAAAAAACAGCACCTGTTTAAAACTCATCAACTTGAAAAATGCAGGCATTCTCTCAGAGGTGAGCAGACGGAAAAGACATCTACAGCCTCTTAAAGTCAAGCCACTGAGGTATAAAATTCAAGACGCTTCATTATCGGCCCTCGGCCCAGAATAACTCTTGGAGACGTATTGCCAAGGTTCCTATTTTCTTTGGTATTTATAGCCACTCAGCCACATTTAACTTCCAGTTAATACAGGCAATAAAGAATCATGTTTTACACAGCAGTGAAAACCACGCACCCCCCCAGTGCTAGGTGGATGGTTTTGCAGTGATTAACGTTACACAACTGTCTCGGGAGAGGAAGTGAAGACTGACTTATCTGACTGAAACAGAAGGGGGCAACTGCGTGACAGTGTGACATATGTGCCCAGCTTTATGCGCACTAATTAAAGATTACCAGACGGGCAACCCTGTGCATGACATCTCCTTTTTCTTTTTTTTTATTGCCTGTGGCCATGCAAGTTTCTCCAGCTCATCTGTATATTTCAAATTTGTTCCTGCTTTGCTGCCTCCATGACCACCCCAGCTACTGGATGTCATTTCAGTGTGCCATACAGGAACCAGTACCACACCAATGAGGCAGCAGACACTTCCTTTCCGTGAGATGCAATGAAATTATTTAGTAGGAAGTATGTTACTGCATACCCCTCAACGTCAACTTTCAGCTGGGGAAGGGAAAGGCTTGAACCCAGGATTCCTTATTTCAGCTGAATTGCCATCCCAAACTGGATTACTCATTTCTAAACATAAAATTAAGTAAACCTTGTATCTTAAAGCGCATGTAAGGGGAGAGGAGATCACTGGGAAAAGCAACGATATAGAAATAAGATTAATAGGATGATAAGTGGCTAATAATTAGGTGAGTCAATTTGATTAGACACACATGGGTGCATAGTGCTTATTCTAATTTATGAAATTAAGTGAGGCAGGAAGGAATATTCTGGACAAATACTCAACCAGCAAGAGAGAAAAATAGTATAGATTTTGGGAGGGTGGTTATTTTCTTTTTTTATAGTCGGTTTTTCAGAGGTAGAGGAAAAGAACCAATTTTATCGCTGTAAGAAGAGGCCTCTTTCCCTTCCCTTTTCTTCACTGCCTCAAAAGCAGCTTCAAATTCATCAGTATTGAGAACAGGTCACTCAAAGAAATAAATACAAATCTGTTGGATGATGGTACCAGGGTCACAAAAAGAAAGAAGATTTGGGACTGATTAAGAAAAAAAAGAATAGTATGAAAAACAGGGTTATAGCAGTGTGTTAAAAACCTTGTAAAGAAAAGACAGCAAGTCTACAAGGTAGAGTGACACTTTCCTTTCTCCAGCAAGATAAATATACCTCCGTCTAAGGGAGATGTTCTTTGCAGTGCGAGGCTCCCAGCAGCACAGGCTGCAATAACTGCGTGCTCTGCCACAGGGCAGGGGCAGTCAGTGCATCCTCATTTCACAGGCACACAGGGCGAAACTTCCCACCCACTGTTTTAAGTTATTCCTCAAAGGCCCACCACCTCCAGAAGGTTTTGTTCCAACTGGCTAGCAACTAGAAACAAGGTAATTACTTACCGAAGGAGGAGGTGGGGGTTGAACTGTGTAGGGGGGAGGTGGTGTGTCTGTTATTTCTGGATCATCCTGTTCACTTTCACTGTAGCATTCTGAGGCAGACATGGAAAATGAGCAAAAGCAAAGTGTTAGAACAACACCCATTTACTCCCTGCAGCGCTGTGGTAACCAAAGATCACCACATAGGATGTTCTGGGCTGAGGATAACTCTGTAACAAGTCAGTGTCTCCTACAGTGAAAATTAACCCACTTGTGGTAATGGTACACTGCTTCACGGCAACATGTTTTCTTTTTTTTAACCCAAAACATTGGCTAATTTGCTATGGCAGGAAACACCAGGTGACACTGCTCTAGATAGCTTCACAAATAGGTTTGGGGAGGTTTTTGTTTGTTGTTTTTTTTCCTCCCCTTGCAGCTTTTAAAAGAAAGGCTGCATCATTTGTAGTATGTTAAGGAGACCTGTTGCAAACAGCAGATGCTGTCCCTTAACCTCTGTAACCAGTAAGTTTTCCTGGAGCATTGGTGTTTTGGCTACAATTTTGGAGGAAACACCTTGCTCGCATGGTGCTTTGGAAACCATACAGAAGCCTCATGAGGGTCTTCTGTCGCCACATGGTAACTCACGTAGGCACACCATGCAGCATGGCACGACATGTGCAGAGCTAGTACTAAAAGTAAACGCAGTACTCTAAGACTATATGCCCCACTCATCTTCTTTTTAAAATAAAAAGTAAGCTGATAGTAAGCCTTAGTATCCATTGACGTGTGACAGAGAGGCAGTCGTGTTGTTATTTCTTTCAACTACCTGTGTAGCAGATGAAAGCATTTTCTCAGGTGCTTTTTAAAAGCGGATTAAATAAAGTGATAATCACTGATAAAATGAGACACAGAAAAGGGGAGGCAGTTAGTTGCTTGTTCTTGTTCTCAGGGCCTGGCTGTAACCACTGGGAAGATCATTTCTCTCCGCTAAATCTCCCAGCATGCATCAGCCTTTCACATCCAACCTTTGTAGCGCTTGCATCCTGCCCTGCACCACGCGCGAAGGGTGACAGCACTCACACTCTCCTGACTGATCTGGGGACATGAAAGGTTGCAAAGACATAGTCGGAGCTTAATGAGGACGACACGAGTGAGTGTCAAGTGTGACAAGAGCAGAGGCTGCCCGTGCCTGCCTCCACGGGAGCCGTCTCTCTGCACTGCCTCTCCCTCCACCAGCTGCACACAGCAGCTTGTGTGTCCCAGAGCAGCTGGGTCTCTCTGGTGGAAGCAACGCCTAAATGGGCGAGAGTTGTTTGTGTTCTGGGAGTACTTGGTAAGAGCTGGACTTCATAAGTGCACACCACTAGAAAGCAGTGTGTCATCACAATCCCTGGGAAATCACCTGTGCTTAGCTCATCTTTTAACTAAATTAATACCCACGCACTTTCTTTCTGTGCATGTCATTTGGGGTTTTTAATAAGCATGGTGCAAGGGGAACAAAGTTTTAAGAGAAAAGAATTTTGTTTCTAAGATGTTAACTAAGTGGAACTTTAAGAGATTCATTATTTTTTCTCCCCTTACTCTTTGCAGAACTATAAGTTTTTTTAACAGCGTAGCTGCTATTCTGTTTATTGGAAATATGTGCTGGCACGTCTTACCATTAAGGACCGAGACTGGCCGTAATAAGGCCTATATCAAATTCTAAGGCTCTATTAATGCCTTCTTGAATGACTCTTAGTAAAGAACTTATTGTTTCTACAGTTCCCCTTTTAGGCACACAGAACTGAAAAAGAATCAACAGCTGTTTCTGATACTAAATAGGCAAATGGGGTTGGGGGGGTGGTGGTGGTGTTAAAATGCATAGAAAGTACACGAATACATAAGAACTGCCATAACAAGAGCCAAGACCCTCCTGAAGAGTTATGGTGTGAGACACAGA
>NW_009648961.1:390109-444348 GCF_000708025.1 Charadrius vociferus
ATAGCAATGCCTCTGCAAGGGCACGTCCACCCCGGCGCATCGGTGGGGTGTTAAACCCACACTCAAGGCAACTGCTGGAGCACCTGTGGCAAGACGCGCGTGGAAAGATGAGGTGGTGTTTGACACCAGAATCACAGTGCCTTTTTCTGAAGGGGAAATGGGCCACCAGCTTCAAAAGCTGAAGAAATCTTGGCTATGTTATATTTATTGCAGAGTAATTAGATAAACTGCTGTACTGAGAGGATTATTTTGTATCTTTCTGTCATTTTTTTTTAATTAAGATTAGTGGGCTGACTCATTTTGAATTATTTTATAATTCTCGACTCAGCCAACACAACCCATACTACATATTTTGAGGCTTTAAAAAAAATTGTTTTCATGTATAGAATTTTGACCATCCTCATCTTCCATCAAACCCCTCCTTTGTGAAAACATGGACAATATGTTTGGACATTTCATCCCTGAGTACAATTACCATGCAGTTCTTGCTGCACAGCCTGATACTGACTATAGCCCTTTATCCTAATTATCTCAGACTGTTTTGATAGAAAATTGGGTTCAAAGAGAACACAGGCATTTTGGAGGAATTTAGAGGTATGGAAATGAACAAGTTTCCCGACAAGAAAAAAAGAACCATGAACTCAAACCAAAGAAATTTATGAGACCTGCTGAATGTCCAGAAATCAGTGGTATCTATGTTTACCAGCCCCAAAGCTGCTTTTAATGGCAGAGTATAAATAGAGCCAGAGTATAAACAGAGATCAGACTAATCAATAATGGAATTACATGTCCAAAGCCTGGACATAAACCACAACCTTATTGTAGGAGACAGCAGAAGGGATGCAGATAGGAACATTTCAGTGCTTAGACAAAACAGGCTACATCACCTAAATGTTCATGCTACTACAAATACCACTTTCTTCATAATGTCAGCTCCTTCACCACCTGAGGAGTTCTGAAAAAGGCACTGGGTAGCAGTACTCTAAAAATGGAGGGTCAAAAGCCCAGAAGTTTATACCTATTCCTCAGGCCTGAGTCCATCCCTGGTTTGCTAACATACTACTACCCACAGCGCTTCTTGTTCTGAACCAGCTCCCATCACGTGTGTCCTCACCAGCAGCTTTCCCAAGCACTCACAAACAGGTGACTTGCTTTGTCCTCTACACAGATTTGTGATTTAAGTGCAGGTATCCTCCCACCAAAAAGTTCTGTGAGGTCAGCGTGCAAATTAAAACAATAAATAAATCACCAAGCAACTTTTAAAATTACTCATTCCACAATGAAGTCTTGGGCTTGGCTCTGAAGGAAATTGTGGGATTCAGTACACCGCTACCACCCCCACCTCCCCAGCATTGCTGTTGTTGAAACCTCCACAAATGGAGGAGGATAGTAGAGAGAGGTCTACATTGCACAAGATGTTCCCAAGCTAGCGCGCTCCTGGGCTGTAGCTTGACTCGTGTAATACACCTTACTAACTCAAACCCCAGAGCAGCACAGCTGTTTCTCTTCACTCTTGGTAGGCTTAGCAAGCCAGCAAACTGGCAGAAAGCAGTTACGTGCCTCTCACAAGATCACTGAGCATCTCTCAGTGGCACTGTTTCTCACCATTATTTCTTTTTCTGCGATTACTCTCCACTCTGTCAGTGTGGTTTCTCTGAGCTCAGTTGTCAGATGGACCCAAGTTGACAATTTAAAAGGAAGAAAAGAGCTAACAAAGATTTGGCCAAGCAAAAACTGCGAAGAACATGATGTAGTACACACTGAAACCAGCGTTAGGAGCATACCTTCTTCGTTCTTCCCATTGGGTGCCTGAGGGTCTACAGCCATCCCCAGCTTACTTAGCCACCTGTGTTAGAAACAGAGGGAATACAGAGTTAGGGACACTCGCATGCTGTTCACACAGAGTTTTGCCCCTTTCAGATGTGTTCTACGTTACTACATCCATTTTCATTAACCTGAAGATTGAATATCAAAGTTTCCTTCTAACAGCATCCCCTAGAAAGGCACCAGTTACCTAAATGCTAATATTCCCCTGGCTGAGCAGGACTAGTTGCCTGGGACATCTTTCCCTGATCCCGAAAAAAGCACTACTGGTGACCAAGGAGTTGCATTCATGGAACCTAAAGGAAAAGTATGTGTGCTGTAACACAATGTTGGTGGCTTAGTCCTGCTGTTGAGGTGTCATCTTTCATCTGAGGTGAAGCAAAAGGCACAGGAGCCATAGAAGGTGATGTCAGCTGCCCCAGTCAAAGCTATTGTAGCACTGTCTAATAATCTAAGCCATTTAAAACTAGACTTTCTGACTATTACGTATTGCTTTCTTTAACTCCCAATGTACTTTTGTTTTTAGTAAGTCTCACTTCCTCTGTTGCTTTAAGCTATTAACAGGTTTTTTTCATTTCTCTTCCTAGGTGGCTGCATTTTTCTAGTGCTAGAAATAATCCCTGGGTATAATTTTTGTATATCATGTTTGCCTGTAAGTCATTCAAATCTATCCAAGTTTTAAGAAACTAACAACTGAAAAAGCTCAAGCCTTTCAAATTAAAACTCGAGGCCTAAATAGGTAACATATGAAGGCCAGGAATTAAGATTCATAACTCAAAGAACATTGTGTTGCATCTTGATTCTACTGAAGCAATGGGAAATTTACCAGTAAGATCAGTGTCAAAGTAACTGGATTTTCAGACTACAGTATGAACAATAGAGCCACATAATAATTCAAGAACACAAAGTGTCATTTCTATAAGAGTGGATTGTTGACTTTCCTCTAACAGCTAATCATAACACAATGACTTTTTAAATAAAAAAAATATAAACAAAAGAAAAGGTTTGCTAAAAATACAAGACTTCATTAACCACAAGGTCAGACAGATCACTAGTAACCATCTGCAACAGGCCAGGTAAATGCACACAGCTGGCCAGCACGCGTTTCCTTTTCATGTGTGCGTGACAATGGCAAATACATGCTAAATTAATGAAGCAAATGACTGTATTAATAAATCCATCATTGATTTAATAGATATATACACATGAAGGGATATGAAAGGTCATGATCTGTCAAGCATTTATGCACACCAGTAACTCAACACACGCAAATGCCCCAGTGAGTTCAGTGGAACCACTCACATGCATATGCATTTGTGGGACTGCAGCCAAGAGAACAGATGTCTTTTAGTCTGTTTTGACATATGCGTGAGTATGCGTGTACTTTATGTATTAGATGCACGTATTTTATACTTTGCCAAGGAAAACATCATCAGTTACAACAGTCAGGACTTAGTATTAGTGTAGTATAGTGCAAGCTGCTCTAACACTAGGCTACCTAGCTTTAAGCCAAAATTAAATTTACTTGAGAAGTGGAGTTTGAAGAAAATAATTCTGGGGGCAAAAGAGCTGCGACACTTGCATAGATTTCAATCACTTACTCGCATGAGACTAAACATTTCAAAAGTGTCATTAAGACACTGAGAATTTCCAGCTGGGCTCCAAACCAGCTCTTAACATTCACCAACGTTGTCCATTAGCTCCAATTTTCCTTTTCCTTCTCCCCACATCCTTCCCTCTCTTCTCTCTCAACCAGGGTTACAATCTCTACAGAAATATTCCTGTCCAGAAGTCCCTCCTTCTCAGTCATTCTCTGCCCATCCATCCCAAGTACTTCACTCCATTCAGGAGCTCCGGTAGGAAACGAAGTGATGCAGAAGCAGATGGTTATCTTCCCACCAGTATGCTCTGTGTTGCTCCAAGTAGCAAAGGGCAACACATTCTTTCCGTCTATATTTACTTGCATGCATCTATAGATTGCAGATTTATGAATATGTATGTACATAGACTATTGTAGTATCGTACAATTCTGCATCTATAGCCCTTTTGGAAGGTCACAGACATTCTCTCAACCTCTATCCTTTTCTGATGTGGTAAATATGTATGAAGTCTCCTGTTTACAGACAGGAAGAACAGTCAATGCCCTACGAAGAATCTCACAAAGGTCACCAGCAGAGCCATGATTAAAATGTTGACCTGACTATCATATGAGCTCTCTTCCCATTTAAATTGCATTGCTTTATATCCAGTATTTTGCCATTTGATGCTATAGCATTGTGAACAGATTGCAATCTGAAGTAAAATAGACAAAGAAGACATGAGGTGTACCTAAATCAGGCAAAACTGGATCAAAAGCAAGTAACATCTATTTCTGATACCTCAGTGGGTTCTAAAATAGCAGTTTCATATGCATTTTTCCTTGGCAGTTTCATATCCAGTTTTACTTCTTGCATTAAAAACTGCATGAATGAATTGTTGTTCTGATGGATGTTTGTGGAAAGAAAATTTCTGATCTGTCATAAGGGTCACTTAACTGCATCATAGTTTGGCAGTGAAGTAAATGCTTACTTAGATTAAAGAAACAGCCTCTTCTACCCCTTTAACCCCCCTTGTTAACTGACACGCGACTCTGAAAGCAGACAATACTATATTCTAGTCCTAGATCAGCTCTGGGACAAAGCTATGTTAAGCTTTCTCTCTCTTTCCTTTCTTTCCTCATTTCTCCCAAGGTGATGAACTTGCTATCAAACCTTTGCGCCTCTCTAACAGAAAGGGATTTATACCACAAGTGTTGGGAAGATTAGTATCAAAACCAGGCTAATACTGTGATTCTGATTTCAACTGTCATTAGTGAAAAAAAAAAAAGCGGTATTTTTCTTCTATACAGTGACCAGAAAACAAAACAGACTCAGTAATTCCCCAAATAACTTTGTCAACAACTGCTTGACGGTGAGAGAATGAACTTTCAAAGGGTGTTCTCAGGCATGAGACAGAATGAAGCATGGCCAGTCGCTCCTACTTACGTGTTCATTTCCAGAACATTTTCTGCTGCAAAATAAAATGTCTTGATCTGTGGGTGGCTGATCTTAATAGCACTTTAAGAAAAGAAAAATAAAAGAGAGATGAAGAAAACTAATTTACATGAGAAAAGAAAAAATGGCTGAATAAATTATTTAAAATATTTGTTCACTCCACTATATTAATCCAGATCAGTTTATCCATCCATATAGCTCTTTCCTTAAAACTCTAGTCTATTTTTAGCTCATTTCCTAGGCCACACATTATTCAGAGGGTATAAACTACAGGAACTAGAAAGAAAAGAATGAAGAATAAAACAAAGACAGACCTTCATTACGCCATTACATAATTCAGTTATGTGCCCACATCTCGAACACTGTGTGCAGCTTTGCTTTCTCCAGCTCAGAAAATCATAGCAAACCTGGAAAAGGTTCAGAGAAAGCACCAGGGGTTCCCCAAGGTATGGAACATCTCCCATAAGTGATTAATCAGGCTAAGACCCCACAGGATGGAAAACTGATGGTTGAGAGAAGGGAGATATAATACAATAAAATCACAGGCGGCACGTAGCAGGTGAATAGGGACTTGTCACTGTCTTTTCCAAGACAAGTTTTAGGAGGCACCAAAGAGGCAACGAGGCAGCAGGTTTGAAACAAACGAAATGGAGGTAGTCCTTTGACATACCAATAGTTTACCTGTTGATATCAGCCCCAGACTATGCTTTAGTTGAACAGCCATCACTAAGACTTTTCAGAAGGTGAGGGTTTGGGGATTTTTTCCTAAAACATAGTCTCCGATCCTGACACTGTGTGGCTTCCCTCTTTTGTTCCTCAGTAGGTTAATGACTCTGTCCTGTGGCTATTTGACTGAGCCCCAGCAGCCCCAGTCACTCCTTGAAGTTCTCCTAACTTACCCCATCCCAAATAAGTGATGAGCACATGTTTTCCTCCCAGTCACTGACAGCAGACAGCTGCAGAAGTGAAGGGCAACATTTTCTCATGGTCCTGTCCTATGTGACTCAACCTTTCCTCTGAGAAAATAAAATGGAGCTCCCCGTATTCAAAATAGCTGTCCTCTTTCTTTGGAAAAGTCAAGCCCACAGTTAGTCTCAGGAACACCTACAGCTAACATCTGTGTGAGAACCAAACAGAAGAACGAAGTCTTTCTCTTAAGTGGCAGAATAAAATCCACCCCTCCAAACCTTTGAAGTGTACTCAGAAGCAGCTGGAAGTCAGTGCTGCGTATGGAGTTTAGAGAGAATATGTTGAAATTTGTACCCTGCTAATCAAAGCTGCAGCCTAAAGAATAGCCCCAAGTCAAATGGAAGCAGCATTACTCGCACCACTGTTGACCTCCCCACCTAAGAGAAGGTATCTAAGATCGAATACAACTTATTCATAATCAGCAAACAAAGAGAAGGAAAAAAAAAAGCATTTGGCATGCTGATCTACTTTTTCATTTGTAGCTTTAACAGAGCACATCTGGCAGAGAATTTTCAAAAATATTTTTGCAATATGGTTTTCTTTCAGTAGCTCAATTAATATCTCATTATTTATACAACACAGAAGAGCTCCCCACAGCTTCATTGTCAGGCACTACTGAGATTCAGTTCTTTGCAATGTTATAAAAATCATGCAAAACCGGGGGCAAGAGATAAACTTACTGCTTTTTTTTGCATTCGATTGCTCGGTCCACGCTGAAGTCTGGAAGTCTGATGAATCCTTCTGCTTTTTCAGCCTGAAAAAAAAAAAAAAAATAAATAAAATCACCACATTAACCAATTGGTAAACTACCAGACTCTCCAATGCTCAACGATATATAACATGAAGTGCTCGTTTTTGACAGCTTTTTATAGTGAGAAAATATATGCTCATCACCATGGGGATAGATTAGCACCTGATGTTTTGGCTGATATTTGTGAACAAGAAATATTCCTATACCAGCTACTCTTTGTGCAAGTCCTGGATGCTAGAAAGCCACCACTCCTGTCTGTGCAAGCAGCAGCGTGAGCATAGGATTTGTCGTATGCTTCCAAATAGCAAAGCACCTGAAAAAGGAAGGATCCTCAGCTCCTACAATAGTGCTGAGGTAGATTCCCCGTCCTCCTTACCTCAAAGCATTTGTGCCTGAGCACCCTTACCTAAGATTCATGGTTAAGTCATAAGTCTAGTGCCGAGTCTGAAACTGTCAAGGGCAAAATTCAGGTTTGGATCAAATCTGGACTAAAAACAGCGGGAAGGTGGAGCAGCCCGATTCCTTTGCAGTCATCAGTGATCACATAATTTCTTTCAATGAAGAGCCCAGCCACGCTTTGTGTTTAGACCACAGAAAATGGAACTACTGAACCTCAGCTCTGAAAGCAGAAGCCTCTCAAAAGAGACGGATGACATAGCAGGGGACAAATAAGGGTCATATCATCCATTCAGGTCTCGATGTTACATACAATCTCAAAGGAGCGTTTGTTCCATTATACAGCATGCACATGTGTCATACAGCATGCGGGTGCGTAACAGCACCACATCTAGTGATCTATGTATATTTGAACAATGCATGTCTATAGCGATGGGAATTCCAAAGTGACCCAAAATGATCCTAGGTAGAGATCCAGGGGAGACCCTCCTCCATAAGTGTAACATGGACTGTTTCGTAGGGTCACGGTCTGTTTCATAGGGTCACCTACATATGCCTGTGCGTTAGCAAGGCAGAGGCAACATGGGCTGCTCTCACACCAGGAGGTGAAATGATGCAAGGGGATGGTCCCACGCAGCTGAGCTCTGTTGTTAAACACTGCAAACCGGCCTCAGATGGCCTTGGCCACCCAGCTACCACTTCCCTCAGAAATTTGCAGGCACAGTACAGGAGGAAGCAAAAGCCAGGCAGACATTTACAGTACACTGTTTAGATGCAGTCACCCCTTTCTGGTTGGGAGATGGTTTACTGAGCATTGGCATCTCTGTTCCGGGTCAGCTGGACTCTGTCTCAGAAAGTGGCTCCAGCAATACTGAAGTTACCAGTTAGTCTCAAACCCCTGTTCTTGCTGCCTGAAGCTGAAACATCTTCCTTTACTACACCTATCTACTTTCACTGAATCAGCTGCAATAAGAATAGGACGACTCCTAAGAGGAGCAATAATGTAGACATAAGTCTGTAGCACATGATGTCAGGAAAAATCTACTTTTCAAACTACAGAAAGTATTCATTCCTGAATCACTTTTTTTTCTGCTCCCAGCCCTTATCCCTGGGCACATTAAAATTCAGATAATGTACACTGAGTTAAAGTAGGTAAAATACACTCAACAATTACAAAGACAGAGGATAAATGAAGACGACTGACAGCATCTCAAGTCATATTATGCATTAATATGAAAAGACTATAAAAAGATGTTCATCGAGACAAGCCTTTGAGCTTTAATGCTTGGAAGGATGAATCTCTGAGAACTGAAATACGGATACAGAATAGATATTTCACTGGGTGGCTTCCCTGCACCTCTGCATATCTATTCTTTGGTATACAATAAATCATGGCATAACCATCATTTCTGCAGTTTACATTATTAACTATTCATATGAGGTTTATATTTTTCTTCTTCACCAGTAAATAGCTTTTCCTGCTCCAGGGGGGGAAGGAAGGGGGGGAAAGAAGGGGGGGAAGGAATATACAATAAATCATGGCATAACCATCATTTCTGCAGTTTACATTATTAACTATTCATATGAGGTTTATATTTTTCTTCTTCACCAGTAAATAGCTTTTCCTGCTCCAGGGGGGGAAGGAAGGGGGGGAAGGAAGGGTTTGGGTTTTTTTTGTTTTCTTTCAGTACAGAAGACACAATTATGTTTATCAGCATCTGGGCTGAAAAAACTTTGATTTTGCAATGTGGTTTAATTTGTACCAAAAAGTGCTTATTTGCTATTGCGGGTTTTTAACTTTCTCTGATTATATTTGTATCTGGCAAACTTGTTTAGAGCCTGGCTTGGGGATCTTTTGTTTCCATTCCACAGGTTGAAATTCAGTGAGACTAAACTTATTGAGATAAAATAACCATTAACTAAAGAAAAAAAAGTGACAACATATTTTAATTTTTTTTTTTTAATGTATATTTCAATCAATCAGACCTCAAGCTAGTATTTCCATCCCAGATCCATAGTACACCAAGTATACAGGGATGAGTGAATGAGTAGAGCATAGTAAAGGAGGAGCTCTATTCATGGGCTGAATTGTACTAAACATAGAGAATGTACTATCTTTCATTTCTGTGCCAAAAAGAGTGGTGACTTACTAGACCAGGTGCAGTGAGACCACTGAAATTCCTGTTTGGTTCTCAAGACCAGTCTAAGAACACCAGAGACCAACCTCACAAAAGCAGTTCATGAGGTATCAAAGCCATTACTATGCACATTTCTGGATGACAAATGTATACAATGCCAGCTTTTTCTCTGCAGTATGAATCAATAAACCCAGTTTAAAAAAAAAAAAAAAAAAAAAAAAAGGCGAGATCCAGAAGACCACACATGAAGGAATATACCCAGGTACCTTCTCACCCACACACCAATAAATCCATGGCCTGAGCTAAGTAAGCCATCAGATGGGTGAGTGGGTGACTACGGTCTGGGATGGGTTGGCCTTACATGTTATGAATGCAGTCACAGCTCAGCCAGTTCTATCTATTGGCGCAGTAGCCATCAGTTTTGATTACATCCTATAAATTGCTTAGGCTGCTGCACAAGCACTGATGAGGAGATTAAGACTGTGCAATGTCATTAGATAAGCCACTGTCTCCACTGTCAAGGTATACAAATATTTGAGCATTTGGATTTTGTATTGGACTAGTGAAATATCAGAACCTGTAAGCCAGTGTGGGGACACTCACCTGGGGAGTTCCCACGCATACAGAGATGGAACTCGAACCACTGACATATACAATAAGTATCTGAATTAGAGGAGTACTCTCGAAATTGTTAATGAATGTAGGTCTGTAGGCTTTGATTTCAGTAATTTACATTTACCACTTTTACAACAGAGAAATCTCCAGACTTCTTATGCAGTATTTGACACATTCCAGTTGGTAAAAGATCATGTTCAATGAATTCAGGTTTTATATTAATTTTGTCAGTGACTTCACATTTGTTCATTTATAAGAAAAGTTTAATGTTTCATTTTATGTATGAGTGAAAGAAAGGAGGATAATGGTGTGGATTTTTTGCTTTAGTGAACTATTGGTACACATCTTGGATGTGCCATCTATATAGCACAAAACAGGGGTTTGATGGATATGTAGTTCCATCATTATCAGAAAAGGGAAGGAAAAAAGGAAACAAAATCATAACAGCAAAACCTTATGAGCGTTATTACAGTCAGCAAATAGAATTCCAAATAAGCACTACGAACAGAACATGTGGAAATCATCTTTTTGGTCATTCTCAGCATAAAAATGACATCTTAAAACATTGAAAGTGTATGGAAGTTCTAAATGTTTTCTCTTCTCTGAAAAGTTATCTTTAATGTGACTTTAAGCATGCTGTTATTTAACTCACACATTTCACTCAAAATTCCTTCAGATTTTCTTGCAGTGCTGCAAAATAACCCTAAAAAACTCAGATTAAAAGAACCTTAATGTGTTTCCTATTTAATCAGGATGTTTAAAAGAATAAGCTGTTATCTCTTGTGGTTTTTATACAGGTTAGCCTAACATATAAATCTGCACTTTTTGCTGCACCCAATTGCAGGAAAATAATTTCAATAATAACAACAGTCTCTGCAAATGTTGGGGACAAAAAAGAGAGTACAGAAAAAGCTTTTCACTCAAAAGAATTCAAACATATTTACAAAACATGATGCATGAATCCAATGAAAGAGGCTAATGTCCTTTTCAGCTTGCCTCAATACATTGTCTAAATTTTGTGGCTTTAGGAGATTTAGTAAGATTTAATAGACCTTTTTCAATATTTAAAGCACATGTAATTGTGCAGAAAGATTTAAAAAAAAAAAAGTGCTGGAAAGTGAAAGTATCTAGTTATTGTGGAACAGCTCCAATCTGCAATTCAGAGTACTTCTCATGGCTTCATCACAGCGTTTCAGCGCTGCCCCCAGAAGACCCTGTGGGTGTTGGAGAAGCAGTTCAGTCCTTAAGACTTTTTAGTCTTTTTTCTCTCTGCCAAGTACACCAGTGAGGCAACCTATGGAACTGTGAATAATAATGTGTAAGATATTGGACCAGAGGTTCCCAAATCTCTCAGCGCAATCAGCCGACATCAGTGACTTTTTATCATTCTCAGAAGCAGCTACTATAATTCAAAGGTGAAAGGTTTCTGTTTTAAAAGACTACAATTATACAGTTCCTGGCAGAGCTGTTGGAGTGAGGACCAATTTAAATGCAGTGAACAGGCAAA
Organism: Charadrius vociferus; assembly: GCF_000708025.1. Taxonomy (NCBI): domain Eukaryota; kingdom Metazoa; phylum Chordata; class Aves; order Charadriiformes; family Charadriidae; genus Charadrius; species Charadrius vociferus. The sequence continues at coordinate 401,342 of NW_009648961.1, forward strand.
AAAAACCCAAAGATAAATAGTGACAGCAGATCACAGCCTGCAACCCTTTCATTTTATATTTATATTTCTTTTCAGCTGAATCCCCATGACAACCATCATTAACACATCCTGCAAAACTGTATTTCAACTCTACTTGGAAAACCAGAGGAGCTATCCTAAAGGGCCACAAGACAGAGGCATTTAGTCCCTTTCCAGCCAACAGTATCCAACACAGCCGCAACAAGTACAAGGAGACAGGAGCCTGGGATTACGTTTGACGATCTTCCCCTTCCACCCCTCTTCCTGTGCAGGAGTACTGGTTCCCTCCAGGGTTTCAGTATGAGAACTAAAACTGCTAAAGGGGCAGGAGATCACACACTGTCCTCTTTAAACACTTGTCGTTAAGCCAGTTCCCTACAGAGAACAGTAGTCGGAAGAGGGAACCAAATGCTAATGAAGAGCAGTTGTCCAAGGAGTCTGGTGTTTCTGAAGGCACCCAGAAAGTCTGACTGCTCAGATCCATTTTCTGAGCTTCCATTGCAAAACCGACCTTTCTGTGGGGTCTGTTCTCCCTAGTCCAAACAAGTTCCCCTCCCCAGACTGGGGGCACATCCATGCTGCAAACAAAAGTTTACGTATTCATGTTTTGTAGAAAGAGCAAGTGGACATAGGAAGAGTTTTCAGGGCGGTCTATCCAAGCCTGCTGAGACCACCAGGACCGTAACTTCACCAGTCTCAGTACCTCAGCTAGCCGGTCAAAAGCTTATTTGGATTTGCCTATGTGCTTTGGCTTGCTTTCAGTGAAGGAAAATCTTGACACTCACGGTGTCTGATCTGCTGTTGCTGACCCTTTTCGGCATTTTATTATTTCTTTCTCTTTTGAGTTGTGGCTTTCACAAGGTATTTCATGTTAAATTGAAGGAACTACCATCTGCAAATGTCACCACAAATGTCCTGTATCGCCTCCCCTTATCTGCCTCATGTGAAAGACCCAGAACCAGAGTAGTTTGAAGGCAAATTAAATCAGAGCGACAGAAACATCCAGAGCTTTGGAGGTGCCTGAAGACAGGCTCCACCGAGAACATGATGTCAGCTGAGGTTACCTATCCAAATCCAGGACAAAGCACATTCCTATACAAATTCCACCCACTCCCTATTTTTTCCATCTCCATTAGAAAAAAAGGTTAGGTCCAGCACCCCGTTGCTATGCTACAGTTGCCAGTGTCTGGTTGACTGCGGTTTCCACACAGCCTCGAACAAAATATGCTCATTCCTCACAAGAATGAAACTGGTCAGGCAGAGGTACAGGCAACCAGCATGCCCCAGTTCCTTTGACCTCAGCCCCACTCCTCTGCCACCACCTTTTACTTCAGCCTCAAAGAGGGTCATGGGAATCCTTGGGCACAGGAGGAGGAGGGCTTCTCCTCTTCCAACACCACTATGAACTTAAGATTGTCATCTTGGATGCCCTTTTGGGACCAAGGATTAACTCCACTGAAAGCAGTGGAAGTGCAGGCAGTACTAAAGACAGGCCAGGTACAGAAGTTAAAGAAATATCAAGCAAGCCAGTGAATATGTCACTGCTATTTCTCTTTCATCAATGTAGAGGTGAAAATATCTGTGAAAACACAATGGGTCTAGTTCACCTCAGATATGATCCTGAGCAGGCTCTGGTCTCATCAATTTAAGTAAGCAGATCTTAGCAAAGGATACCTCCTCTCCTTCCCACACCCTCTAGTTACTGCCATTCTGCAAACGTTACCTCAACCTACAGTTATGCAGAGGCTGCACTTTAAATTGTTTAAGAAACCTCAAGTTTTTAACGTAAAATAGCATGTGAGAGTCAGCAGAAGTTGGAAGCAAAGAGGTGCTACCAGCTAGCTCATTTACAAGAAGAACTGTGATAGGTGAGAAGTCAGGGCTGACATAAGACAACAGTGTTTTGAAGCCATATGAGCTCTTTAGAGCATATAAAATAAATCAGAACGAGGATGCCACCTGTTCTTCAGCCTTGTTCATTTTGGGGCAGCCAGTGACAGCTGGAAAGCAGGCATGGACTAAAAAGATGAGTTCACCCAAATAACGAATGCTGTCCAGGAGCACTGGTATCAGCATGACCACAGCTTCTCTGGATCCCAAGAGCAGAATTTAGCCAGGCAGCAACAACTAAAGGAAGTGGAGGACTTTGCATCTCTCCCCCATGACCCTTCTCTTCCCAGAAGGGAAACTTTGCCTAATCTTGCCTTGCTTAATTTCCTCCCAGCTTGATTACTCCTCAGAATAATTCCTTTCTGACACTTCCCAAGTCTAAAAGGCACATCAGCCAGCCAGCTCCCCTTTCTTAACACTGCTGGGCCAGAAGTTCAACTGCAAGAAGTGATTTAGAACAGCCAATGTTAATAAGCATTTGCAGGGTATTAATGCTGCTGATGAGTATATCTGCCAGGCCCTGTTTTTCAAGCAGAGATATTGTAAGTATTGGGAAAACAAAGCCTTTAATTTGTCTTTTTTTTTTCTGCTTTTCCTATTTTTTTCTTTCTCTTTTTCTCTCATGCAGGTATTTGACTTGGTCTTGAAAGGAAGCTAAACCAGACTACCACAACACCACAAAAAACAACAGCCCACTTTTACCCAAAAAAAGAATAGCTTATACCATCTTTAAATGTCAGTCAAAGTTTTTATTCTGTTAAAAAAAACACCCTAACACTGTACCCACAACTGAAGGGAGAATGTGAAATACTCTTTACATGAGTAAAGTTTTCTTTAGGGTTTTGGGGTTTATTTTATGGTTTGAACTATTTCATTTGCTCCTTGAAACAGTTAGCAAGATTTTAAATGGGGATTACTGCAATAGAAATAAACAAGTGGAAACAATCCAGATTACATTTAATTTCTTAAAATGCTCTAAGAATTAATAAAGGTTTCTGTAATCTTTCATCCTTTGCTGGGCCTGCAATATGCTGATTTCCAGAGCAGCCCATTTGCACTTAGGAAAACTGATGCCCATCCACAATTCTACATGGAAGCATCTGAGTTTCAATCTGTGTTGTTGCTTGTGTCCTCTAATCCTCTGCACGTCCCAATTCTGGGCTCTGTCAGTCCATCATTTGAACACAACGGGAGTTTTCTTAAGGGTAGCAGTGCAAGAGAGCAAATTGAAGAGAATAATTATGTCTGAATCTTCCCAGGACGGGCAAGACACCCTCTCTGCCAAGCTGTAGCAAACAACCAGGAATAAAAACGGCTGTTCCCTAGGACTCACTGCTTCTTTGCACTCAGCCATAACATTTCATTAAAAGGGTTACTCTGGATTTCTCATTATGTCTTCCCCCCTGCCCTCTTCAGCTGTTAATTCCTAGTTTCTTCAATTGATTACAGGAATTCAGGGCCTGCTGTTCTTTGTCTCAGGCTATTTCCTGCTCACGTTGTAAGTGCAGTAGGCTATTTGGGCTGGATTGGATGGAAGAAAAATGCTATCTATACCAGCTGTCCTGAGAAAAGCTCATCCTCTGAACAGAAAGCTGGACCTTCACTTCAAAACACTGTGTCCTCCTGCAGATTTGACTTTTAGCATTGACTCATCAGAGACAGAAGTCAAAAATCAGCAGAACATGAGAACCTCTAACTACAATGCCCTGGATGAGACCATCAGCAATACCAGGAGTAAAAATATCACCGACAACATTCATATCTGCAACCCTACCAGTGCAAACTGGGGGGGGTGGGGGGTGGGGAGAAAAAAGAGAGGAAATTAAAAAAGAACCCCAAACAAAAAAGCAAACAAATAAACAGATTAATTTCAGCGTGAAAGGGGATGGAGAGATAAGCAGGAAAGAGACTTCTGAAAATTAAACTAATTAGAAGTGAAGAAGCGTTCCTGTTTTGAGTCTTGATAGCAAATGTCTACAAATTGCCCAACCCAGGAAAACCTTTCCCAAATTCAAATGCCACCAGTGCCTGCAAAGAGCAGCTCTTTAAAGGGCAGAACAGACAGCAAGTTAACATTTCACAAGTACTTGCTGAACTAGAAAACACATAGTTTTCTGCATGTTTCACATTCACATAGACACTTCCCAGATTACAAGAAATGTCAGGGCTCAGAAATAAACCCAGTCATCTGTACATCTCCAGGGTGCATCTAAATTGTGACCCCCAGCTCCCCTTCTCTCAGTCCCAGCAGATACTGTTTGTCCGGCACCCAGAGCTGGATGGACGCTGTACTCACCAGCTGACTGCTGTACCAATAGAGCGATGACTCCTTCAGCACACACCAGAACTTTTTCCATTTGTTGCCAATGAAAGCTCCTTTTTCTTTCTTTTTGTAGAGCCATCCTTGGCAATCGGCTTGCCCCAGCTCTTTACACGATATCCTCCGTCGGCTCATTATAAAGAACCCTGTGCCATTAAAAATAAAGTGTTCTGCTTGTTTAAAAGTGCTTTACCAGGAAAGATGTTGCTGCCAATTAAAGTTATCAACCTTACTTAGCAATCTCAGCAAGTCATCCAAGCATATCTTAAAATATACTTAGAAGTCGTTCAGTTTTATAATGGCTGTGGCAGTAACACACATTCATTTGAAAGGCATTCTGACGTGCAGAAAAAAAAAACAACAGTAAGCTATAGATAATGCAGACACCAATTAATGCTAAGATAACCATACACAAGTTTTTGTAAATTAAAAATATATCCTTTGATCACTTTAAGAGAAGCATGCCTATATTTCCCTTCGCACAGCTGCACTGAAAAGAATACGTCTATTTAAGTCAGCTAGAGAAAACTATTATGCCAAGTACATGAAAACCGCTAGTGTGTGTGTGTGTATGTGCAGGCAGCTGATTCTACCTCACTGATTTCCAGCTTTGATTCAATTAACATACCACAAGGATTTAGTCCAAAGGAACAGCCCGTTGTCATTTTTTCCCAGAATCAGTGCAAGAATCAGTGGAGTTAAAAAGCAGCCTTCCACCGGCTGAGTAGCAGTATAAAATCCTCACCCTCCCAAGAATAAGACATACTAAGAAAATAACAAAAGAGGAACACAGAAGAGAAAGAAAAAACAGTCTCTCATTACCTTGACTTTTCTTTTTTGTCTTCTGACGCAAGGGAACCTGTAAGAAATGCAGGAAGGAAAGAAAAGAGGAAATTTCAGATTGTGTTGCAACATTTGTGTAGAAAGGGGAGGGGGAAGCTAGAGAAGGACGTGGTGGTGATGCTGGTGGTATATGCAGGATGGAAACGCATAACCCACTCACTGCTGAAGGGACGTTAGTAGTTGAAGCATAAAACGTGTTAATTAAAATTGATGTATATCTACTTGAGCAAGAGCAAACATAACTCTATTATACATGTGTCTATCTACTGGTGCTTCCTGTTTCACACCCACAAGCAGCTTCTACTTTGCTATGTGTTTGCCTGAATTGTATTCTGTGTTCAGAAGTTAAAAAATAGGAGTTAGGACTACAACATTTTAATGCTTCGTTACACTCCACGAGGGAGATTTGCAAACATGGCGAGATTAAAAATACATGCTAGGGGTCCGATTGTCATTTAGCTCATTTTAAGAAGTCCAGAAAAAGGAAAAAAAAAAAAATGATTTTCCACTCCCTCTTCCTTTAATTTAGTGCAGAGAATGTATTTCCCTCTATGTAAAAGTTTCATAATATTTCTTTTACAAAATAAATAAATAAATAAGTTACACTCCCGAGGGAGATTTGCAAACATGGCGAGATTAAAAATACATGCTAGGGGTCCGATTGTCATTTAGCTCATTTTAAGAAGTCCAGAAAAAGGAAAAAAAAAAAAATGATTTTCCACTCCTCTTCCTTTAATTTAGTGCAGAGAATGTATTTCCCTCTATGTAAAAGTTTCATAATATTTCTTTTAAAAAATAAATAAATAATCACACAAACCTGGCAGATTATCCAAATTGTAAAACATAAATATGCCAGAAATTTGCCGTGCCATATATGAGAGTTTTAGTCACTGCAAAAATAACACAATATTTACTCATTTGCAGTCTATATATCTCATCCCACTTAAAGACATAGAAAATGAAACTAAAACAGAAGACCACGGACAGAAAAAGAGGTCATTAGAAATGTAAGGTCTGGCTTTTGGAGTAAATTCTCCCCAGACAGACTGTTTGGTCGCGCAATTGTGGACAAAGCACTTGACTTCTCTTTGCCTCAACCTTTCCATCTCTAGCATGGGAACAAAAGCATTCACCTTTTTCTATTTTTAGGAAGGTTTTGAAGCCTCCAGATGACAAATGCTGGATAAGGTGACGTATGATTTAATATGCTGGGCCACAACGTTGCTATGCAAAGCCAGTAGCTACCTGATCCGCTGCAGAGCTACGCTATGAACATCCTTAATGCAGCCCCTCTGCCGAGCCAGCCTGCTTTTCAGGAAAACAAAACCCCATTTCATACTATTCTTGAAGGATTTGATGGCTCTTCTCACAGGCAAATTAAAGATGAGTAAAGCTACATCATCTGGAAACGGTAATAGAAGAGACCACCGCCACCGGTATTTACAAGAGCTAGAACTTTCTCTAACCAGTGATCTTTGCAGCATGGATCAGTGTGCAGAACCACATATCGCAGTTGTGTGCTTATCTGGTGCCTATTTGAGATGACCTGAACAACACACTTGTGGGAGGCTTTACCAGGAATGAATAATCCCAGACTCCTGCTTAATCATCTCATATTCCTTTCTCCTTTTTTCTTTTCAATTCTATCACTGCCTCTCTCTCTCTCTCTCAGGCTATTCTCCATGACAACAGACAAAGAAAAGCAATGAGAAAACACATCGGCTCTATTGGAGGCTCCACAATTTCCCCATCCTACACAGGCCGCCCTTCGTGTCTTCATTCCAAAGAAAGTAATGCCCTATTTAGGACACGTGGAAATAATATACAGCCTCAATGAAGCAATGGGTCATGCAGTCACGCTAATTGGAAATAATATATAGTCTCAATGAAGCAATGGGTCACACAGTCACACTAATTACTTTCCTTCAGAGCTACCCAAAGTGGTATTAAGAAAAACAAATATGAATCAGCTCTCCTTGCACAAAAACTATGTAGTGGGACAACATCACATCTTTGCCATGATACTACAGTGGGGTCATTTCATCTTTAACTAACATGAAGTTGTACAACAAGAGCGATACTGAGACAGGATGTGGCTCTCTGTAAACAACCGAGGAAGAAGTAGATCTTTCCACCAACCTTACTGATGATCTAAAGCAAAATAACATGGTCTATGGCTCATCTGTCAAAAAAGGGTTAATATACATACTATGTAAGTGGTCTGCTAAGGCCTGCTTTATATATAGACTGAGGGAAAAAAACTGATTACCTAGTAAGACCTTGGGGTAGCAAAAAGAATTTACAAATATGCATTTATTACTCAGTGGCAATGATGGTATTCTGCTGCAAGTTGACAGGGGTGATGAATCCCCTTCTCTTCATATTTTGTGGGAGAAGTTGGGAAATCAGTGAGGGAAGGAAGGGCAGTTTCCCCAGTCAGCACTGTGTTTAGTTTGTCTGGATAAAATCAGTGATAAATCTGTAATAAAATCATTGCTTAGTAAAATTTCATGAAATAAGATACATTTCTGTTTTTCTTTTCCAGTATTCCTGAAAACTGAAGTAAATTTTCAACTTCAAATTAATCTGAAACCTGGAATTCAGCAATTTAAAATGTTTTTAGTGGTCTTCAGAAGCATGGTGTAATCTTATAAAAATATCTATTTTGCTCTGCACAAGAGAAACCTCAAATCCTGGACTGCAGCAATGAACTCTGGTGTTATTCACAGAATTGTCTTCCCAAATCTTATCCATTAATGAATCAAATAAAAGCAACCTCTTTCTCCAAAGCACCAGTGTTTGGAGCCGATAGATATTTTACAAAGTAAAGAAACAGTTTTCAGTGAAACTGTTTTCATCTTAAACCAATAGAAAACCTATATTTAAATGAATCTAAAAATTCAGAAAATGCCTCACCAATAGGATTTGGATTCAGTTTTCCACGAGAATGTAACACATTACCAAGTTTCCAGTGTCCAACCTTTCCTCAAGAAGTAAATTAAAATTTCCTCCTCTGAAAACTAGCTTATGAGAGTCAACAGTCTTTCATTTCAGTGAGCCTGGGTGAACATTGACTAAGAGATACTTTTAAGTTTCACTCCTAATAGGGCACATTACCACCAATGCAGAACAGAGAGAAAACTGTGGAAGGCAGAGTTATTACCAGTAAAACCAATGATGCAGACCAGGGGCATAACAGCAGTTTCAGATGTTAATGTACTGTAGCTACCAGACATAGACACTAGAACAATCTGAAACTGAACCAAATGTCATTATTTTACTATGCTTCTGACAGTGGTGGATGTTTCTCTACAAAGCTCAATTTCCCGATAACAAATGATTTATTTCATTATCACAGGTTCAACTGAAAAACTAACGAAAAAAAAATCAGATATATTTTTAGCTCTTGTTGTTATCAGGGAAAATCCAAAAGCAATAATCCTCAAAAAGCTCTGAAATAAATGCAAAACATTAGTTATTTGCTACTCTAGGAGGGTCATCATTTTTGTGCAAGGCTGCCGATACGGGGTAGGTTTTAATCTTTTTTGGTAGGTTTTGGTTTACTCATCGATTTACCAAGACCTGAAGGCTGAACATGGGATAGCGATCCTGCAGGACAATGCAGGCTTCAAACTTGGCATCCTCCACTTGGCAAATACACCCATGAGCCACTTGCAAAGAGAGATGTACAACTGAATGTTGTTCACAGCCCCTTCTGTGCTAGGCAGGCTCCACCGATGAGCAAAATTGTATGAGAGAAGTGACAACTTCAGTGAGAGACTTCTGTCAGTTTATATTTCCACAGAATGACAGTATGGTTGAACTTGGCTCCTCTTCAGTTTTGAGGGTAATCAACCTATTTTGCAGCTGCAAGTTCTTAGGTGGGGCAGGAGCTTTCCTCTTGGTACTAGAAGTCTTCTACTTCCATCCTTCCCCTTCTCCAGAGGTTTTGCTTACTTTGATAGCTGGAGTAGACACTGCCTACTTGTCCATTGCAGTTGGGGACTGAGGGTCTTCAAGCTGTTGTGTCTCAGAGAAGACCATATCTATCTCCCTTTCATCAGCCTGCTCACTTCCTCCTGTACCTCCTCCACTTGGCAGCACAATGCCTCCAAGATGGCACACCTCCTGCAGGGCAGAGGGCCATCTCTCCTGGCCTCAGAGGGAGGTCCCAGGCATTTCCTGCAGCCTGGGACTTGGAGGGCAGCATCCACCATCTGAAGCTCAGTCTGTGTGGAAGCCTCTACCCTAGCAGGGGCAGCTGGTCCCACATCTGTTAGGGAAACTGCCCTGTTACCACCACGTCAAAGACCCCCTTACTTCACTCCTTCACACTGTGCTGCTGGGTCTGTTGTCTTCTGTCTGGGCCTAAGTCTTAGATAGGACACTCCTGAGCACCAGTTAAAGGATGCTTGACCTTCCCTAATCAAAGGGAGCTGCATCAAAGGCTCCAGGCACTCCTGGTCTAGAGCAGCTAATCACACTCATTAGCAGCTGATAGAGCTTCCTCGGGCCCACACCCTTGTGGCTCCCCTTATCTTGTCCTTGCCTGACAGCAAGGATTTGCAAAGGTATGTCATGGAGGCTACATGTTTCCAGCCTCCCTTCCAAATGGGTGGCCTTGAGCAAACATCACCGGGAACCAAACTCAGGTGGGCAGCATCCCTTTGCAGGGCTGCCAGGAGCAGTGGAGGGTCACCCCAGGGGATGCTTCTGCCTAGAGACTGAGGGGCTTACAGCCTGCAGACTCCCCAGGGAAATAGGTGTATGAGGCTGTTTTGGGGGAAGCAGAGGTATTGGGCTAATACCAACAACCAGACTTCATGTCTCATGTCACAATGCATGAGTCTGAGAAGGCTCCAGAGGCAGCTATGATCAATAGATCATCTTCTGCAGAGCTGTATTTTCCTTAAGCTTGTCAATAGTTAGATATGTGGCTAGGAAAATTCTTTGATAAGCTCATGTGTCCTAAGTTACTGTTTTCTCATCCCTTGAGGGGTGTGACTTGGAAGTAGCATCAGGCCCATACAATAGACTTCATTTCACCCTTAAAGCAGAACTGGGTCAGCCTGTGGCAACCTCACCATTTGGCCTGGCCCGGCCCATAAGCAATATCCTGTTTAGATATTGATGTTTTCCACAGTCTTCTATGATTACAAAGACACGACCTCAACATACAACCTCTTCAGCTGATCAGTAGTTACTCTGGCATAACTTCAGTTATACTTACAAGAGCATTGCCATCAGCTTCCATTAATGTTTTCAGAGCTTAGTGGAAAAGCTGTAAAAAGAGAGAGTTTTATTTACTTACGTTCTGTATTATATTTTCATATAACATAAGTCTTGACAGTAGAGAAAAAAAAATGTGTTAATACACTTTTGACCTGCCAACTTTACCCTTCCCACTCTTCCCACCACCTCAAAAAAAAACCTTTTCCAAAGATAATGCTATGTTACGTGACCTGATTTTACCAATTTAGAAGTTAACCAGTGCTAAGGAACACTAATTCAAAGGTATCCAAGCTTTTGTAAGACATAAACAGAATAAAACTCATGGATGTGGTTTGGAGTTTGGGGGCAGGGAGGAGTGTTAGGAAATGAATAGAGAATAAATAAGTAAAACTGGGGGTGGGGCTTTTTGTTTGTTTTGGTTTTACTTTGAAAGAAATCTATAAGACTTTGATTTAAGTTTGGTTGAGCTAGTCCCAGTGTTTTCTGGGAATTCTAATTAGCTAATATGCCCACACTCTTGAGCAGGATGGGATCTCGTACCGGACCACCCATTCTATAATGAATTGCAGTTTTTCCTTTTGGAGAGCAAAATATGTGCAGTCCAACATCAGATGCTAGGGTTTATTTTCCAAAGACACACAAAGTTAGCAGTTATCCATTTAGGTGACAGTTCAGGTGACTTCATTTGGCATACTCGATGAATAGTCAACTCCTTACATGATTTTCCTTTGGCTGGATGCTGAAAGAATCAGTGCCGTGTACAAGATGAAAGAAAACATACCAAATTTTTAGTGCCAGCACAGGTCCTATAAAACTCACCCCTCTGCGTATGAAAGAAACATTCAGTGTAACGGGAGAGGATACAAGACTGTTGAAGTGAGCAAGAAAGGATTTCCAGAAATAGAGCTGCACTTCAGAAGAACTTCTAATAAGAACTTTTTCCTGTTACTAAAACCAGTAATTTAAGATATATGCCAGTCCTCATACATAATATTTGTTTTAGTTTGAGTATAAAATCTTAAAACAGAAAATAAAAACCCACCTACTGGCTTCCAGCAATTTCAAACCAAAAATAGAAAGGCAAACAAATACATATTTTTCTGGCTCCCAACTGTTTCTGTTAAAAAATAGAAAGAAGCACTATCTGTAAGTGGCTCAAATTGAAGTAATATCATGATGAGGAGAGATGTTATGGCAAATAATTTCAAGGATGTTTAGAAATCATAGCTAGTATAAACAAACAGAGGAAACACCTTTAGTTATACAAGCAAATTAACACTGAGCCTCAAATACCGAGCCAGAAAGCAAGGGAATAACAGACCAAATCATAGTAATTATTGTGACATGTGGCCTTTTTCCTGTCATTTCTTCATTTCATGTGTGCTTTGGGTTTGGAGAGGGTGGGGTTTAACTATAGGAACTGCACAGATTTGAATCAGCCATGGTACCAGGAGCAAGAGGAGAAGCGTTAGTTAACTGGCAAGGAAACGCTTCCGCCTGCATGCTTTGTGCCAAAGGAGTTGAAATGGATTTCAGCAGAACCTTTTCAGTGACTTGAACTCAAACTTCTATTTAGTTTCCAGACACTGAATAAGCAATCTTTGAGTCAGCTTCCAATTTTCAAAAGCAGCACTGACTTCTGTCTCATTCTAATTAAGAGTATAATTTATTATTCCCTGTGTAAAGAAAGGTATAAAAAAAAATAAAAATCACATATTCACTGCAGAAATAACTCTCATACACATAACTTGAGTTTATTTCTCCTAAGTAAACCCAACCTGAGTAAGATTAGTTACACAGTGAAATAGCATTAGGATCATAATGTCTGCTCAAGTGTACTCAGCGATTGCAAAACCAACATTTCAGAAGGGCATAACCGGTTTATCTCTACACTACAGTAAAATAAGGGTTTCCTTTCAATTTTCTGTAGGAGCACTGTGGGAAAACCATCTATCCTTTCTAAACAGACTGGTGAATTAGAAGAAGGAACTGGATATATGTGGCCAGTCAAGTAGAGCTAGTCTATATCCACCTTACTGGATGGTTCAGCATGAAGCTGCAGGGGCCATCTCTGGGAAATATACCTCCCCAGTCCCCAGTATTCCCATCCCAGACACTGCAGTTAGCATCCCTGGCTGAGCTGTGCCCCTCATGTGCCCTCTGTGCATCATAGGTGGTCACACCATGGCAGCCCACAACCTTGTCCAGGGCTGACAGTTTTGCTGGCAGAAGAGCTTCCCAGCCCATGAAAGCTACACCTGAGCTCGGCAGATTGGCAGGCCAGGGAGAGGTTAGTAGGAGACAACACTTGTGTTCATACCACCATGAGAGTGTCCCGATTCCTAACTGGAACAGCTGCAACAGAAGACTTGGCTCAGACCACATAATTTCATCGCATTCAGGGCACTATATTACAGACTGGAGACATCCATGTGTACGTCCTTGTCCTGACTTAGGTGGACACTGAATTTGAAGTGGGGTCTCACCCCCAAAGGTGTACCCTAAACACCAAGGCGAGGATGTGGGATTCCAGCCCTCTTCCTAAGCCTTACCATTTGCAACAAAATAAGATCTAGGAACAGAAGGAGAGGGGAAACCCTCCAGCCTACAGATTAAGGCACCCACATGGAAAACATGCGCCAGGATAGCAGTCTGCTGTGAACGATGTTCAATTCACTAAAATTGCAAAGTGAAACAAACCAAAGACAGAAAATAAAACAAGGCACAGTGAAACTTGTCCCACTTCAAATAGCTTTTTTATTGAGAAAACAAACTCGAATCTCTCACTTTCTGGAGGATAAAATGTAATGATCTACCGGATAAAAGCAAAGGGGATGAATTTGGGACTTGGGTCTTTTTAGTCTAGAGAAAAGACAACTGAGGGGGGATCTTATTAATGCTTATAAATACTTAAAGGGAGGGTGCCAGGGGGGTGGGAACAGTCTTTTTGCAGTGGTGCCCAGTGATAGGACAAGAAGTAACAGGCACAAACTTGAACATAGGAAGTTCCATCTAAACATGAGGAGGAACTTCTTTACTTTGAGGGTGTCAGAGCACTGGAACAGGCTACCCAGAGAGGTGGTGGAGTCTCCCAATCTGGAGACATTCAAAACCCGCCTGGACGCCATCCTGTGCAACCTGCTGTAGGTGACCCTTCCCTGGCAGAGGGGTTGGACTAGATGTTCTCCGGAGGTCCCTTCCAGCCCTGACCATTCTGTGATTTTGTGGTTTACATTATCAGTTTGTAAACCATACCTACATTCCTTTGGCTTCCTTAGAGGTGCCCAAAACAACTCATTTAATTTAAATCTGAATGGAATATAATATGTCAAAAGTGGTTTCAGCTAAAAGATTTCTATTCCAAGTTTTAGAGGGTTTTTTAATTTGATTGAACAGCTGAACTATAAATATCAGTTAGCATAGTTTTATTGGTCCCACTTCACTCCTGTTCTTTCAATAAGAGTAATAAACAAATAGGTACATGAGTAATAGCTGATGCAACAAATGTGGAAACACAGCAAGTGACTTATCAGAAATATCTTGCAATCATTTCCATTTGACTACATCATCTCTTCTGAAATAAATAGAAATATCTCTGTTAAAGAGCAAAGGCAATGTTAAGGGTGGAAAAAAGGGAAGAAAACCACTGAGGTTCCAATGATTCTAGTTGCAAAAAAGCAATCTTAATTCATTAGTAATATCGTCTTGTGGAAGTCAAAATCCACAAGGCCTGATGCTGTGTCTTACCAGTTACAAGCTACAGTGAGTATGTCGATCTGCAATGATATTGGTATAAGCCTGCCAGACATGCCTTCCAGGCGTCCCTCAGATGACATCCAGAATGGGCATATGCCTTCCTGCTTCTGAGCAAAATATTTGAGATATGTAACATGACTCAAACTATTTGTGTTGCAGAAGCACCCAAAATGTGCATAGCTCAGTTCCTGTTCAGATGGCATTGACATAGACTACCCAAAAAAAAAAAAAATCTGCTTTACCAAGCACCAAGTCAGGGCTGTAAGACAATCTGGAAAATAAGATTTTTGCCTTCCTTCCGTTTACATTTCTCACACTGGTCACCAGCTGTAACCTCTCTGCTTGCTTTCTGTTTATTTGTCTGCCTGCAACAATCTGCACTTCAATGAGCAATGAATTAACAGGTGATATGAAACTAGGGATAGTCCTACAAAAATTTCCCCAAAAAAAAAAAAAAAATCAATCACATATCTCACTTACCAGGCATTAGGAATAGCATTGCCCCAAATTGTAGTAGTGCTTGAAGCACTGTCCTGTGGCAAGGAGACAGCCTTACATAATAGTCCTAAATTATCACATTAACTCTAACCAGGGTTCTTGCAACAATGCAGGGGAAAAATAATCACAGCGATTGTAAGCTCCTAATTGTCCTTTGGGTTACTAGACATCAATTTAATCTGACAGAACCATTAACTATGAATTAATCAGATCTAGTCAGTTACTTAAGTGGTTAATTAGCTGTCTAAATTGATTATCTTACTTGTACAAGGAGTTTCTTGATCTGCAGATTTGCTTGATTTGCTTTCATTTACTGGTTCACCAGGAAAGTTGATAATAAGCCGGTGCTTTGCCACATTAAGACACTTTTCACAAAAGGTCATGGACCATCCCAGCCCAGTGAAGTTGTGTTCCACCCACCCTAGTCCCCATGACTTCATATTTTGAATTGCAGATGAAACTACAAACTCACCCTTAGCATCAGAAACAAGAAGTCCATTAATGTATCATCATAAGTCATAATTGTCAGAGTATACCTTCAGCTTTGGCCACAATGGATAAGTTTAAGCTTGTTAAATAAAAATTACCCTTTGAAAAGTCAAAATGGTTCTTATCACAGGCCTTGCAGTGAGAAACTGCTTGTGTCCCATTATAATACAGTTGGTTATAACCTTATTTTCAAATGCATTTGAAATTATTCAACCCCTCACCTCCAAGCAATTCAAAAAGACAACTTCTGACTCCATTTGAGGGACAGCCAGGAAAAACTGGAACTGAACTGGAGTTCACTGCTCCCATCTCGGAGACATAAAGGGTCTGAAGACATCACCCTGCTTGGATCACGGCCAGGTCCTGTCAGTCCAGCCAGGAAGCCCAAAACCAGCAGATTACAAGTGTTGGCAGCTCTGAGCAAGCAGTTGCAGGAGCCCACGCTCACCACCTTTGGGAGGAGAGGGGCTGGAAAGAAAGAAGAGGTTCAACTGAAGAGAGATGCTCCAGCTGCCTCTGCGGCCTCACAGACAAAAACAAAAAATCAAAATGGCATGCTTAGTGAAGCTTGCATGCCCCAAATGTGAGTTTGCACGCAGACTCCTTATAGTGTTGAGCTGATTCCTAATGCTGTTATGTTTTAACGCCAAGGAAGAGTTTCCAGAAACATTATGTGCGATATTGCAATTACTACTGCCTCCTAGCTGGCTCTTTTGCTGTGGCAGGCAATAAAAGCAAACAAAGTTAAGTTGG
This sequence comes from Charadrius vociferus, assembly GCF_000708025.1. NCBI lineage: Eukaryota > Metazoa > Chordata > Aves > Charadriiformes > Charadriidae > Charadrius > Charadrius vociferus. The sequence continues at coordinate 417,141 of NW_009648961.1, forward strand.
CTGGAGAAACGGATGAAGAGTTAGTGCAGTTAACGGGTAAGGAAGCACTCCAGGTCTAAAGAAGCACTTCCCTGGTGTTCTGCACATCTTTGGAAGAGAGCAGAAGACCAAACAGAGGGGAGGCAGGAAAAAAGAGCTTAAAGCTTATAGACCCTCTTGAGATAACAATCTAAGAGGTTTCTCTTGAGGCAAGTCCCCATATAGATGAGGAGAGAGTGAGCATCATTCCCTCCTCTATTTTTTCAGATCAGCCATTCAGCAAACGTAAGGAGAAAACGAGGGGGATGCTTCCCCCCAGCACAAAGGCACAAAACCACTGCACTAATTGTAAACATGGATCATCACAGTGACAGGAACCTGAGACGTCCTCACTGGCAGGCAGTTCTGACAAACATTTGCTGTCAAGACATCACAGGTTTTATGCATCCAATGGAAGGTAAAAATTGAAAGAAATTAATCGTGGCAATATGCTGCTGCAAAACATTTTGTGAACTTGGAGGATGAGGTTTGGAGGAAAAAAGACAGAGAAAAGGTATGGTCATCAAAATGAACCAGAATTCCTAAGATAAGACTAAAAAAAATTCTGCCAGACAGAGCTGACATGGGGAGGCTGCCTGGCGCACCTCAGCTTCCAGCTCTGCCCCGCACAGTTTCAAGGACAAACTGGCTCTGGGGTGCTTCCCTCAGCACACACAGTGGCGTTTTCCTTTTGGAGAATTGTTACTATCTCCTCTCCAGTGGCCATTGGGATGAAAACCTGCCTCCAAGGCAGGAGTCCACCAGGCAAGGAAGGCTTCCTGCTGCCCAGAGGGACTCAGCACCCACCCACACATTGCCCGAGCCATCTTGTAGGCAGCAATAATTTGATTTAAGGCAGCAGAGCCAAAGAGCAGAAGCTGACCAGTCCTTCCCACTGTTTACAGCTTCCCTCCAGGGCACTGTGAATGGAGTTTTCTCCTATGTCCAAAAAAACAGAGTTACCTGTGCAATATTTCCCAAGGTGCCACCCTCATGAGAGATGCAACAGGGACATTCGGTCCTGTTATAAGTGGCCACAACTACAATGCGATACACCAGGATAACAGGAGCACACTTTTGGCTCCTGCATTTGAGAACAAAAGGCCACAAAAAAATTGTTACTGTTTTCACTTTCTGAAGCTTAGGTATGAAACCTCTCCTCCTTTCTTCCACCCAGGCAATGTTAATTACAGCAACAGCTCTATAAAAAAGGCCAGCATTCACAATTCCAGAGAAATGTCAAGAGAAGAGCTTTTAAAAAGTAAAGCAAAATTGTTATGCTGGTGATTATGAGGATCAAGTAAGGAAGAAGTAGCCGGGGGACTTGCTGTTTCTTCCATCAAAGGCTTGCACTCCACATTCACATAGTTCACATCAAACAGAAGTCTTGAGGTCCTGTTTGATTCTTTATTAAAAGACCAGGAGCACTGAGGAGTTTATCTTCCTTTCACCCTTCACAGTATACAAAGTACATGCACTGTACAGAAGCATCACCTCCGCAATAGAACAATCTCAGAGGGGTGAGGTACAGCAATGGCAAACTGCACTGGCAGGTTGCACCACAAGAGTGAAACTGCTCCTGCACTACAATGAAGCCTGGTCAGCCATGGAGATTTGCATGCAGTCTTCTTTTCCCCATGGGTGAAAGGCATTCCCCCAGGAACAAGAAAACGGAGGAAACCGGACTACACATCAGAGCTTTTCTAGAGAAATTTAACTGGCACCTGTTCCCCAAATCAACACCCACGTGCTTGTATGTAACATGGATCTTCTCCAAGGTCCAGGACAGGCAGACCAGCAAGCCGAGCAGGCGACTGGGAACCCAGTGCTGTTCTCAGTATATCTAAGTTAGACCAGATATGGACTGCAGGGAAGCAAAATAATGACCTCTAGGATAAAAGCTCAAAGGTATGACCATAGAATGGCAGTTTGGAAGGGACCTCAAGGATCATCTGGTCCAACCTTTCTTGGCAAAAGCACAGTCTAGACAAGATGGCCCACCACGCTGTCCAAATCTTAAAAATTTCCAATGCTGGGGAATCCCCCACTTCCCTAGGGAGATTATTCCCGTGGCTGATTGTTCAAATGATGGTAAGGTGCTCTTAGAAACTCTTTGCCCTAGGAATCCAGTCTAATCCTTAGTTGCTTCCCTGCTTCTAGACTATTTCACCAGTAGATTTGGTTTTCTTTTAATCACATTAACTCTTACTATCTGTACAAATTGCTACCAGCCATCTCTACTTTAACTTATGCTTGCAATGAGCAAAGGAAGAAAGCCTGCTATACCACCTATAAAGAGCATAGTAAGAATATCTGCTAGAAGATAGCCTCCCACCAGCATGAAAAGGGGGTCTTGTCCAAGATGGGTAACATTACAAGCGGGTTCACTCTGGGAAATTAAATAAAACTTAGAAAAAACTATTACTGGGTGCAAAAGATTACTGCAATACTTTTCTGCAGCCATCAGCACCTCTAGGCATTCAGGATTTACTATGAGTCTTGCTTCATAAACACTATAGCCTTTGCCAGAACATCTGCACACAGAAATAAATCATTAAAGATAACTATTTGTTACTCCTGCAAATGCAGCTCTGCCTATATCAGACACTTTCTTCATGTATCTTACAGAAATGAAAGTGTTTCCTTACTCCTTTTCTCTGGGGGTGCCCTCATTGTAGTAAAATCTGAAAGGAAAGCAGTGAGCATTTTTCTAAAGGAGAAGGTAATATGGTAAAACTATTTACATAAAACTAAAACCCGAACTTGTTCTTTCACAGGAACAATTTCCAGGTTTTCTCAGATTCGGATTTTTTTTTTATGTCATAAGCCATATTTCACCAACCATTTTCCCTCAATTTCCACCATATTATGGCTCTCCCAATCCTTTATACAATGTTAAAGCTCTATCTGTCTCTCTCCTTTTTCCTCTAAGGAGAAATTCTCTCTCTTATCTGTTTTTTGTTTGTTTGTTGTTTGGGGTTTTTTTCCTAAACCAGTACCCAGCTGTTTATGTCCTTTTGTATTTAGATGAGTGTACTCCAATATAGACTACCTCTATTTTTTAAATTAGTTCTTATACAAGTATCTTTCAAGTTTTACACAAGAAAAGCAAATAGACAAAATAACTTTTAGACTTCCCACTGATAAAAAATATTAATAAAGACAAAATAAAATTAATGTTATGAACCATTTAATGGCACTGTATAGCTCAGTAATTGCAGCCTCAATATTTACATTTACTTTTATGATCCTCTTTAAATAAATTATTTTTAATTGTTACTTCAGTTTTTCCTCTCATGCCATGTGCTATTTTGGCAACAAAGAAATTTGGCAACAAAACCCCCATGGTAGTACAAATAATTAACGAGCAGAAAATGCTTGGAGAAAAGCAACCCCATGCTTGGTATTTCCCATTGCAGCAGAGCTATAATTTGTACCAGTTGAAGAGTCTGAGTCTAACATAAGGATTTGAAACACCCATAATTTAAATTGTCTCAGTTTAAATCAGCTCACTTGATGACACAACTTTCAACACACGCTTTTTCTGACATGGGGAAGGAATGGCGTATTTGCCTTCCTAGCTGATCTCTCAGGCTTTACTCAAGTAAGTACCATGATGCATCATGTTTCTGTTGGCAGCTAGATAACTCCTCATGCCTTCTGACCAGATATAATTTAGCATGTCTGTTTTGCAAGCCTTGCCAAGCACAACAAGATTATAATACTCCTGACTTGTTAAAATCATGGAAAAGATTGGAAAGATTGAAAGACCATCAAAAGATTTGGATACAACTCCTCTAGGCGCATCACTGGCAGAACACAACAGAATTACTACCTCATGATGGGTGGTGGTGCTTTTCAGACACAGAGGCACGACCAGAAACACCTCAGAGAGCACACAGAGCTCTGAGGGGAACCTCTGAATGCAAAAGTCCAACTCAATACCAGTAAGCACTTTGTCTTTCTGGGCAAGAGCTATTACTGTCCATTCCACACTCTGAAGTATTTCTGAAGAACTATCTTGAAGCTAGTCTAAGTATGAACAAGATAAGCATCACACTTCAATGACTTTAACAGGCCAATATGACAATCTTAAATACCATCAACTAATATGAGTTTTATTCACTAAGTTAACGCCATAATCATGGTGATTTCTCATCTTCAACCTATCATTAGTTCTACTTTGTACTTCTCTTCCACTGAGAATCTCAGAGAAAAAAATGTTTTCCTTAAAAAAAAAAAAAAAAAAAAATCACATTTGGTCTCCTCCCAAAACCCAGAGATTTTAAAACATAAAATATAACAACTTCATTTAAAAAAAAAAATACAGCTTTGAAGGAAAAGTCCCGCATTCTTATAATGAGAAAAATGAACAGAATTGTTTTTATCTAAAAACATAATTTAGATAACCGGTCTAACAACTAAACGACTAATCAAAAACATTTTTTTTCAATGGTATCATCTCACAATATTATTTCCTTTTTTCATTAATCTTTCCTTTTGCTGAAACCTATAGCCCAACATAGGATGATAAACACATTAATTGGAATCAAACCACAATATCATGTCTAAAGTTCATTATGTCCCAATTTAAAAATATTTATTTTTCAAGTTCTATTACAGGCCTTAAATTTCAATTTGATAATTTACATACAGTTGAGCAATAATATAAAATGCACTCAAATTCCTAAGAAAGTTGGGGCAAGAAACCCACTTCTCATGAAGTGGACAGACTTTTGACCATCAATCTGTGATTTATTGAGATCAACGTGAAGGAAAAATCCAAGCTACTCCAAACAAGGAAACTGAACTTTTCCATAGGACTCACTCTCAAAATGTTTGTGTTTGTTTTGTTTGTTGTTTTGTTGTTTGGGGTTTTTTTTAAATGTCTGCCACTCCAGAGTTTAAGCTCCAATTCTTAGCAGAAGAAAGTGAGCTGACCACAAATATTAGCATAAGAGAATGCTGAAATGTTGAATTCAAGGTAGCCAAGGCTGAAACTCCACAGGACTTTGTAAGTCAGGTCAGAAGGTCAAACAGCTGTTCAAACTGCATGTCAGTCAAGTTTTCAGCACATTTCATAATGTGTTGCATGTGCAACCAATATGTTCCGACTATGTCACTTCACTAAAAGTGGAAGAAGGCGGGCACAGCAGTGGAGAAAAGATGCAAACTTTAATTGAGCACCTGATGTCCTTTCACATCCATGGTAAGGCAGTGGAACAGGTTGCCCAGAGAGGTTGTTGAGGCCCCATCGCTGGGGGTGTTCAAGGCCAGGCTGGATGTGGCCTTGGGCAACCTGGTCTAGTGGGAGGTGTCCCTGTCTATGGCGGGGGGGTGGAACTCGATGATCTTCAAGGTCCTTTCCAACCTAAACTATTCTGTGATTCTATGATCCACAGGCAGCAACATAGGGCCCAAATATGATATATTGTGATACAGCGTAAAGCCCTAAAGTAGAAGCAAAATAGGTAAGCATGCTGAGTATCTGCCTCTAAAGCTGTCCAAAGGTATCCATCAGGAGACAGATGAGCTAGAATGCAACCACCATCTGAAAACAGATCTCATCAGAAATTATCAAAGTGGAGGAACTGGAGAAAGCCCTATGGACTCAGCAATTAACCAAAACAAGACTAAGATGTCTCCTCTTTGGTTGCAGGAACACAAGACCAGGGTTAAGTTGCTGTAATTCATAGTGTTTCTAGGACTGTATCTCCACAATGCATCTTTACTGGAAACACAGTTTATGCCAGGCACAGACAATGCATCCAGAAGACAGAAAACTGCTGGAGGATCTTGCCTACCCCTGCACAATGGCATGTACTACACGGTGCTTTAGAGTAAAGCTTCGATCTTCATCTCAGCAGGAGCAAAAGTGCTTTAAGCGTGCTGGTATCGCAGAAGACTCCAGATAGAGACACAAGACAAAAGTCATATCTGAAAAGAACTCCTCCAGTGCACTAAATTGCTAGTACATAATAATAATAATTTCTGTTTCCCCATCCCACCCCCTCTTCTCTCCCCTCCCAATTCCCTATTTTGCTCTTAACGAAAGTGATGTTCAATAACAAATTTGGGAAGTGCTGCCTCCTACTTACTACAAACATCTTTACACTGTTGCCTTCTGAGAAAATTTGACTATTTGTCATCATCTCCATTCTTCTCGCACTTTGTGAGATCCATACAAATCATTTAAAGGCTGTATAGAGAGCTACAGAAAGCTCAGACACATAAGCAAGTTACTATGTGTCGGCTGAGACAGATTAACTATGAAAAAGATTTAAGCTAAACTGAATTTCCTAGGAGTTGCAGCATTTGCTTTATATTAAAAGAAAATAAGCACAATTAATATGACTCAGCTGGTACGGTATTTTGATGGTGCTTGTACCCAGAAGCTGTTCCTGGAATAAGCCTATAGACTTGGATGCACCAAAGAATAAAAGCATGGTTTCTCCTGAGACCTTGCAAGAAGGAATGAGGATAATGAAGCAGCTACACAATGTAACAAAGCAGGGAGCTATGTAAAATGATTTACAGCATTACCATCCTAAACACTGTTGAAGAAACTTTCCTGAAGTATTAGCAATAGGGATTGCAGTATGTTTAATTCCATTTAAATAGACCACGTGTCAGGTACTGTAGGAACACGAAAGAAAAGAGAAGGTAACTCTGCTCCTGGCAGCTTCCAGTTTGAGACAGGATACAACAGGAGGATGCAGACAGGAATCAGACGGAGTCCAAGACAACAGGGAGACAAGAGTCATCAGGATCATATGTTGGGTCTCAGCATGCCTGAGGACATTGTCAAGGTTTGTGCTAGTGCCGTAGCAAGTGGCTTTGAAAATTTATGAGATATGATGTTTTCAAATGTTTGTAAAAGAAAGAGAGAGATCCCAGGAAAGGAGGGATCCACGGGAGTCCAAAATCAGAGTTAAGGCTCACTGTGTTTGATGCTGCCCAGAAGTGTAAATAGACAGGCTGAGAGATTCAACAAAGAAGCAGAGCAAGAAAATTATCCTGCAATCAGTTTCTGAATTGATGTGAGGTGGTGAAATTGCTTTTGTCAAGGCCAGAGAATAGATTTCAGTAAATGTGACATGAGGTAATGACAACTTGGATGACAGTTTATTTCTGTCTATGGAGAGTGAAGACATTTGAAAGCGTGTGCAAAATTTAAACATAGCTTGGAAATGAGGACACGGAGAATTGAAGAAGGCATTTGGACAGTAATTTCATCGTCAGTAATGAGCAAGGATGACTTAGGAGAGGCAGAAGTTGATCAGGTTAGGTTCAACTAAAGGCTGAGCCATGACATATTAGAGAGACAGGCCAAGCTCTACGTTTGGTCAAAAAAATAAAAAAAAAACCCACAACTCTGTGTTACAGGAACATATCCGTCCTTCATAGGGGCAGAAGCCATGCTGATGTTTGTGAATAAAATTACTCAGACATAAGATGCAGATAAAAATTGGATCCAAGGACAGGATATTTAGTAGAACATAGACAGTATTTTGGAGCATACCAGGACCTTCTGAAAAGCAACATGTTAAGTGTGTCTCAGGAAACAGGTGGAGAACCATTGGCAGACAGAATCACAGATGGTAAGGTTTCAAAAAGAGATTTTCAGATAAAATCAAAGGTAAGTGCAAGGATAAAATGATGGCAGAGAACAGAGATTTTTGTTGGTTGATTTTTATTTCTTCTACTAAATACAAAGTATGAGCTGAGAAAAGGGAGAAAGACTAGAGGAGGTTCTGGGGAAAAGCAAGGTAAGGAAGTCAAAGGAAGATGAGCTCTGCCCAGGTGAGGAAGCAATTTCGGAAGGAGAAGAAGCAGTTAAAGAAGTAGTAGATGAAGTGAGGCCATGTCACTTTGTTGATTCCCCCTCCTCCTTCTTGGAAACGATCAGCAAGACCTGTTTGGAGAGGAAAGAGACAAAAACATGGGGACAACTGAAAGCATATGCACAAAGAAAGCGTGACTCAGCTAAGGCAGAGGATAGAGCTAAAGAAGGACAGACACACACACCGTGGCAGAAGAATTCAGTCATGGGACCTGTGCCAGAGATGCCCCATAGCAAAAGCAAGAAGCAGACACTGGAGGGCAGCCAGCATGTAACGATGAAAAGAAAGAGAAGTGAACAATTAGAAGGTATAGGAGGCTGCAGAAGGGAAATCTTTTTAGAAATGTACATCACTAAGGCATAAACATAGTGCACACACATAAGCACTTTGATGAGCTATGCCTTTAACTGCCTGGAGAAGGGAAGACTCCGGGGAGACCTTATAGCAGCTTTCCAGTGTCTGAAGGGCACCTACAAGAAGGGTGGAGAGGGACCTTTTACAAGGGCATGTAGGGATAGGATGAGGGGTAATGGCTTTAAACTGGAAGAGGGGAGATTTAGAATAGATATTAGGAAGATATTTTTCACTCTGAGGGTGGTGAGGCACTGGAACAGGTTGCCCAGAGAAGTTGTGGATGCCCCATCCCTGGAGGTGTTCAACGCCAGGTTGGATGGGGCTTTGAGCAACCTGGTCTAGTGGGAGGTGTCCCTGCCCATGGCAGGGGGGTTGGAACTACATGGTCTTTAAGGTCCCTTTCAACCTAAACCATTCTATGATTCTATGTATTGCTTTTCAGAAAAAGTCTTAATAGATAGAAACATGGCTCTGCTTCAGGTGAGAGAGAAACTGAGATGCAGAAAGAGGTAATAGGTATAGTTTCACACACAACACTACCTGAGTGCCCATCTCCCTGTTCAGTGACTGTGTAACCACACTCAGCATGATTTCATTAGCAATAAGCGCTGCGTCAGACAGGACACTTTCTCCAGGCCCATAAATGGTTTTAGGTGCATTAGCAGGTGGTTGAGTGATCCCCTGAAGACAGTTCCACACTCAAAATAGTGAAGCTATTCAACTTGTTACTTAGAGACACAGCCCTCTCTCTGGGTTACTGCTCCTACCTCAGGATCCAACACCAGCTGAGAATCTGCTAGAACCTCCACAAGACAAGCTGATTAGCAGCAGGCTGCACATCTGTACTGCTTAATCAAGCCAGTGCACAATACTGTTGTCTGTACAGTGTCCTACGGTCGGGTCATTATCCAAACCAGTCCTCATCCTATTCACCCACAACCAGCCTAGTTTAGCTAGATCATGTGGGAGTGTGGAAGGGATGGATTTGGGGGGCAAGGGGAAACATCTGGAATTAACAAGGGCAAAACAGAGAGCATCTTAACAACTGTGGAAGCTCTTCAGCCCACGTCAGCTCGATGCCTTCCCCAGCCACCTCGCAGCAACTGCACAGACACTGGTGGAGAGCAGGCCCTGCTGAGCGTGCAGTACCCGGCTGCTGCACCCACTCAGGGAAACTCATCCAACAAAGTGAGATGCAAATGATGCTTTCTGGCCACCAGAGAGCCCCACAAGAAATTGTGTCTCCCAGTATGCTTGGGGACAAGTAGCAAGCAGCTTGTACAAAAAGTTTGTGTGAAAATCAGCAGCCTGACATTAATGGTTTTTGCCATTTACAGAGTGAAACAGAGCTTTCCGTCACCCTGTTTCTTCCTGGCTCTGGTACAGATGCTGTCGTGAAGCGTGCTTTTGCAGACCATATACCTTTTAATGTGCCCTTTCACCCCTCCCACCTACAAAACCAGTATGACTTCCCAACAGAAAACAGGTGTTGGAATGCAGTATGGGAGGACCCGCTCTCTCTGCTTCCAGGAGCGGACCTCTCTGGGGGGCACCAGTGAGGCAGCACATAGGGCAGAGTCCAAGTGATGCAGCATTTGAAAGCAGGGACCTTCAACATCCCTGAGCAGGGGCACACAGCCTCCACCACGCCACAGGGCTGATCAAATCGTGTGCAGCTAATGACCAGTGTGACAAGAGTCAACTTCAAGAGAGGGGCAGGGTGGGAGTGTCTCCTTCCCAGAGAGGCACTTTTTGCCTCTAGAAAGTGTTAAAAGTTTCCCACAGGGGGAGATACAGAAAGGCCATTTCACGGGAAGCTACCAAAAAAAAATTCTCTCTCCTTTATGAATTGTCACAAGCCATTAAACGTTGGCATAACTGGCAGTCAGGAAAATCCTGCTGAACTGAACTGCATCGCCTGAGCACGGATAATAAACCTTCCAAGAAACCCAATTAATACAACTCAGTAAAGATATTACCCTACACCCCAAAAAGAATTTGTTGGAAGCAAGTAGATAAGAGAATGACAAAACAAGCTGTTAATCTCAGTTTTCACCAGAGGCACATTTTGTTGAGGGAAACTTGAGTCCAGAGATGCAGTCAGGATTTTGGGTTTTCTGTTTCGGTGCAGAGGACAGGAGATTTTCGTTCCAGATGCCCTTTTGTTCTTGATATGTGTAAGCCCATTCACATAGTACTTTTGCTGTGTCTTTACTCACACAATTTCATGTCTATGAGAAAAACATTACTGTATTCTAAATTTATTTTCACATTAAAAACAGGAATCAGTCTTCTTGGTGCTGTCACCACAGCACATTACAGTCTACCCCCATATCACACCTTTAATACTTTTTACATGATACTAGAGTTGCACATTTTTCTCTAGGAACCTAAAATCAATAAAGGAATTGCGTCCATTTCCATATTACACACTTGTTTTCACAAATATCCAATTTACATGTAACAGTCACGACTAGACTGTCACCCTGTCCTTTGATAGATCTTAAAACATAACTGAACTAAACTTGTCCAAAATAGGAATCATTTAGGTACACGCTATCACTTGTCTTCACTCCATAAACAAAGTCCATTATTTCTAATGATTTCATTATTTTTAAGTAATCCATTTGCATTTTTAACCAAAAGAGAAAAAAAAAAAAAGGGGGGGAAGCACGAGATATTTTACGCAGCCCTTAAAAAGGGCAATTACTTGCTAAAGTGAACTTCCTTTATTGTACCAAGTAAGTGTTGTTTCTCATCAGCTAAAACCATATTTAAAAAAAAAAAAGTAGATGTCATTAGAAAGAAACAACTAACATTTGTCATTTAAGTGGAAAGAAATAAACCACAACCTTACCAGCAAGGAATTCTGACAAAGATCCACGCTTGTCCAGTCAACTCCCACATCTCACAAAGCAGAGAGGAAACTCTTACAGAAATTGGTTGCAATGCTGAAATTGCCCAAGAGGAAACTGGTGTCTCTTTTACAAGTCATGACTACACAGACCAGAAGTCAGGCATCAAAGCAAGTGCTAAAAGCCATATCTGCAGGAACTATTAATACTAGAACCAAACTGTGCAAATGGGGTAGGGGATGAGACTGAAAAATCGTAAATATTCCCAGATAGCTAGTTTTTAATATTTTTTTTGTTTCATAAATGGAAATTGGTTTGAAAATTGTGCTATCAAATACTTCTAGGAAGAGTCTGAGTGCATTATGGGAGACAGGAGAAAGCTTACCGTAGATGCACCATAACAAGTAGCACTATCGGAGCCTCAGCACAGCCTCTGTTACTAACCCATTCCCCAGAGCATCCCTTCAGCCCCAGTCTCCCAGGGACCCTCCAGGGTCCAACCCTGCACCCCGAGGTGTGGGAGAGCTCAGGACAGCCCAAGCCCAGCCACGCTGAAGCCCAGGAGCCCTCGGGACAAAAGGAAGGATGGGGCATGAAGTGCTACCGGTTTGGTTTTTCTGGGTCACCTGCAAGGCGTGTACCAGGAAACACCATCCAGGCACGGATGGGGCTGACAGCAAGGTCTGCAGGAGAGCACATGGGTCTAATGTTTTCAACTCAACAACCTTTATTTCCCATTTTTCCTTTTTTTTTTTACTACCCGATGCAATGGGAAGCCAAAATTAATAGCCCTATTCAAAATATGAGACAGATGCTTCTATAAGTTATATTTTCACTAGGCTTGGGGAACAAAGGAAAATAAAAATCAGGGCCTTGGAGTTTTGGGTACTTTTCTGGCTTGTGTATTCAACAGTTTCAGCCACAGGTATATGGACTTCAAGGATGAATAAGCATCTAATTATTGCACAAACATCTAAATAATTTTCATTGCTCTCTCCACACAACTTTACCTATTTCATACAGCACATTAGTGTAGAAAAGACAGAGCATACACTCTGTTAATCTCATCCCTCTTCAAAGTGATAGGCATTGCTAAAAATAAGGTAGATCATTGCATGCTTTGAAGTGAGGTTTTCCTTTTTGACTCACTGGAATATTACAGGTCGGTTTCTTCAAAGCTGGATGGAGAGATGCTGCTGCCTAGGGATTCTCCTGTGTTTCCTCAGATCTCTCTCTGCTGTGGCAGGGAAATTCCAAGGTCCAAAGACAGGTAAAGGAGACATCCAGAGATCTGAATTCTTTACTATTCATGACACTGAAATTACAGTGCCACCTGTAGGACACCCAGAAGAAATTTAATTTGGGCCTCGCTGATGCCACAAATGCCAGATGTTATAATTACAGGGCTTTCTAGTAGTCTTGGCAGAATTGTAATAACATAAAAAAACAGATGACTCATGTCAGTCTACAGGGAGTAACTTGAAAGCTTTGTTCACACTGAGAAACATACATTGTTTTAAGTATCTCAGTGTAACCAGAAGAGGATGGTTTGCTACAAAGATGAATCTTTTGTGGGAGGAAGATGTGCCAGTGTAATGCACTCATAGTCCATCTACCTTAGTGCCACTGTAGCCAGGAGAGAACCACCACATCCTCAACTGTTTCCAATCAAGACAGACGTCACCTTCAAGCTGATGAATCTGAGGAAAGTTTCCATTATGGCTGCACTTTTTTTTTTTTTTGAACATTTCTACTTCTAATTTGCTTTTTAGTTATTGACTGTGTAACTTGATGTATCGCACTTCAGTGACTTCTATTCACATCGCATGCGTTGGGAAGCACTCATATCTCCTTCAGAATATACTACATATTTTATGTTGCTTTCTCTTTTTTTTTTTTCTCCCTTTACCATCATCATCACTTTTCACTTTTCCAAACTACAGCTAAGGTGATGTCTATAAAGACTTCTCTCCAATGTATCACTTGAAGATACACAGTAAGAAAAAAAGTAAGTGTATGTACCTTTGTTGTTAAATTTCCATTAATAACATTTGAAGTGGAAAATACTCAACTGATTAACTTAATAGCTGTGTTGCTGCAAACAAACTTAAAAGAGGAGGTGTACGACATTTTCAAAGGCAGCTTCTGCTTAATGTTCATCTGTGGTCAAAACTAGAACAAAACTAAGACAAATGAGGAAGGGAATGGCAAATAATATAATGGACTTAAGAATGCTTTTGTTTAAATCAATGGCATTTTTGTGTGGAATATGATGCGAAATAACCATCACCAACAAACAAGAGAAAGAGTTCTGTAAGATTAAATAGCACAGAGTGAAAAGAATGATCAAGAATTGCCAGGAAAAAAAAGCTCTTGTAGGAAGATGTATTTTAATACAAACAATGCTTTGTAGTGTGGCATAACTGATAAGGGATTCAACATAAATATTTTAAATTATGATTTATATAGGGAAAACACAACTCTTTCTTGGTCATATATAACAAAAAGGGAAGGAACAAACAATTAAATGTGATAAACAAAGTGGACAGAAGGAAGTGGGTTTGAGGACAGTATTTGGAACTCACTGCTACAGTAGAGCCAAGCATGGAAGTTGGTGCAGAATTAAAAATATTACTTTTTGAAGCACTGCAAATAGTGATTCGCTATGTGGAAAGAGCAGTAAATGAGGTAATTGCCAGGAACATTAGGTTGAAACATACATAGCAAATTTCACAGCATAAGAAAATTGTTCCCTCAATTTTACTAGCTTCTTATGGCCACAGCAGTGATGAAGAGTAAGAGACCTTCACTAACTTTTGAAGTAGGTGCTGCACATCACAGGAAAAAAAAAAATTCAGTAGGATGAGTGATGCAGAGAGTTAAAAAGTTGTGCATAAACTTGTGCAAATACAGGCTGTAGAAATCACTAGGCTTCCATCCAGGGAGGTGGGGGAGGCTGGAGCAGAATAGAAATTTCTGAAGGGACTTCCAAGTCCTTGACAGCTTGCCAACATGGCTACAAGGACACAAGAAAACTTGGGGGGGAACCACAAAAATTTAGGAATTCCTAATTCCCATTTATCTGGCAAGCTCCCTATGAGGAAGCAAAGGATTGTGGAAGCAGAACAACCAAAATCATATGTACCAGAAACGTGAGGGCAGCTCACAGAGATGAGAAAAGTAAAGCTTGCTGAAAACAGGCAGGTTAAACTACTTTTCCATTGTGTTCCTACAGCAGATTTCAAATCAATCCATCAGTTCTGAGCACTGTGCAGGGGAAAACACATCTGTCCTGTTAAAAATTCAAGCCATAGCATCTGTATTTTCTCCTTGAGCCAAGCAGCAGTTGTCACAGGAATCGGGGGGAAAAAAAAGGTGACCTAGTTCACAGCTTATTTGCAATGGAATCCCATTAGACACTGTGTCTTTTTTATTCAAAACATGTACTGTGAGTGTCTATTTCTCACCGGACAGGAAAGTAAGGTATCATCTGAGCCTTCCTTTGCCTATTCAGCCAACTAAGTAACCGATGAATGTACCAAAAGGTATGGGAAAGCCACTGAAAGCAGATTACATATCACTTACCAACAAACCCTATTGGTTGCCTGACTTCTGCCACAGGCTGCGGAGACCACAAGTGGGATGAGATGAGTCTCTATCAACCAATATGATTCATATTTGCCATACCCATCTGTTACATGCAAACTAGTTGCTGCTGGCACTTCACTTTTATGGTTGAAAGCTACCAACTCCCACTACCATAAAGTTTTCCTTCTAAGCAGTAAAGATGTTCCAGCTTCCTCTGTAAGGTTTCTTTTCTATTTTAACTTGTGATTTTGAAACTCAGAGCACTAGCCAGCCCTTGAACACTCCAGTGTTAAGAGAATGGTGGGGTTTTATACACAACACTTCAGTCTTTTATTTCTCTCTCCCTCAGATCAAGGCAACCTATAACCTTGTGCAAGCACTATTTGCAAAATCAAAGGCGAAGAAATCAGCTGTATATTTACCTCTACCACTTGGCTAAATGCCAGAGTGAGACTTTGAGACTAAAATGCTGATGGATGACATGGGACTGGCAGCCTTTGAGCAGGGAACGAGCACTCAGGAGCTCCAGCCCTGACTCTGGCACTGATTTACCACTTGGCTTTGAACCGACCTCTTCCATAGGTTTCCCTCCACACTTTTAAAGGAGGTATACGGTAATTACCTACATTGGAGGAATGTTATCAAAATGTGCTAATTAATACCTCTAAAGTGTTTGGAGTTCCCCAGATTAACTGTTTTGCAGGAGGGCGGTATATTAGCTATCTTTATAATGATAGCATTATCAGAAAAGAAAAACAGAACATTTTAAAGTGATTAGAAAATTGCTTAAGTGTCTTGAAAACAAATGGTTTCCAAAGTTGAACATTAGACACTGGTTTTATTGCAGCACTATACTAATCAAGGAGTTTAACATATGTACAGAATCCTAAATCCCACCCTTTGCTTCAAAGTCATTTCTTGCACAACCTTATGCCACTGCTTTCCTTTCATCTCTGATAAAAAGCCCTCAGCAGTTCCAGTTGTATTAACACTACTGCTGCTTGTTGTGGCTGTATATGTTCAAAATGCATTGACCTGCCAGAAAGCCTGCAACAGCTTCCCATTGTAAATATTTTCACGCACAATTTCATCACTAACCCTGTGACAGAAACTGGGTGTTCCAGATACACTGGGAGTGTGGTGGGCTTGCAAGGCAGCCAGCAGCATCATCGGTTATATTGATGGGAGCACATCCAGGAGATCAAGGCATATAATTATCCCCCTTTGCTTGGTTTGAACCACATCTCAATACTGTATCCAGTTTGGGACCCTGCCCCAACATAGGAAAGATGGTGACAAACTGGAACAAGCTTGAGCGGGGGACATCAAGATGGGTGGAGCTGGAGCACTTCTGCAAGAAGCTGAGAGACTGGGACATTTCCAGCTTGGAGACAGGACAGCTTCAGGGGCCACCTAACAGCAGCCCTCCACCACCTACAAGGGGGCCAGCTTGGTGGTGGAGATGGGCTCTTCCCAGTGGGGCATGGCAGAAGGATGAGACGCAACAGGCAGAAGTTGAAATTGGAGAGCTTCAGACTGGTTATAAAGAAAACCTCTTTCCTCATGAGGACAGCAGGACCAGTCACGCAGAGAGCTTGTGCAGTCTCTGTCCTTGGAGGTTTTCAAGACCCGACAGCATAAAGCCCTGAACAAGGTGGTCTGAGCTCACAGCTGCACCTGCTGCGAGCAGGAGGTTGGACCAAGACCACCCCTAGCTGCCCTCCAGCCTGGTTAGTGCAATAAGCCTGTCATGCCCTGTTAGATCCAAACCTACTTCTGACTAGCAGATCACCCACAAACCTGTAGTGAAGATATTAAAAAGTCTTCCTGGAAGTAGAGAGACACATGTATTTTCAAAAAGCGGGTTATGTATGAATATAAATACAAATTTAGGATAACTTGTGTACCTGCACGTATTTGTAAAAATCTGTGCTAAAATCCCACTACAAAATAGGGATATGGCAATGAACTGAGACTGTACACCCTCAAAAATAAGCTCCTTTATATTTTTTTCTCACTAAGCCAACACATCCTTCTTCATGCATACATTTCAGCTGTTCTGCCAAGGCATCCAAACTGAAAGTTTTTAAAGCATGTTTTTTTCACAGTCAGAAAAAGGAACAAGACCTTTATACAACCATTTCATGTTTAAAAATTATTTGAGAAAAAGAGAGGAGCCTCTGGCTGCAATGCTTTTCTTAAGAAAAAAAAATTAGTTAAACAGAAAAAGTAAAACAACCCCACACACTTTTTCATTCTCACGCAACCATTTCCAAACACAGGGTCATTTCGTAAAAGCAAAAATAAAAAAAGGAAAAAAACTAGCATTTCTTGAAAATGAAAATATTTTAAAGTGTTTGAAAATCTTCTGTCAAGAATCATTATTTTCACATATCTTAAATTTATTTTTTCAAATAACTCTGGAGTGGTGCTCTAAGCTTCCTAAGGCTAGCCCATCTAATTACTTGTAAAGAGCCCAAAAGAGGGATGTCCCAGTTCAGCTGTAAGATAAATAGATAAAAAGCTAATGCAGCCATTAACTTGTGTCATCAAATTCAACATTTCGTCAACAATTCATCAATAAACTTTATATACAAGTCACTGGGAGAGCACTGAATTCAATCATACCATACAGTCACATGAGCTGCATTTAAATTCAAATACTGTCGTGATACAGCCATCTGAAATGCAGAGCCTCCAAAAATCTTTACCTTGCAAAAGGTCAATTTTTGAAACATTGGTAAGAAAAGACTGACATACTGTGGTCTTTTTGCTTGCACACCTATTTATCAAATAATGGCTTTTCAAATGATACTATCATTAGGATTGGATTCACTGAATTTCCCCAAATCAAATTCCCTCCTGGCTTTTTTCCTTTGTGTGCATCCTTAGGCTGAGGGAAGCTGACTGCTGAGCTCTCACACCTCTGAGGAGCAAAAGGGGTCATGCAGCAACTCTGACACATTCACCAGGAAGAACACCAACCTCAGCGGTGTGTTTGTTGTTTCTCTTCAGTATTTTCTGCTGAGGTTGCAAAGCATCTGCGATTGCTACTTCCTCTTTCTCTCTCTTCCTCCCCCACAGCATTTGTCACCAGCACACCAACGAACTTACCAGGATGAGGAGGATGAAGGATGTTCTCCAGTCACTCTTTCTGCCCAGCTATGATTTTTACCCTTCCTCCACTCCCCCAGCTTTTTTGCATGTTTCATCATTGACAGTCAGTCATAATAAGGTAAGAAAATGGAATAAAAGTATTAAGTGACATATCTTAGTAAAAGATTGAGTCATTGTGGTCTAGTGGTTAAAATCTCTCTCTCTCTTTTGACTAGGCTCCTACAATAGTAGCTAAGAACTAGGGTTCAAGAAATGTAATTGGGACTCACTGTTCCTTTTTTATCAAGTCATTTTTCTTCTAGGTTCACATGTAGGCACTTGGTAAAGACCTAAGTCTGGAGATCTCCGAACATCTTAAGACAGACAGCTGTGTTAAGCCCATTGTATAGATGAGTAATGTGAAAATGTTAGTACTAGGATTGTACCCTGATTAAATAAAAACAAACAAAACCTTAAGAACTTGTGTGACACCTCTACCAACATTTTTACAATCGTTTATGACAGTAATTTTGTGCAAGGGCATGAAAACTTCCTGTTCAGGAACACTGAGGATATCACATTGGTTTCTGCTTAGTCATAAAGGAGCAATTGTTTACCCAGCTCTCAGAGGAGTCTTCCAAATATTCCTTGATTAAAAAGACAATGCTATCTATGGTATTGTCCACTCTAACTTTCAAGCTCATCACCAACTAGCAGAAATTTATTTTCCTTTTATATGGGAACTAACCAGTCTTTGGGCAACCTCCTCTGAAAGCAGCAAGATGTTGGAAATGCAGCAGATGAAGAGCCCTTCCACTGCTCTCCACCCCTGTCACCAGCATGATCCAGTGGCATTGCCACACCCTGTCCTCTGACACTTCAAGCAGGGCTCAGAGCTCCTCCACCCCACCACTACTCCTACAGAGTTGTTCCACTGCTATAAACAGCTGCTGAGATCCAAACAATTCCTCATGCAAGGCTTCGGGCACTACAGCACTTCAACAAATGCATCAAGCTCACATATTATATTTTTAGTTCCAACAGTTCCTGTTATTTAGGAATTCCTTGTCTATTCAAAGAAGAGACAAAGGGGAACAGAGGTGAAAGGTTACGGAAAAAGTGAAAAAGGGGAAGTGAGAAGGCAAAAGAGAAGATATGACTAGACAAGCCAGAGGTACAGATTTCTGCTTTGCCACTTGCCTTTTCTCTAAGAGCCTGCATGAGTCCTTGCTGAAGAGTTCAAAGGATCTTTGAAATTTAGAAGACTACCATATCTTTTGAGGAGCTCTCCACAGCCCCCTTGGCAGTTTCTGCTTGCCAGGACACCCACCCACCTGGTCTTCCAATTTCAGCTCTCTGAGGAGCTCTACATGTTTTCCCCAGTGTCATGACTGTAAAGTGTCATCACCCTTCCTGTGGTACAGCCTGCTACAACAGCTGTAACCACACCTGTGACGTCCCTGGTGCTCCCCACAGTCAGAAACTACCAAGGTACCCTACAGGCGTTCTTGTGCAGTACCTGCACAGCCGCAGGGAGCCAGAGAGGTTGGAGTCGGCGGCAGGGTGCTGCTGCCACCACCGCCATGCTCTGGGGCTGGTGGCTCCTGGCAGGAAAGAGGGCAGGGGACAGGCTCTGCCGGGAAGCAGCACCATGCCCCAGTCATATGCAGAACAGCTGCTCACCTCTCCTGCTATGCAAAGCCACTTTTTTAATAAATACTATGTATGCGTGCACACATTAAGCATACATTTGTCCAACAGTGCATTTGCAAAAGCCTTTCTATCCCACCCCTTAGGCTGTCTGCCAGAAACACTCAACTGCTGCATTTCAAGATTTCTCTATAGCCTAATCCCACATAAAAAAAATTTGAACCAGCATATGACCCAGCCTTCACCAGCCCTAGAGTGTTTAACTATTAACTACTCATTGGACCATGGAAGATTTATATCAGCAGCTCACTTCCTGGTCCAGCTGCTGGTTTGAATAGCTGGATGAAGGGCTGGTTTAAAGAGCAGAACGTGACAGCTGGTGGAGTGAAGCAGAGAGGGAAGCAGGGACCTACACAAGCATGCAGGGCTCAGGTTTCTGTGGGAGGCTCCCTTGGACCTTCGTATGCTCTGAGATGACGTAAGAAGAGTCTAATAAGACATTTAGTTTCTGTGCATGACTCCATCAGCTCCATCTAATCAAAGCATGGAAGAAGCATGGTTATGCTGGAACAGCATTCATTTGTGTAAAATGTTAGAGATTACAGTCATACAAGATATTCAAGAAAGCAGTAGTTATGACTAATTTTTAACCCCATGAATGGTAGTCAGACTAAATATTCAAGTGTCCTTTCCCAAGCCTGCCCTTTCACATATAGGGAAATCAAAAAGGAACCTTACACACAGCTAAAAAGCTTTTGGGAAATACGTAGGAAGATATCTTCAAAGAATTGCTACATACAAATCTGACTCTACTGAAATCTGTAGATCACAGCTTTGTTCCAATGATTACAACCCAGCAGAGACTCCCCCTCCTGCAGCTGTCTACTCAGTCTTCTGCTGCAGAAGGGGACAACAGTATGCATATCTTGTCCCCAAAGACACCACACTCCACACATGCACAACGGAGTGGGCAGTGGAAACATCACAAGCCACAAACCTTGAGCCTCCCTTTACACAACTTTTCCGTAACACAGCTCAAAACATTTCCTTCCCCCTTCTCCAGTAAAGAGCACTCTGTACATTCTAACCCAGGAGATTTAAACAGAAACAAAGTTTATTCCCTGACTACTTCTATTACCACAAAAAGAAAGTGGAATCACTTCAAACAGATCAAAATCTTAACAGAAAATGAAAACTCATTCTGGACAGAGAAATATCCAACCGGATGTTTTTCTCAGTGCTAATTTGCAGACTTAAGTTTTTCATGTCTTTCATTAAATACAGTGAATTCCCTGCAGGCATGGGAAGCCCATCAAGCAGAGGTCATTTCAAGGACTGAATAACTGATAGTGACCACCACCATCTACTACTGAATGATCAACAGCCACTGAATAGTTAAGAGACTGACAACAGGGAAGATAGCCCAGCTGTAGAGGAGCACTAGTTTACTATTCAAGGGCTTTCCATTCCCCCCATCTGCTTTGCAGTGCTGAGCGAACTTGGCTTACCTCCGTCTCAGTTCCCCAGATCACCCAAGGAAAGCCACGGCTGTTCTCTCCTGCAGATGGAAGCATTGTGAAGAGCAGACATAAATCCACTATAGGCAACTTCGGCTCCCCAGCCGTGGGGACTGCAGTCCCCAGGTACCACCCAGAACAAGTATTCGTTATTAGATGCCAATTGAGGCCAATCTACCCCATTAATAGCAGCAGTTAGCCTTTCAAACAGAGGACCTAAAAAGATGCAAAGATTGCTAATTGCTGATGAAACTCTAACGGTTTTAAGTTCATAAAGCTGATGACAATGCCATAGCTACAATGACATAGAAGTCAGATCTTGGTGCCAGAACAGGAGGTACCCTCTCATAGAAACACCTCTGATCCAGGTCCTATCAGCACTCCAGTTCCCAGGAGCTGACACATAACAACGTTTACACGGATGCATTCTTGACAGCCATTTTCCTTAGGGTTATATGCTGTGTCCACTTATGACAGCAGAGCCCAAGAATAGAACTAAACTTTCTAAACCTACCGATCCTTCTCCTGTAGCCAGAGAGTTCCCTATGGCAAGCCTCCAGCTTCTAGGCCTTTATAGAATAAACTCCCCATATTTCTTTTCCAGAGAAGCCAGGCGATGGAACTGAACCCGTGTGTTCAATTCGAGTTTCATGACACGCGGTCTTGAGAAAATACTTGCTTTTACCCCCCCTATTTAAAAGTTTCAGACGTCGCTAGATAACAAGGGAGTTTCCCCAACTTACATAATGCTTTCCCTTCTCCTCCTCTTCCCTTACATCCTCCGAGCCGGTGAAGCAGAGGACGTAGACACAGCCCCAAGAAGTCTGCATGAGGAAGAGCAGCGGTCCTTGCTACATTCTCGACAGTTGTGCTATAGACCTCCCAGACCCGACTGGGAGATGAGGTGAGCGCCGGACTTTCTCTACCACGTGGGGATGCTCCTCATCAGGGACAATTACATCTCAGTAATTGCTCAGCCATTCTCTTCAGAGAGACAGAAGGAAAAGACAACTCCAGACAAACATACACAGTTGCATTGCTTTCTCTCTTCAGACCTAGTGACATCCCCTTTTCCTACTCTTCAGTTCAAAAGATTGTATTTTACCTGCTGTCCTTACTCCAACTCCAGGAACACCTGGATCTGAGAAGTGACCGGTTGTTCTGGGCAGCTACTTTTTCCAAGCCTCCAGCAGCCCGGCTGCAGCTCAGGTCGAGTCGCAAGTGCGACAACTGCGCAGGGAGAGAAGCTCTGGGAGCTTGCTCCAGCGTAGGCTGAGGGTGGGAGGACTGGAAGAGGACTGACGTACCAATGCCTGTATAAGGCCTTGTGACAACTAGCAGTTGTCTCGGTGGTTTTACAAGTATCAGTTGTATTTACTCTAGCTGAAGTGTTGCCGTCTGCAATAGAAATTCAGGTTTCCTACAGCTGCTTCCCAATTCAACATTCATGAAACAGCCAACACCCTTGGTCAGGATCAAGGCCTCATCATGGTAGATACTAGGTAGATAAAGAAGATGACATCATCCCATCCCAAATAGCTGGCAAAGATAAAGAGGGAGTAAGATGACGGTAACATTCCTGGAAAGGGAAAAAACAAATCCAACCATGCCTCCTCTTGGCCTCTGCCAAAATAATGACTATGTCTAAAGCCCTGATTGAATGCATACACGTAAATAAAAATCCAGACTCAAACTCAGAGCTGGGAAGTTGTTTAGCTGAAGTCTGCAAGCTCCTGCCTGTAATAATCTTCCTGCCGTCTGATTAGAGCCAAGAAAAAGGTTTAGCATTTTTCTTCTTCTCTAATCTAATACTATTTGTAAATGCGTTTTTCTTCCCTCCTATCTTTCCAGTTGGTTTTATTTATGTAGACATGCCAGTGTGGTAAATTTCAGACCTATAATTTGTGGTTTCCTGACTTGGGGATTGTTCTGAAGTAGTTCTCATGTGGCTGTTCCTCCAGCTAAATATTTACACACGTATACACTGTGCATAGCTTTTACTTATGTGCATGGGCAAGGGCTCTGCATGCTTCACAAAATTTTTCAGAGTCTACATGTGTTTCCGATCATGACAACACGTTGAAAATATGTGCCTACAAAACACATTTTAAATGTATTTATACAAAACAGTATGTGCTTACCCTTGAGGTGTTTTCTATATATAGAAAAGCTGAAGATTAGACTTCCTGTTCTCATTCTTTCCCTTCAAGTTCTTCTCTTGTTATTCATTGTATCCAGGTTTCCATTACAACTCAGCTATAAATTATTTTTCACTGGCACGGAATCAATTCAAATGTGAATTCTGATAATACACATGTACATGGTAGAGCATGAGACTGTTCCCTAAAGAGACATCTGGACTTTCACATTTCAGTCAGTTCAACAACAATGCACTGATGGTGCAGGAATGAGCATCGTTCTCCTGTTCAGTGTCTACTGAGAGACCACAGCTTACAAGTCTTCAAAGTATCAAAAAGGTGTATAGTTATAAATGACTATCAGGGTTCATTGCCATCGTATTTAAAGTATACGTAAATGTCTCATCTTTGAAAAAAATCTAATAAATTCAATCTTGTCTACCAGACAAAGCCCTTTTTCTTTGCTTGTTTCAACTTGTGGATGAGGCCAAATAAGTCATTCTAAGTTTTCTTCCTGATGACAAGCCCAAAGGTATTTTAAGAAATTTCACATCAGAACCTTGCAATACGCTACATGCACTATCAGATGTCAGTCAACCTGTTGAGCCCAAATAGGAAATACAAAAAAACCATGGCTAGTTTTTGATTGCCTCACATTTTTGAAAGTATTCACTCTTCTAATACTTTGAAATATGAGAGTTAAACGTTACTTTCTCTACCATGACCTTCCTTTTCCTACCACCAAGACGCAAGACTGCAGGCAGGCTGCAGAAGCCCTGGGATGCGCTCACAACTTGCAAGTTCCCAATTAACAGTTACTCACATCTGGGATAGCCTTCCCCTGCCTATGAAATACAAAATACCTTCGACCACAGCCTGAAGATGCTAAGATATTAAAATAGATGAGATTGAACAAAATGACTCTGGTTACTCCATATCCTTTGGACTAACCTTATAAAACTCGAGCAGTCGTCTGGAAGTCAACAGTGCTACATAAATGTATTCACACGCTGATAAACGCTTGCAGTACCAGGGCTGAAATTAAGTAGATTCTACAGACTTCACTATTATCTGGATTTACAGAAGACAATCTATCCGACTTATGTTCCTTTTTCATCATCATTATCTTGAATGGATTTTTATTTATGTGCATGACTGGACAGTCTGTTCTTTTTATGAATACCCGTATTCATCCACAGAGGACAAAAAAACATCTTTCTTCCACCGCAAAGGTTTGTCAAGAAGCAGAAAGGGACTCACACAGCTCAGCCAGGCAATCAAACGCCACGAACAGCAAACAGGAAACCAAGGAAGAGAACAGTTTCCGAAGGACTTGTACACCAGGCTGTTATATGTGAGCTGCTTGTCACACTGCTACAGACGATAAGTCAATTCGCACAATTCAGAATCTTTTCGCAATCTGTTTGAGATAAAACAAAAAAGAGGGCTGAGTGGACCAGAAAATCCAACCAGCACTAGTCACAACTGACAACTCAGTAGGCCAGCTATCTGAATCGTTGCTTTTGTGCTCTCCTCCAGAAGATTCATACAGATAGAAGTCTGACTGCCCAACCAGACTGCAAGCGCCATCTGCTCACACAGCAATACTTGAAAAAAATGTTAAGTACTACAGCAACAAAACATTGTCAGAAATTCCAGATGAAGGCTAGCCTTTTGCATGGATCCTTTTGAAAGAAATCTATAGAAAGTGGTATGAGAATATGCTGTACAAATAATACACATTTTGGTAGTCGCTGTCTGCACAGTCACACAGAAGTTCCTGTCTTGGCCAAAACCAGCAGAGATTGATGAAGGGTTTGCCATGGTTACCAACACAAGATGCTGCAGTGTGCAAAAAGCACCAAACCTCTCCAGTGTAGCTCTAATGTCTTCGTATGCTCTGTGAAGGGGGCAGGGTGAGGACGCTCCAGCAGGTGAACAGCAACAGGTATTCCATCCAAGACAAAAATATTTCCCAGACATAGACCTTCCGACCGGCACCACAGGCACAAATGCCTCGGGGCACCAATGCTGGGAAGTCACTCAGTGTCAATCTTGAAGGAGTGAGGAGGCAAGAGGTTCAGTGGTGGTACCACTGTGCCTGCTTTCAACTCTCATGACGATGGTGCTGTGTGGATGGACTCTGCAGACATCAAACATGGTTTCGTGCAGGGTATCCTCCTCTTGCTCTAATCTACAATCCTCCTTGGGGATCTTCAGCAACACCCAGTGCTCCCGGCACAACAGGATAATCAGACAGACACTCCGGCTCTTCCAGCCATGGTCCAGTCCCTACCAGGGCAAAAAGGAGGCACTTTTCCTCCTCCACCTCCACCCTCATAAGCAGGATGTGGCATTGCTGCAGCCCTTTCCCACAGTGGGAGGAGTCCAGTGGAGAACCACAGACACCAGGAGGACAACCAGTTCACTCAAGAGTTTCCTTATAGCCCATTGGTACCAAAACAAACTGGAATACACCCTCTCTCACCCATCAGCTGTCTCTTCCTAAAGAAAATACTGGGCCCAGGACCTGCTGGTAGAGTCATTAGGAAGAAGAAGGTGCAGACAAGGAGCTGTTTTAGGCAGCAAAGAGGCAGAAGGACACATGATAGCATGTTTGGGAGAGAAAGGCTTGAGAATGTCCTGAATGCACAAGTCTTCCCAATGAATGTCCCTGTGTTGTTTGTGTCTCCTTTCCAGCTGTGCTTCAGACGCCTAGTGCCATTCAGATATCAAAGACCAGAGACTGAAGGTAAAAAATAAATAAAAATAATGATGGGAATAGTCTTTTTGATGGGAACAGTCTTTATTTCAGTGGTGCCCAGTGATAGGACAAGTGGTAATGGGCACAAGCTTGAACATAGGAAGTTCCACCTTAACATGAGTAAGAACTTCTTTACTTTGAGGGTGGCAGAGCACTAGAACAGGCTGCGCAGAGAGGTGGTGGAATCTCCCACTCTGGAGACATTCAAAACCCACCTGGACACCATCCTGTGCAACCTGCTGTAGGTGACCCTGCGTGGGCAGGGGGGTAGGACTAGATGATCTCCAGAGGTCCCTTCTAACCCTGACCATTCTGTGATTCTGTGATAAATAAATAAATAGCCCACAGTCTTAAGCCAGAAGCCATGTGGGGTAAGGGTTTTGTTCCTTGAAATAGTTACCATGTTAGAGGCTTATATTAAGCTTGAAATGGAAATTCAGACCACAGTTTTATCCAAATTTTATCTGAAAGTGCAAATTCATGGGAAAAAATAAATCAAGAATTTTAAGTCAAATTCTCTGCTAATAAAACTGAGCACAGCTTTAATATAGTTTCTCCCATTCTGGTAAACCCACAATTTGACACAGTCTCTGGTATTACAAATTTAATCCAGAGTAATCAACTTTTCCTGTTCATTCTGATGAAGGTTTCGAGAGAGAATAAATGGATCTTTAAAGACAAAAGGAATTGAAATAAAACATTTTTTTAAAAAAGGTTAAGTGGCGCCTGATAGTCTACAATCTGTCAAGTTAAGCAAACAAGGAGGGGGAAACCTTACCTTGTAAATAAGGCATTTACAAATCTAGTTTCTACAATCTGGAATGAAGCCAGAATCTAAGTGTGAAGGATTGAGAGGCAAATCTGTTGTAAATTCCTCCAAGTGAAAGTCCCCATTTAAAAGGCAGAGAATACCAGTTTTAGAAAGGTCATGAAGTCACAGCAGTTTTTTCAAAGCACAACTCTAAATGTCAATTTGACCTCTTTTTAAAGGCAGAGGCAGACACAGCTGCACTTGGAGTGTAAGCCTTACACTAGAAAGAGAATAGCAATGATTAACAAAATGTTTTGCACTGAACTTTGTGGACACAGCCATAAAAAAATTTAAATACTATTACTCAGTAGGCATCATAACCTCAACGACTGAAAATTTATTGTTGTATATTCTCAGTTTAAAGAAAAAAATGAAACAAAAGCTGGAGAAATACACGTTTTGTACAGGCATAAAATTGCAAGTTACACACGAGCTGCATCATTAAAGCTTCCACTTGAGCCTGGTTTTACCCTCTTTGTAGGTAAGAGGACTTGCTGTGGGGACAGGGAAATGTGGCAACCCGTTGCGCCTTGGCAGTAGTTTATAAGTCTGAGCTCTTTGGGAAGAGTTATA
>NW_009648961.1:444394-466445 GCF_000708025.1 Charadrius vociferus
TTCCATCTCTGATAAATATTATAGATAAGTAGTTTAAATTCAGGCAGGATTAAAAAAATACATGGGTATGTATACGTATAACCACAGACATACACACATCTAAAATGCAGTCATACACAGCTCAGGCAAATTCCACCGAAACTAGGAAGTCAGACTGGCAGATTCACTTTACACTAAGCCTTTGCATTTTAATCATAAATTAAATAGACTGTGGGTGTTGTGACTAACTGGCAGACAGTAAATTGAGGCACTACATGGTGTTTACCATGAGGTAAACTGTTGCTTCTCCTGATTTTTAATTGGAGGTTAATTGAACTCTGGCACACTCCACTATGAACAAGTCCCAGCACTAAAAACAAAAAGACAAGGCATAATTTCATGAATGTATTCCCATAGTCCATCAAACATTCATCACTTATGTTGCTCAGATATACTGTCAAAGGTGATAAACACACACACATCAATAACAATAGTCTGATATTCTGCTCCATCTCCCATCGGAGAGGTACCTGACCATGCTTTCCAAGGGAAGCAAAAGCGTAGGGTGCAACCACATTCAAGAATGCGAAAGCTCTGTCTCTCTCTGAAGCCTTCCTGAACATGTATAGCATAACATGATACCTTGATTCTGGCCTTCCATTTCTATTCACCTTACATGTAATTGTACAGACATGCAAAAATGACTATGAAGTAGGTATAAACTGACCTAGCAACATTTGTCACACATCTACAAGACACCAGAAGACCTCATGGCAAATGCTCCAGCCACTTGCTGTTACTCTCAGTGGGGATGCTGGCAGATCAAAAAAAAAAAAAAAACCACAACAACCAAACCAAATACAACCCCCTCAAAAAAAAAAAACCCAAAAACCCCACAAAACAAACTTTGCAAGAAAGAAGGGTCCTGGCAGAAAAGTGATGCTAAATCCTAGTACAAAACTACTGAGCACCACAGGACATGTAGGTAGACTCAAACAGCGACCAGCTAGCAAAGCTGCCACATTTCAGGAGTACATATCCAAAAATCCTCAGCCTCCTCAGAATTGTACTGTGGCTCAAGCAGAGATTAAGAGACATAAATATCTTATTTGTAGCTGTCTGCATACTTTGGAAAACAGAGGTTATTAGTTATTGGTTTTTAGCTTATCAGATTTTGCATTGCAACTTTGTTATGTATATTATTCCCCCCCCAAAAAAGAAAATTAAAATACAACACCCTTAATCACAGATTGTTCCCGCTAATAAATTATTTAATATGTTTATATAGGCTTTTTTCCACAGTATGAGTCATGTTGAAGTTGCCCTAATTAAAATATTTCCATTTATTTGCATGACTAATCAGTATTTATCAGTAACATGGCACTTTATATCTTCAAAGCACTTTAATTGCATATAAATGGATTATCTGAAAACTTGCCCAAGAACATATCTGGGAATCTGATGCACAGACTCAGCTATTGCTTCCTAAAATAACTACTGCCTTTACATGTGCATTGAATCGCAGTGAGGGTAGTAGTGACAGGCCTGAAGAAGCATATGTGTTACTTATGGAAAGAATGAATAGTCCATAGAAGAGATAAAGACAAGCAGACCAGGCAGCATTCAGTGATGACATGGAAAAGCAGATGGCTCAGTCCTTTGAAAAGACACAGTCTATCCCACTTCCCGCCATGCTTTTTGCTGGAAAGAGCTGTCGTACTCATGTGCAAATGAAGTCCCACATCTCTAAAATCGCTTGCAAGAGACTTGCCACCGTTCTTTCACTTCCTCCTCTTTGGAGCTTTCTACAGACTCACATTCCAAAATATTCAGGGCATTTGGTGCTGCTTTGTGGAGACTCTGGCCACCGATGACTTGCACTGTGTGGGAAATTAATTTCTCAGTATAATACCATCACTGTGTTTCCCCACAAAGCTCTTATCCCTGAGCCACCCATTGGTAGAAAGAAGATGAGGGCGATTACTTTTTTGCCTCACAGCTTGTTTTAACAAGGAACTTGAATACAGAAACAAGCTGCTTCCATAAGCACTGCGCTACACGGCCTGTCCACAATTTATTTTCCTTTTTTAAAAGTTAAGGATTACAACAGGAAGGGGGGGTGGGGCAGAGGTGTGTTCAACTCTATCCTGTCAAAGGAAGTTATATAAAGAAGAGTGGATTTCATAGATCTGTTGTTTTGGTTTTCGAAGATTAAAATATCTTTTAGAGCTACCAGTGTGCTCTCCCTTGAAGACCTGAAACTGTAGAGTCATCTCTAACGCTTTCCTTTAGTTAAGGGGGGCGGGGGGGGAGAAACAACGTAGTTCCTCAAGTTAAATAGCTATGTTTTTTCCAATGTTCTGCAGGTGCCTCAACTGAAGTAATGACAATGGTAATTTCAGAAGATGATGATTTTATTCTAGACAACTGCAAACTTGCAAAAATATTGATTTCCACTGTACTGATTGTTGGATTGATGTTTTTCCACCAAACTGAACCTTCTCATGCATTCACTCGATTGCCTTGGGCTCCTTTAAACCTCAAAACTTCACTACACTTATAGTGATTTGAAGTGCATATGGTGGCTTTTATCCAGAATGACCTGAAAGTGCTTGATGAACTCTATCAGAATGCAATTATATAGGGCCTACTCACATCTCTGCAGATTTATAAGGTTGGAAAGAGACATGAAAAGATCATTAAGTCTGTCCCTCCCAGCAGGACCAATTATACTTGGGCTATTCCTGACAGAGGCTGCCTAACCTGTTCTTAAAGACATCAACTAATGGAGGTTCCTCAACTTCCTTCTGCAGCTTAAACCAGTGTTTAACTCTCCTTGACTTTAGATTTCTTCTACCAACTTCAAGCTCGATGCTGTAATTTAAGCCAATTATCTCTTGTCATGTAAAAATCTGTCCTATAAATTTCTTACATAAATCTTTTGCATGCTTGTTCTTACGAGACCAATTCAGTTACCTCTTCTTAAGACTATGCAATGTTATTTTATTTAATATTTCCTCAAAGGCCAAAGTTTTCTAAGCAAAGAGCCCTAAGGGGGTTGTTGCCCCCTCATGAAAAACACCTGCTGTGGTGAGTACTTCAGGTTATGTGACTGGCACTGCCAGCACTAAAATGACAGTCACTAAAAGGAATGGAAGTGCTCCCCAGCACAGCCAATGAAACACTCTTGAAGAACCTGTCTAAAACAAGATCCCCAATCCTTTTTTTCCTGTTCTGTGTAGGTTAGAAATACAAGCAATTTACCATCATTTCCCAGGCAGATTATTCTTCATACTGACACAGTCACAGAGGTTGGTATAGACTCAAAAGATTTGAATGCCTGCTGGTTGTGTCCCTCTTCAGCTTTGGGGAGAAAAAAAGAAAAAGAAAAAAAAGAAAAAGAAAAATCAAGCTGAAAAGAAAACTGAAGCCAAAAAGAAGACATCTGAGCAAAGCTCCTCTGCGTTGCTTTTTCCATTGCAAACCAAGGCTCTTGCTGCTCTCTTTAGGCCTCTTGAACTGTATCATTACTATTTAGTATTAAAGTAGTTAGAAGCCAATTAAATCACCGTTCCAGCATGCTCAGGAAGCTGCAACTGTATGGTTTGCTACAAGAAAAACCTAACTATCTACATAGATAGGACAGATTGTAATAAAGGGATAGAACATAAAAACAGTTAACTTGTTTGCCACACGCAACATAAACACGGAAAACTAAATACGTCCTAAAAGTGGAAAACTAAAGAAGTTGCAGCTGCAGGGAGTGCGGCAGGGGTGTCTACAAAATTACTGCTTCCCCCCCACCCCAGCATCTGGTGTGTCCCATGACTTAGCTGGGAGTTTTTCCAGCATTAAACAGCCCACCACTACCATTGAGCTTAGGGAGGTAGACATGCAAATTAAGTTTACAAGATAGGCAGCACAAGAGGTAAGTCAAGTTACCATTTTCTGGCTGGAGAGGCACCAATCACAGTTCACCTCGTGATTTCAAGGGGGCAGGAGGCGACACAGAAGTCACCCAGTCTGAAAGATCCACGGCCCTAGCACAAATCCCATATCCTCCCCATGAAGCACTGCTTGAAATATAACTTACACTAAGCCAATCATGCCTGAAAAAAAAATCTATTAGGCATTATTACTTTAAAATAAAAGCACTTTATAACCTAGTTGCAATATATATTGCCTCTTCAATCCTCTGAATAGTTTTAACTTACCGCAAATCAAGAGGTAGCTCAGGAAACGTGTAAAGTTTGCACGTATGAACCAAGAGGGCTGCCCCCCACAGAGACTCCTTCCTGTCTTCCTTTTCTCCCCCCTCCCCTTGCCCCGAATACAGGAAGAGATATCACCAGCTGCCTTCTGAAGAAAACAACCGCCAAATAGTGTGCATCATTCAGATGGCTTGGATGATTCAGCTTTTCCACGTGAAGTTTACTGACGTAGCACACAAATGCTGCTTTGTGCATTTCTGAATCAAACGCGTAATTAATAGTCCAAGTACATATCAACACAATTTCTATTTGAAGAAAAACTTTTTGTCTAAAATGCAGCAGTGTATACTTTACCTTACAACAGCTCCAGTTCTCAAACCTCCTAACAAGTACATCCACCTGTGCTCCTATACTGCAGTATCCAGCCTTTAAAAATCCATTTTACATTGTTCTCGAAAGTTGCACCAAACAGGGCAGTGGAAAGAGGATCTAGTGATGAGCTTATCATATTGAAAGCCACCCGATGTGATGTGCATTGGTTTTAGAGTGGGAGGGCTGGGAAGGAACAGAAAAGCCAGCTGTTGCAAGCAGCCTGCTCTCCCAGATACAGCAGCACAATAAGAAGCAGCCTGATCGTGAATGTCCCACGAAGTTACTTGCAGCTACATTTTGAAAGTTCAAGATATTCTCATTGTCTAGAAACTTGTAGGAGAATAATATCAAGTGCCCAGACAGTAGGCTGAGGAAAAAAAAAGAAAAAAAAACCAACAAAAAAAGACACACACACAAATGCAAAATGCATAGACATTTACTTGGTGTATTTTTGTTTTAGCACTGCTCGAAGACGAAGAAACAGTGCCTGTTTTTAATTCTCTTATTTCCTTGGCCTTTTCTCATCTGTTCAAACGTTCACTTGAATCTTCTTCATCAACAAGATCCTATTTTCATTTCACCCCTGCAGCCATAAATTAGAAACAGTTCTAATAAACCAAACAGTTCTGACACAAAAAGTAAAAAGAAGAATCAGACCTAGCGCTGCCTTGGACAGAACCTCTTGCCAGACAAGCCCTGTTTACTTAGCAGGAGAAATGCTTATTTATCCTAGAGAACACACACACATCAAACACAACACTGCCTTCTGCAGACACACAAGTGTGAAAATGCAGAAACTGCCCAAGGTGCTCAGTGAAGACAGCCCAACTGGAGCCCTCTAGAGGAACACACAACTGTTGCCCAAGTGCACGTGCAGCACCCATGCCATCACTGGCCACCTCGCTTAAGCAAAGGGTTGAAGGCAGCAACAGATTGAATGGACTGGTCATCACTGGAAGTTTCTCAAGACCTAGAGAAAAACAACAGAAATGTTGCTTGGCCTGCTGCTTTGATCAACAGAAGGAAACCTTTGGGGTCACCTACTGTGCCCATTCCCATTAGGGCACTACATAGGATTTTGCCTTAGGGGTGCAAGGTAGGTGAGACTATTGGAAAGCAAGCAGAGAACGATGCTTTGGCAGCATCTAATGGTTTCTGTTTGTTTGGGGTTTTTTGTCGGGTTGTTGTTTGTTTGTTTTTTTTTTTAATAAGTGACTTTCACTTCAATTTAAGATGTAGACATATTATGTATGTCCAACCCGAAGAGCTTGTATCAAACCAATCAGGCTCTTGCAACTCTCACCTTGCAGATCCTGCGCTGAGTAAACACTGGCAGACTCACCCACCCTCACCAAGATGTCTCTGATCACACCCAGCCACATGAGCAGCAAGCACTGCGGGAGATCAGAGAGTGCCCGAAATCTTCTGAATTTCAAGAACATGTCAAATACTTAATTGGAAGCTAGATGAAAAATCCACATTTGCAGAAGCAAGCTGTGGGAGATGTCACATGCTTTGGTTACCAGGGGTGGTTCAGGTTTTCTGAACTTCAAAATTCTGGCAATGTTTTTTTCATTCCTCACCATTTCTTGATAGCAACGGGAGTACTATCACACTTCCCATCACACTCCCCCCCTCTTTGGTCAACCACTGGGAAAATGAGTCACAATACTAAAACCTGAGCCTCTTCCACATCCTGCTAGAGGCCTTGTTCCCCACACACAGACCACATCCATCCCAAGCACAACAGCAAACTCCAGTCAGTAGCAAGTCAAATGCATTTCTTGTGGTTAGGCTCACCCACGCATCAGCACCCATGGGTATCTGCCTCAGTGCTTCACTTCGCAGTCTCTCCCAGACAACCCCAGCTCACTTGCCCACTTCACTTTAATAGAGGTCGTTCTGCACAGCACTAGGTGAATCCTGCCCATGCCCTACAAGGAAGTCATACGCTGCCAAACCGTTTTTGTTCCTTAAATAATGTCTCCTTCACATTACCTGTGCATTAACACCATGCTGTGGAACACATTGCCCTTCCAAACTGTTCCCACACTTCCATGGGGAAATAAACGTTGCAAATCCAAGAATAACTCATGTATCTTATCACATTAGCTTTTTATTCCAGATTTTAGTTTTCTAGACCCAGATTCCTTTGCCACTCAAGTATACTCATAAGCTAATTCCAACCTACAGCTCACCGGGACTGCAGTCACAGCAATCAGGTGCGGGTTAGTCACTGCAGGACACCGCACAGCTGATGTGGACTGGGTCTATGACCATGACCCAGCATACCACACCAGCCTCTCCCCGCTAACGGGGAGTGAGTCTCACCTGGCTCCCAGCTCATGAAAAAAAAAAAGCTGTACTGGGGAAGGCAATCCTCTAGTTGACTACACAGCAGCAGGAAGCTGTCAGTGCAGATGCTGTTATTAAAAATCCAGCCTATTCCTGAAAAAAAAAAAAGCCACAGAGCAGCCCCTGAATGATGGCAGGAGAGAGGGCCATGGAGCTCACCAGTGGCCTGCTGCTTCAAGGGTCACATTGGCAGCATCCCAGGCAAGCCTTTGGACTGGGAAATAATTAGGTGCACTCAAACCTAAATGTTTGCACTTCCTGTCTTTATTCCTTTTTAAAAACACCCGAACAATTACTTGTTGCCTCTGCAGCCAAAAACTTTCTAAATTTGTATTTTGAGAACCCAAGGTTACAAAACTCAGAGTGAGGAGAAAAAGCAGGCCTTTCTTCCTCTCCATGATAAGAGGCCGATGTGTTTGGACATGGACCGCTTGGGGTGGTCTAAGGAGCTTCAAAGCAGAGTCTAAGCCGACAGCTTACTAAACAAAGAGGAATTCTTATGTGCATCGAGAGCTTGGAAATACTGTCTTGCCAGCAGCGCTATTTTTACTGGAAAGGTCTGGCAAAGCTATCTCGGACAACAAAACAAACTAGATTATGCTATAAATATTAAAAGCTTTATAGCTGTTTGTTTGTGCAAGAAATTCCTGGAAAGTCCCTTGGCCTTAATGTAGGGAGGAGAAGGTCAGAGAGGAAGCAGGAAGAAGGGAAAGGGAAATAATTCATTTTGGAGATCAGTGATTTTTGTCTTAAACTACTCAGTTACAGCAACTTAGACCAACTTCCCACCAGAAATAAACAGTCAAGAGCTGTGCCAGAAGATATTAAAACTTCCGCGCGTTCAGTGGGACATTCAGTGACCTTGGGGAAGAGAGTCTCAGCCAGAGCTGCATTATGCTTAACAAAACCTTTGTTCGAGTTCTGTGGAGAGAAATTTAAACATCACAATTGCTCTACAAGAGCCTACAACACCTGAACTACTGCCCTTGCTTCCTACTACCATGTAATGAAATTATATAAATCGCCCAAGCTGCAACCACTAAAGTCTGGCTGATCATTTCACCAGGGTGATGAACCTTAGTTCGTTATTATTATCACTCATAAAGGCATAAGGTGGAAAAAAGGGTTTCTTCCTGCGTTTTGGCTTTTGGTTGGTTTTTTTTTGTTTGTTTGGTGTTTTACAGTTTACAGATAAAACTTCATGGCTCCTTTGTGACTACTTGGCATTATTAACCTTTTCACTGGAAATATGCAAGGATTTCATCGGAAGCATTTGCCCTGGAAACAGCTAATGGGGGATGGGAGGGAAACACATTAATAGCTAGCACTGAAAAGCATGCAATTATTTGGAAAAGCCATTAAATACATGTATCAGTTTAAACTGTGGTATTTTCTACTGCTCTCAGTAAATATTTCCCAAGCTAAAAAGCCTCTAAGTGAAGGCCACAAGGGTCTGAGGCTCACTACCTGTGGAGGCACTCCCCGAGTACACCAAAACACCCAGCAGCTGAGCACCAGCAGCAATCACAGCCCACTCCTTCATTGGGTTTGCACCCTGTGCCCATTCCAACAGGTCTTACTCTGGCCCATCTGTACTGACGGAGAGCTATTCTCACAGAAGAGAAAAAAGAAAAAAAAAAACCCAGCAACTAACCCATTTTGCTGAAAGTGGCACTGTTAATTGAACTTGGTTACCCTCTGATCTTTGGCTACTGCCTAGCTGCCAAACTGCCACCATGTGTGGTGAGCTTTCATCCTCAACAGAGCCCAGGGAACAAACAGAAATTGCAATCACAAATTGCCCCCAAGGACTTTCCCTGCAAATCAGCACTGCTCAGCATTTGTTTTATGGTCAATTTCTCTGTCTATATAGCCAGTTAACAAATCAAATAATCACATAAGAAGAGGTATATCTTTGCCCCCTCCCAAAAAAATATATTAGGTTAACTCCATAACCACTTAAGGGGGAGTCAGTGGCTTACATCATCCTGAACAACTGAGGTGGCCACACAGCCAGGTTTAAAAAGAAATATTTACATCTATTCTATGTCATGCTAAAACAAACACATTTCTCCCACTGGCAGGAACTGGAGGACACCCAAAGGTCTATGTTTTTTTCCTCCACCAAATATGTAATCCTCATTTTTCTTCCTACTGGCAAAGTATGTGCAACAGACAACTCCTGCCTGTTTCATATTCAGTATGTGTAAAAAAATTCCAACTCTAAGTGATATTGGCCCAGCAATATAGTTCTAAATTTGACTTTCCACTTCAGGACTGACTCCAGCATAACCCAAACTTACTAAGCTTTTGGACCACTGCATAAGGCCCCATAGGAGTGACACAATCTCACCAGCAGTTACCAACAATCACAAAAGAAAGCAAAACTGATGGGTACACACTTGACAGAGAGCTGGGTTCACATTATGCAGGCAACAGGATAAAGAGGGGTTACTATTTTAAACTGATGCAGCAGCAGTGTAGGCAGTGGAATTTGGTGAAATTATATATTGACAGCAGCTCTTGACTGCTTTTGTCATGCATCTTACAGCTCAAGTGCTGTGCATGGAACTATATATAACTACTTTGAGTGACTGCCCTTGTTTCATATTCCGGCACCACACAAATGTAGCAGAAACAAATGGTCATGTAGCACTTGTGTGGGCTGTTTTCTCTGCAGAGTTACTGCTGAAAAGGTGTTCAACACAACACAGACCCATACATTCAGCTTAGCCTGGCCCCTCTTTCTTCATTCTCCAAACTGAGTCTTTTTGGAGTGCTCTTTCTACATTTCAGTTTAAGTGAATGACTTTCTCGAGAGCTCTTGTCCATTATAAAACCTTACAGCCTCCAAGATGACAAAAGCATTTCTATGTGATGGCCATAAAGCACATGTACTCCATAACCACAACACGTGCACTCCATAACCACAGCACGTGCAAAGGAAAACTCAGACTAAAGAGAAGAAAAAAGCCACAGTTGTACAGCAGGACAAAGTCAGTTTAGTCCAAAAGATCCAACACTTCCTTCCAATTGGGCGTGACCATTTCTAACTCATGGTCTGAGATGGTAGACTAGGACATACGGTGGAAGCCGGCAGAAGTAGTACATAGGTAAGTGCAGAAACCACAAGCACAATCCAGAACCCACCCTTCTCCAAGATACCAGTCCTGCTGGCAAAGGCAGTTCTGACAATATATGCACACAAGAGTCTTGCTGCCCAGATCAGGACTCCAAACATTGGCTGATGAATACAGAAAAGCTCCTGAGGACGCAAAAAAAAAAAAAATGCAGAAAAGGTTTGAGCTGAATTTCTCATCAAGGTCCAAGTTATATGCCTGATGAGGGGTTTAACTTGGTCAATTCAGGATGTGGCTGCAGGTATAGAGCAGTTTGTGAAGACTGCCTGTTGGCAACTTAATAAAAACAGAACATATGATTTGGACAAATAATTATTTTTGTAAAAAGTAAATTCTTTATCCTCTCCAGCTATAAAGCTAGTCTTCACCATCTGTTTCCTGGTTTGGCTAAGTTTTAGATTTATTTTTTTTCCCTGCTCTTTCTGTTCAACGAGCACGCAGCTTGTGGAGCACGTTGTTTTTAAAACAAGCTCTGCTTAGGAGGAAGAAAAGGTTATCAGTTCATTGATTAAATATAAAATTACTATACTGACAGTCCTCTGTCCACATCTGTTGGCCATCTAGAATTCAAACACTGATTAATTTCATTATCCATAATATTAGAGGAAAGACATTTCTTGAAGAGTTGCCCTGAACTCTGCCTCTACAAGCCATTAGTATTTATTTTTACATCTTATTTCCTCTTTTGTATTACCATCTAGAATAGTATTTTCTTACAACGGTTATGTAAGGGAACACCCAAGGTATTGTCTTGCAAATACTCTACAGACCAAACAGAAACCTGCTCAATATTTCTGAACTGCACATTCCTGAAAACCCACTAAACGTATGCAAGAATGCCAAAGTCTTACATTTTTGTGGGTTTTACAATCTTTTCCAAGGAACTGCCTTGTTTTGCCACTGTGACAGTGTATTCAGAGCATTCTGGAACGCTGTACCACAGCAGGATATCTGGGTACATATGTTGTACTCATTAGGGAAGTCAACCTAGGCATAGTTTTTGTTATAACAGATACACGTACCTTCACTACCAAGAGACGAGCCAAGTTTCTGCATAATAGCAGTTTCT
Organism: Charadrius vociferus; assembly: GCF_000708025.1. Classification (NCBI taxonomy): domain Eukaryota; kingdom Metazoa; phylum Chordata; class Aves; order Charadriiformes; family Charadriidae; genus Charadrius; species Charadrius vociferus. Next base: position 455,521 of record NW_009648961.1, read on the forward strand.
GCCTTGTTACCTACATTTTTCTCAGGTTAAGCCAGAAAGATATGGCCTGGGAATTATTCCTAGATCTGTGGGTCTTTCTTTCCACCCCGAAACTAGAGATACCCTCTATATTCACTATACACAGCAAGAAGTTAAGCAATCAACGTCTTTCAAATTTAACCTCTTAGACAAAGAATGTGTGCTAGTCTTTGGGAGTTCAGACTTTTCAGACGTTTGCCCTTGCTTTTCAATTAATACAATACAAAGAGGAAGACCGGAAGAAATGGATAGGTGAAATTATTCCACAAACACAGGGCAGATTTCACCCTCTCCGAATGAGATTAAAACACAAAACGAACAATCTGAAAAAGTTGAATTTTTAACACTTTCCACTAGAAGTTCTGATGGGACCTATTACCATAAAGAAAAATAACCACACTTAGGAATATTGTGACATGCACTGCTATGGGATTTTCATGCTTTTTAAACCATTCTCCTAAAGCAACAGCAGCATTCCTCCCAAATAGTAACGATAGTGGTAAATTATCTGTGCCATGTTCCTATTTGCTAAACATCAGCTGGTTAATATACAGACGTAGAGAAAGCTGGGATTTTAATCTCTATTCTTTGTTCGGGACGAGGGGTTATGTAGGGAAGCAAACCATCCAAAGCTGGAGTGCTTTTCATAGAACAGCATAAAACCTGCTCTTAAAGATCTGCTTTCTACCAGTTCCTTGCAACTTCACTTTATTTCTCTTCCTACACTGGTCCTTCTGGTTTCCCCCTCATTTGGTGTTCATGCAGTGAGGAACTTCAACGTTTCTTTGAAACAAAATACAGGAATTTATTAGCTGCTGCTACACATCTGCAGCAGCTTGTTCAACCAATTGCATTATCATCCAGTGGCAACAGCACACTTGTTCTTTACACAACACCAAGCCCGTTTCCAGATCTCCTGATTCCCCCATCTACTCCGTGGGTTCTCTTGGAAAGACCTTTTTGGTACTATTAATATTTTGTAACAAATATAAAGAAAAGGAAGTAAAGAGTTACATGGTTCCTTCTTTGGTAAAGAAATCATTTGGACATTATTAGTGCATACCTGAGCCAAGAAACACCCTTGCTTAGTGGTCACCTCTCGAAGCCACGTACAACCACTCCACATAGCAAGAGGCTCCACACGATAGAGGGGAGAAGCTTTGGTGTGACATATACATAGGTAAAGCAGCTACTGGAAAGTCCATGAAGAGATAAGTGAGGTTCCTTATGCTAGGGTTGGCCATACTGGTTAAGTGTATTGATCAGAGGAGGGTTATGGAGCAGTGGTCCTCTCTCAAAATACCTGGGCTGCAGGTGGCTACGGACTTACAGCCTTTCCCAAGTTCTTCAGATCTCCTCCCCTCTCCATGTAGGAAGAGAGGGAACTGTTACGTCTCCTTGAACTTGACATAATTTGTCTACCATAGGTATTCCCTTCTTTCCCTTCCTTTCTCTCAGGAAAAGGGACAAAATGGGTCAATTAAAACTCCTTTTCACTTTGAATCAAGATTTCTAGAGTGAATGATGACTACATAACCATAAGGCCCAACAACAGTTGATAAAAATTTCTATAAGAGGAGAATCTTGCAGCCAATATCTTAACAGGTACCCGTCCGCAGCAAGATCAGATCACGTCTTTAAACAAATGCAGACACTTGGAAAAAGGTCAAGCTACATATATTAGACCTATACAGGCAAAGGAAAAGGGGTCTGGTGTTTAATTCACATTATCAAGGGCTTAAAGTTACAGCTATCTATTTTATTTATTCCTTGATGCATTTACTTTTCAGTAATCAATGTCACCAGCACAGGAAGCAAAAAGCTCTAGTTTATATATATTAGAAAGAGTAGGGTCTGCTCCCGTAAGTCTTTCAACTGCACTTATCTTGTGTTTCAAAAAACAGAGATATGGCCACATTTTAGGTCACTGTGTTAAACTGCTGTTTGTTCCTGTAAGTGAAGTCACTGCTTTACAAAATCATGAGAGGTAGGGGGGCAGGGGAAGAGTGCACACGTCCAATATCTGCAATTCATACTGCAACCCAAAATAGCCTATCTATTGAGAACAGATATTGGAGCTTTTCCATCTGATAATCAAAGAGGGGGGGAAAAAAACTAAAACCTCTCTGCCGAGGCAAATAAAATGCCACCTTCCCAGAGAAAGACTCCTACGCACCATACAAACCATGAAAAGATTTGCAGTGTACAGCAAGCAGTAAGGAGTACTTGCAGACAAACGTATTTAGTCAAAGTAGCTTACTAGAGTACACAGTAAGTTCACAGTAGTAAGGATGTGGGTTTTGCAACAAAAATAGGCATATTGTGTTCTGCTATATTTATTCTTCATACATACAATCCAATGGCAAAAAGTCCATCAACAATGATGGATAAAGCTCAAGAGGGGCAAAAAAAAACCCAATATTATTTTGCCTTTTTGATTGTGAAACCATGCATGACTGTTTTCAATGATCTTGGCTAATTTATGGTGGAAACTCAGCTGCATTAGTATTACCAGCAGGTTGAAAGAGGTGAACCTTTCCCTCTACTCAGCACTGGTGGGGCCACACCTGGGGTACCATGTCCAGTTCTGGGCTCCCCAGTACAAGAGAGAAATGGACATACTGGAGAGAGTCCAATAAAGTGACGCCAAGATGATGAAGGGACTGGATCCTCTCAGATGAGGAAAGGCTGAGAGATGGAACTGTTCAGCCTGGAGAAGAGAAAGCTCAAGGATATTTTATCGATGTGTATAAACACCTAATGGGAGAGTCCAAAGACAATGGAGTCAGGCTCTTTTCAGTGGCGCCCAGTGACAGGACCGAAGACAATGGACAAAAACTGAAACACAGGAGGTTCTGTCTAAGCATCAGAAAATACTTTTTCACTGTGAGGGTGACTGAGCACTGGCATGGGCTGCCCAGGGAGGTTGTGGAGTCTCTATCCTTGGAGATATTCAAAAGCCATCCTGATATAGTCCTGGGCAACCAGCCCTAGGTGGCCCTGACTGTGCAGGGAAGTTGGACCAGGTGACCTCCAGAGATTCCTTCCAACCTCAACCATTCTGTGATTCTCTGAAACTGCAATACCACTTCTGGTAATTTCCAGAAGAGTACCTCTGTTTTCTCTGTTCATAAGAGCCAGGCAACTCTCTCCCTGGACAATCAGCTATTGGATACCCTTATGACTGATTGACAAAAGTTTAAATTCAGTACCTAACTCAGCATGATTAGGATGCTGGAGCATGGATAGGATGAACATGGAGAACACATTGGTTGGTTGGGTGTGTTGGGCTGTTGTTGTTGTTGGTTTTTTTTTTTTGGAGGGTGTGTGGAATTAGCTTGTATTTAGGCAACACCACAGATTTTGAAAGTGTCGCTCTGCCTAAATGCTTACAAAATTCCTCTTTCCTCATAGCTGCAGTGATTTAAATCTACTTGTTAAATTAGGGCAAGCTTATTTCACTACTCTTAGAATGTCAAAAGAACCTAACCGAACAAAGGCAGGAAACTTCAGTGTCTTAAAACATGCCCAGGTACAATTTAAAGAAACCGAGTGCATCCATAGATCCTCCCACACCACTATGCATGAATGCATACACCAAAGTGTACCCTTCCCCATTCATTTTTAAACCATCGAAAACAGGATATTAGAGACACGCAAAAGTTCTGTTGTCAATTTGGGGCTGGACTATAACATCACAGTTTCATCCCTCTCCTCAGAGGCGGGACCAAACTGGTCTAGGATTCAACTGCACTGCAGCTGTGTTTGGTCACGTCTCTAGTACAGACTTCCATCTTGGGAGGAGGGGGAGAGGTGTGGAGAAGAGTGGCACAAGACAGCCATATTATAATCTACTTTGATCAAAAAGGTACAAACCAGCCCCCACCTAAATCACCAGTGAATCAGAATCAAACATAATTAATTGAGAATGAAATTTAACACCCTGTGTCTCTGCAGGGCTATAGCACACCTTCATTAACGTGTTGCAGCAGAATGGTCACATCTTCACAGTCAGAATTATGGTATGTTTTTAACACTTGTGTTATCACACAATTCCTGCCTCAGTCCAAAGTGCAAGCTAGCATTTAACCTCCCTCTTTCCCCACCAATTAGTAAATACAAATTATTCTTCTTTTCTTCAGCAAGACCAAAGGAGTAAAGGAGTTGGCAATGCATCATCTATGAAAATAGCTAGTCTTATAATTAATTAGCAAGGAATATAATAGATGTTCTTTTTCTTTTCATTTCACTAATCTGTGCCCAGTACCGCAGACAGGAAGGTACAAACTGTATCTGTTTAAGTGTAAAAAATATATACAACTATATTTAACATTTAAATTACTTTTAAACAAAACTGTTTGCATACTAACAATCTTATGTACATTCAGTTTTAAACAATACCTCTTTAATATCCTCTTCTTTTGTTAAACCAGTTTTATTTTCCTCCCAAAATACCCACCGCTACTTTAAAATTCTGGAGGGGAAAAAATTTGAGCTATATAGAAAATAGCAAGATGTCTTACAATTGTAATGTATAATAGCACATATCTTTCATAAAAACAACACATCATTCAAAAACTGAACCACTGTAAAAGTTCTCATAAGTCCAACAGGACTGTTTTTAAAAGCTTACTTTGGTTAACAGCAAATCATTCTTAAACAATTAAGGAAAAAAATATATATTCTTTAACCACCTCTACAGATGCATTTCCTTGGCATGTTGTAGCAATCCATATATCTTTACAGACGAGCACTGCAGCTGTTCAGCACTCTTTATTTGTACTGTGATTTCAATAAAATGGATTATATATCAGGTTGGATTGATTTATAATTAAATTAGTCCAACTTTCTAAGATCTCTGAATAAGAGAACTCTCTTCATAAGACTTCCTAAGATCTCTGGATATCAGAGAAAGAATGGCAACACTAGTACTTCTTCCTCACAAGGTTGATCTCATGCAGCACTTGCAACAGCATCAATAATTCGCATGAAACTCCCATTTCCCTGCTTATCTTTCCCGGTCAGGAGAGAAGCACAACTCTCGCTGAGCTCTACAGACTCTGACACCCAGCCAGTCGCACCAGCCTCTGAGCATTCAGACAAATGAAGTGCCACTGGACTTTACAGTAATGCAACGATTTCCTCTGAGTCATTATGCAGATTTCAGGTCACTTGTGGCCTCTATGTCACTGAAATTTTACTCATTTCCAGGGGAATAAATGCCCTTGGCTTTTGGCCACAAAGAGGAACTTGATCTTTACCTTTCTTCCCTCCTTGCGCTACGACACCCTCTGATCCATCAAAAAAATCACAAACAAAAAAGCAAAAATGTAAGATTCTCCAGGAAAAGAACACCGCATTAGTCACTATGCATCAGTTTAGCTGAAAAGTAGAGAAGTCTGACCAACAAGCAAAGGCACTTGGCAACAGTCCTGTGAACAACAGTCAATGAGTCAACAATTTCAGTCTCGTGATCCAACTGACCAATAGTGAAGGCTCTGTGGAGGAAGATTTTGTAGACGATGTAACTGAAGATTTTTTAGCACCTTCCTCTTGAAAAGGAATTGTTGCACTGTTGTGGAGGTCTGCATTCATAAAACACCTGCTGCCTCGAATATAATCTGTTCCCCTCACTAACTGCTTGTCAGACACTGGCCTTGAGAGGGGGTGTTGTGTGGAGGGGCTTTCTTCGATGATTGGGGGTATCCTTTCATTACTGAAGTACCTGCAGAGGACATCTTCACCTGTGTGAACAGGAGGAAAACCAGTTATTGCTGACTTCAAAACCCTCCATTAATGTTTTCTATTTTTATAAAAAGACTCTGGTTACATTTCAAATTACCTAGATTTTAGTTACCTTTCATAACACACCTTGACATAAGCAGCTATCAATAGATTTATGGTGTTTTGCATATTTAATATTTTTTAAACAAAGAACAACAAAATAAGTTCACGCAGAGAGAGGATACCATTTGACTGTTAAATCCCAGATTCACACACACCAGAACTGCTACTACAGACTACCTTCATGTGAATCATCATCATGAGTGAGACCTAACAGACCTTCTCGTACCATGTCATTGAAGATGCTGATAGACCAGAGTTGAATCCATGTTTATCTGAATGTAACTCATGACTAACTTAAAAGCTACAAATATTACTCTGGTCAACAGAAATGAATTTTGCAGATAAAGATGTAAGCACTTCCCTGCTTTTGACCATTGATTTGTAATGCTTTCTCTGTTTTTACTCTTCCCTAGAAACCTACCCATGGCAGCTGCTGCTAGAAACATCCTACTGGACTAGACAGGCCTTTGTCCCGACCCAGCTTACATACAAGCCTGCAACACTTGGGTACGTTTCAAGTGTTTAAAAAAGCCAACACAACATCAAAAGCAAAACCAACCAAACACCATACACACAAAAAACAGCCCTGCCACCTGGTGATCATTCTGTTAGACTTGTTACTTAGCTTGTTTCTAATATCCCTCCAGGCTGATGCTTCTTGTTAACAGATTCTATTTTTGCATTAAAATCATAGAATTCAGCTTCTATTTTCCCTAGAATTACACATTAACTTTCATAACTGATTTCAATAAACTAATAGTCATCCTTTCTTATTTCCTGCTCTAACAGGACTCAGTCTTTCAGATGCAAAAGGGGGAAGGGAGAGAAGGGCAGTGGGGGAAGGAAAAAAAAGCCACCCAACCTAACATCCAACATTATCAGCTTCTGTTTTCTCTCCCATTCTGTGACATCTGCAGAATACGTTGTTTTCCAACAGCAGTCGCAATAAAAAGACACTCCTAAAAGGCCCTGCATTTTACTTTTGAGAACAAGCTTGCTTCTACAACAGCCTCCCCAGTGATCTAAACAAACAGAAAGACTTATCAAAAAAAGGAGACTTTGATCAATATTAAATGCAGGAGAAAGGGAAAGTGGTATGTGTAAGAGAAAAATGGTAAACTTGTGCTATAAAGAAACAAGTATAGGCCTGCCCTAGTCATTCTAGCCTACTTTTAACACTCACAAGAATTCTAAGACGGAACAACAGAAGTCTGAGTCCAGCACTGAATAGCCTCACAAATTTCACAGCTACCATCCAGAAACCAACAGCTAAAACCAACAATCATCATCTTGCATCAGCTCAGCAATACGCAAACACTAATACTCCACTCCTAATTTAGACACTTCCATCCAATTCACCCCAAGGAAATTTTTGAGAGGAAGGTACGAGAAAGAGAGACAAGACCTAAAACCTTGCCTTTTCTCCCTAATGCTCGTGGCCTGGAGAAGGGTTCTGCAGCTCCTATCCAGCTCCCATCCGCAGGCATTGACAAAGGACGAGGTTTTCCTAAAGGCAACAGAGAATGTTATGAGGAATTATAGTAATTTTAGGAAACCAATTTTTAGATGGATAATTTTCACAATTAAGCAAAGGGAGAGATACAGCAATAAGGAATTAAAGTTGCAGAAAAAGTATTTCAAGATACTTCTGCCAGTGAAATATAAGAAAGCAATGTGCTGAGATTGAACAGCCACGTTCTTGCCCGTTTACAGCAGCAATGGACATAATGACCAAAAATCATAACCAAAACACACATGGAAATCGCCAAACATGGCAGCAGAGCCCAGCTGAGTGACATTCATTATAGAAATAACAGCTTTTGAATGAAATTATTTCAGATGTGCAATTTCATTCACATTCACAATTCACACAGACTGCCTTTAATATCCATCAAGTCTGACGAGCAGTTTTCCAATATAAATTGTTCCAAATGGATCAAAGCATTTATCACGACAGCAATAATGGAAGAGGAATGAACTCACCATAGGACTGTGTTTTTTCCCTCATCTTGGCTGGTAGGATATTTGCTTCCATTGGATACCCAGGCAACTGATCCGAATCAGCAATAGTAAACCTTCGTCTTCGACTCTCCTGATCCAGAAAAGAATTGGGAGACTCGGCGCCCTTGGACCCAGGTAGTGGCTGACCAGGTTTGTTGCTTCCTCCATATACAAAACTCCCCTTTTCATCTCTGAAAGGACATTTCTCTTCAGTTAGTAGCTTAAAAGAGTTTCACACTACAGTCATGAGTAGGGACTAGAAGCATCTTTCAAACCTGTCATGCTTTTGACAACTGGCGAAGTTTAGAGGTACCACCCCGAGAAAGCTTTTGAGAAAGGAGACCTTTCTGCCCTGAGGGTATCAAAGCTCCCGATTCGTGTCTGTTCAGCACACAGTTGTGACAGAGGAGTGCATGCATAGGTTTATCCATCTCTGTGTAATGGCAACACCTATCGCCTCCATTTGAGGGACTATGCTTCTCAATCATTTTAAGAGCCCAATAACTCCACTGGATATTCATCACCTTCTCTCTCCATCCAAAAGCGAGACCCCCTTGAGCGTTTCAGTAATAAGTTCACAGTGTATATACATATGATTTTGAGCAATTTCTGCAGGAACTCCCTTCCCAGAGCAATCCTTCATTCCAAAGGCCAGAAACTGCCATTTTTAGTACCAGTCCTTTGTGAGTACTTTTTGAAGAAAAGCTACCCTCCAAATTAAGGTTTGTCTAGGGTTTTTTTCCCCTCCTTCCCTGTACATGCTACAGTCTTATTGCTTGAAGGAACCATCAGCCAAGTCAGGCATAAAAATACGCAGCTGACTGTCTAAGCCCATACATACTCCAGTATTTACAACAGCCCCCCGGCCAGCACACACCACTACTTCCAGCTCTCCATCAAGAACAACGCTAGAGTTCAGTGAATGGAAGGGAGCTATTTATGGAGTTTCAGGGACCAAAAATTGCACAGCAGTGTTACACCACAACTGTATGTACACAGAGAGCTCTCCTACAACACCACCATGTGGAGACTGTGCTGTGGGGAGGGAAATCAGCCACTGCTCTCTGCCTCCTCAGTGTGGAGCAGAGAAGGTCCATCCCAGGAGGGGAAGAGAATAGGATGATGAGCAGGGGTTTGGGGGGAAGAAACAACCACACAAATGCATCACAGTTTCAAGAGAAGACCAAAACATGCAGGGGTGAAATTAAATAGCCAAACAGAAGGCGAGAGAACTGCCCTTTCTCCTCTTCCTGACTGCAACAGCTTCCCATATTTGCTTTCTTTTGAAGTCAAAAAGCCTTCCCTTTTCCACACATCATCCAGGACAAGTTTTACAGTTTACACTGCTACTTTCTTCCTTGTCAACAGGGATTCAGGTCTAAAGGCATCTGAAGCTAGATATAATTTTATGACTCTTTAGGAGAGAGAGAAACAAACTGAGGACACGCACATAATTCACCAATGTGCTTGAAGTGTAATGATTTAAAGAAAAGACCAAGGCATTCTAAACTCAGCTGTTAAATCTACATATTTGTTTTTATGCCAAGAAATTTTATTAATTTTACTATTTGTTTTAAGAACTGAGAATGCATAAACATGAAAAACAGGGAGACAGCAAGTCAAGGTGGGTCAGTAAAGAGACGCCACATTGGAGAAACCCTCTCCCCCTGCCCCAGTCCTGCCCTGAAGACTGCAGTAATACAGCCTCTGTCTCTGTATCAGGCATTACATGACAGGAGGCAAGCTCTCCTCCTATGCAAGTCCTATAGCAAAAGGTCAGAGTTTCTGTGCTGGGCTATCTACATGTAACATTAAGTGTCAGGCCAGGCCAGGAAGCATGCCTTCCATGAAAACCCTTTTGTCCATCACCATCCCAGGTCAGCCTGCAAGACTCTGGCATGAGTCGACATGGGCTTGAGAACAAACAAAAGTTAGCCATACCATATCCCTGCCCCCCCCTCTCTTGTGTACACAGGTCTGCATTTTTATAGCTTACTCCACAAGGAAAAAATAAAGTTGAACGAATTGATTCTCCTTTCTCTTCAGTGGAAACATTCCTGTTTTATACAACTTGCAAGTTTAACAATTTCAAACAAGTTCTTGTCTATCCTAACTCCCACAACAGTTACTTAACTTGCTAAAAAAAAACCAAAAAACAAAACCCACAAAAAAAAACAGTGCAAAAAGTTAGAGACAAAAACGACTTGTTGCTACATGCTGTCGGATTTAAACAAAAAAAAATCCATAACCCCACAATAAAATCAGGGATGACATCAGTTCATGTTTCGGGAACAACTCTGATAGGTGGCACACAATAATCTTCCAATAATAAAATCTATTACAATCCTGGTAGTTTATGCATTTAAGCATAAGCTTAAGCAGTCCTGTGCATTTAAGCAACTAGAAGAAAATCTGAGAGATCTGCAATTTCCTCAAGTTAATTTGCACAGAGGTCTGACAACAAGCCAGCTCAGAAACAAGAGTTATAAAGGAGTTTTTTGTTCAGTAGTGCATATTTATTTGCATACCGAGGAGAATACGGAACAGCTGGTGGAGGTGGTATGTACAGATCCAAAATGGCTGGCTTCTCTTTTTTCAGAGAGGTATCCATGGTGCTTTCTGGTGACTGGGTTGAAGCTGGCGGGAGACTGGTCTGAAATGTTAGACAGCTATCAAACATCTGAGCATTGATTTATCATTCACAAAAAGATAATTCAAGAATCAACAGTACCATTTCACCCCCTAGTGAATTATTTCTATGCTTAAGAAACATGTTAAAAACTCTTAGCATTTACATTTTCCTCCACCCCCAGTTTTGGCTAGCTTTGCAGTCCCTCCTACAAAAATCCTATCACAGGTAATGCATTTGTTAAGAATATTTTGCTCTTTCCAGGTCTATTTTTCCTGCAAATTCCATAGACAGAAAAAGCAATAAAGACAAAAAGCCTTCTTCTATTTTTAGGTTAATCAAAAGAATGCAATTTGTTAAATACAGACAGGATTTGCAACACCTACAAAGCCAGCTCATGCTACCCTTACTCTATACAGTCCAATGCCTG
>NW_009648961.1:466501-476569 GCF_000708025.1 Charadrius vociferus
AGGGTAAGGGAAGCAAAGGAAAAGTATATTTGGTATTGCTCATCTGAGCAAGATTGCCATTTTGCTCCCCATGGCTCGCACTTCTATGTCTCCAGCATCTTGCCAGGCTCCTGTCTGCCTCTAGGAAAGCAAAGCCTTGAAGGACTCTTTCACCTTTGTCAGGCAAGAGGACTGCACTCTCCCCTTTTTATCAAGAACCTGCTCAGGCTTTCACTCTGGACACTCAAATGGCAGCCCTGCGCAAGCATCTACCTTTTACCTGTCAGTACACCAGAGCCCAGAACTGTCAACAGGCAGTCACTCATTCCCCCAAGGAAACGCTCTTTGCCACAGCCTATATCCCAGCCAGTTCTTCACACCTGTAACACAGTCCTTGCTTTGGGTAACCCTGGAAAATTCACAGGGTGGCTTTTTTATGGCTCTGATTAACTGGCAGGCACGATGCCACGAAAACAAGACACAGGCATTGGTGAAAGAAAGGATGAGAAAGGAGTCAGTCATGCAAACCCTACCCAGCTTGAGAAAAATCTGCCTGCCTCAAGACTTGCGATAGCCCCTGGCATTTCACAAGCTGATAAAATATCTTCACAGCTGTAGGGAGACTTGTGTCAGAACAAGAGTAGGAACGGGAACTCTCCCTGGTTCTCTTTATTTCAAGTAATCAGTTTATATTCAGTTAGGTTATTTCCTCCTAATACAACAAGTCATTCCTCAATATGATTATTTAAGTTATTAACTTCACTTTCTCTGTCTGCTCATTAACCAATCTGAATCGCCCAACAACCAAATCTTATTTAAACAAGTACTTTAAATAACTTCTCGAAAAAGCCTCTTTCCCACCCTTCACCAGAATAAAAAAGACGACAAATATATGGAATAATCTAAGTTATTTCAGCAAAAACGTTACTCTGCTTAAAAGAAGCAGCATTTATTACTCCATGCTGATGAATTCCATACGTATCAGCGGTTTCAGCAGTTTTGCCTCAGATAAGTTCTCCCAGTGGCACGCTGACTGATTAAAATGCTCAACACACCTAGTCCCTTTGTGTATCAAGAGGGCATTAGCTGGGGTTTAAAAAAAAAAAAAAGAAAGAACATTTTTCCTTTCATCTAGGAACCAGAAGAGGACAGCCATTTCACCTAACCTTCCTTGACCTATACTTTAACACAGGTTCCTGGGAGCATTTCTGGTTATTTCTCTTTTTCAAATTGAGCCAAGGCATTCCCATGTTGATGTTACAGTTGAGCCGGCAGCCTCTCACCTGCACCAAGGGTGGTTTCCAGCGCAGGTTCTTTAGTGGAGCGGGAGTAAAATGGAAAGAGCCAGTGGGACGTTTCTTAAGCAGCAGCCTAACTCCAGCAGGATTCTCTCGCAACTTTGCCACCAGATTTTTTAGTTGCCATCCAACCTGGAAGAGAATAAAGACATCTTTCATTTAGTATTGCTTTTCTGAAAGCAAACAAACAAGAAGAAAAAAAATCCCCCCAAGTCAAACTGTCTGCTTTAACATGAAGTTAAAGAGAGAAAAGAGATGCAAAAAAGCCAGAATGAAGAAAAAATTGGAAAGCTCCTTTTTTTGGAAAGATATTCTTTGTTCTGTTTCAAAGAAAGATCTCTACTTAAGCTGTAAATTGAACTCTGAGGTTTCAAGAAATGCTCTTTATGCCTCAGCTCCAGTCCTAAAAGGATGCATGGATGTGCTCAAATTGAGTAAGAGATTTACAGTGAACTACTTCTGTCATGTTTCTTTCTCACATTGAAAGGCTTTGCTTATCTATGCTAAGCAAAAATGTAATCTTTTCATTTAAGTTCCCAGGTGCAAATGGTTTGACAAATATTGGGGTTTTTTAAAGCTGTTTTTATCTGAATTCCAGCAGATTGTAACAATGCATTTTAAATCAGGCCTTGAATACAACATGTAGTATATTACTATGATGCATACAGCGTTCAAACACAAAATATTGCATATTTTTGTTATCAAAACATTGCAAAGAATTCATTTTAAGTCCAAGTAAAATTTGTCTTGAAAGCAAAATGTTAAAAAGCCTCAAAGATTTCAACAGGAAAACACCAGAACCATCTCCTGACCCCATCCATTCAAAACCCGTGGGGAGCGAGCTTTGGGGAGCAAGCATAAGGGAAGATTGGTAAGGCTGTTTGTTACTAACCACAGTTTGCCGATTAACCTGGATCACTTCATCACCAGCATGAATCTTCTGAGATCGATCAGCAGGGGACTATAAAGAGGAAAACAAGAGGCATGTGCTTCAGCAGGTTTTCTTCCCTCCCATAACAACCCCCACCAAGCTAAGTCAAAGGTTGTATCTATAATGAAGAGCATTGCTGAAAATTTTCACAGAGCTAGATCACATATTACCTCCGTTGATGACTTGGCAAATGCAAAACAAATTCAACTTGTGATTTATTTTTTATACTGGGAAGAGAGAAGGCACAGCCTACATCTGTCACAGGTCAAATTGTACTTAAATCAGAGGATGGTCTCCACTGTCCTTTTGCTTCCAGTTTGTACTGTAGTTTCAGACAGCAACGGGAGAGGACTGAAGACTTCTGACCTAACAGAGCAACTATCTTAAACATAGCTTTCAAATAAGTGCATACTGATTTAAAAAAATACACTAAGATTTAGAATGTACAGAACAAAGGTCCAAAAAACCCTCCAACCCACAAAATAAATCCATTTCACTTTCTCTTTTTGTTTCCTAATGTAAATAAGGGATACCGACTTTAATGTGGAATTGCTTGCATCATCAAGGTCAACAGATAAAACATATGCTTGCAGACATCAAGTGTGTGAAGACAGCTATTTTTCAAATACCTATCTAGTAAAAATACATCTTAAAATGCAGTCTTCTTAGAACAAAAACCAAGCTCAGGGGAACCATTAGCGAGGAACGGCTAAATGTGTCAATATTTACATTTATCTACAGCTGGTGCCATGCACCAGCTATCACTGCAGTTATTAAAACCAGTCTCACTACTACAACACACCAACTCTGACCAGCCTTGACAACACCCAAAGCACACAGGCAGAGTACCTTGGCATATTGCACCCTGGTCATGGAACAACTTCTCCCACTCCCCCCACCCCATGAGTAAACACCTGGCACCGGGCCAGCACTTCCTAATGACTCCAGAACTAAGCACCTGAATCTCATCATCACACCTTCAGAGCTCAAGTAATTTTTTTATTAGAAGGAATAAACAGTGCAACAGGGAAGACAACATGGAGAAATTTGTGGGAGGCTCCAGCTATCGTGAGTAACCCCATTTCTTCATTGTCTTCTCACTTCCTCCAAAAGGAAATGCCTCTGTGGAAGGCTGCATATATATGAGTCAACCAAGATCATGAAAAAAATGTTGGGCCAAAGTCAAGTTTGTGAAAAACAAAGCTCATTTCAAGCTGTCCTTTGGGTGATCAACAGCCTGGCTGGAGGAGGGTGGGGGACCCTTGCACAGAGGACTCCTACAACAAGTGCCAGCTAGCACAGCAGACACTGCAATCACATTGTGAGAACGGAGAAAAGAACAAAGTTTAGGTCTAGGCCAACGTGATGCGAGAAGTCACAAGTAGGACAGCACAACTCAGGAATCCTCTTAGCTGACTGGTATCAATGGACTTGCTCAGTTCTTCCAATGTGCAGTACTGTTAATTTTGGGGTGCAATTCCACTGCATTCCAACACACTGGCTTCTGGGATTAGCTACTACAATAACATTCTGAACCCAGCAAGAAAACTGAGCCAAGACCCAGCCTGATCCCATGCCACCAGAAAAATCAGTTGTTTGCAGCTGTCTGTCACTTCTTAAGCTTTGTTGCTCCAAAGGAAAGAGCTTCCCAAAGGAAGAGCCAGTGTTCAAAAAAAAGTGGAAGTTTAGGTCAACGCTCAAAGCTATAGAAGCAATATAGCCCCATTCCTAGTGTCCAAAATGAGATCTAGATGCACAGGAAGCTTGGCAGCACCAAATGTTACATTCTTTTGCATTTATTGGATGTTGAAATTGCTGACAAAGTGGCCTCGGTCTACGTTTCAGACCCTATACGGAGTTATGCCAGGGCAATAGCATAAAAGACTTCAGTTTTCACTCTGAACTGCAAGCAGAGATTTCCACCCACTCCTCCCTGGCTCCTGGACTTGGCAGGGGTACAACTAGAACCACTGGTTCTTTCCTATTCACAAAAAAAAAAAAAAAAAGAAAGCATCACCGCAAAAGCCGACTTCCTTTGCTCCTTTTTCTTTCAGCCACTGCTCCAGTGGAGCAGCATGTCTGACAACACGGCATCACCCGCCAGCCTCAGCTGCTGGCCAGAGGTCCACTGCAATGACTGCCCAGAAGCCTTTAATAAAGTCCCAGCTACAGAGAACTCACAGTGTAAGAACAAAACAAGCAACCATCTGCAGCAAAAAAAAATAGTTGCCAATCATGCCAACCATTTCCTTCCAACAAACCACTCAAAGTCTTAATTTTTCACAGTCTTTTTTTTTTTACAGTGCAAGGTAATTTTGTCACAGGACAGCTCATTGATTTCATTACTCATTACTGAATTTAGCACAGTACCACCTAAACTTTCCCATTAGAGGAGATTGCCTTTGCCAATGAAGAGCAAATACGTTTAGGACTTTGTTAAGCAAGATACCATAAGCACTCAAAACAGAAGATACAGTAACTTATTAAAGCAATTATTTTAATGCCAAGTGTTTGAACTAACTCATGTACTTGCAGAAACTCGTTTAATTAGATTAAGAGTGAAACATGCAGACACAAATATTTACAAATTGTGGCTAAACAAATGATGCATAACAATATTTAAAGTAGTAATATCATGAAAGTCGTATGTAAAGCAGGAAAAAGCAGTAAAAAAAGTCAAACTAACTCAAAGCTACTGTCAGATAGCCTGAGTTAATCTACATTTACTTCACTTACGTTTTCTGTAGTTCCAGTAATTACATGTAATCCATCATAAGTTGATTTGATGTACATTCCCTAAATGTAAGCAGAAAATGAAAACCAACTTTAAAGGCAAAAAACCCACTTAACTTACCTGATTAAACAACTGCTGGCAACAGACTCAAAACATTATTAAAAACACTTAGTTCACACGTTTTTCCCTAGAAAAGTGTATGGTCTAATATTACAACATTCTAAACATCTTCACAGATCACTTTTACTGTAATTAATTATAATATTTATAATGACTTAAAAAAACTAATATGTGGAATGCAATTTAGAAACACCGTCTCATTGGTAATACCAAACACTGCTGGTTTGGCTGCCTTGTCAGCCTTTGACCTTAAACAAAACTTTATTTCCTTACTGCCCTGTCTGCACTAGGGAATTACAGGTTTTACTAGATGGGTCACCAGATCTCTCTATACAAAGCACAGGTAACACACAGGTTGCTACAAATATTGCCTACATGTTCTTTTACAATTTCTCTTGGCAAGTCAATACACAGACTGCCTTGTAACCACAGTGCTGACATAAGCAATAAAAGCTCTGGCAGAATTAAGTATCTGTGGCTCTATACAGTAATGCTGAGTGCACATGCGAGGACAAATACAGATGAAGTGGGTGTTGATCATACAAACACCAAATTAAAAATCACCAACAGTCTATTAACTAATAATTGCATAGATTTCCCCACAAGAGGTGACCAGTACATTGGTTTCATCATTTATGAACAAATACATCTCTACTTTTCCTACCCACATCTGTTGTTAGAAGCACTCACACTGAGCTGGACAGAACTGGATGTTACTCATCAGTCTTAAGCAGATTATCTGCCTGAATTTACCACACTTGCTTAGAAGTACAAGGAAAAAAGCAATTTTTTTTTTTTTTGCCCCTTCCTCTACAGCCAATTCTCTTCCCTGTTTGCCTGTCAGTAGCCAATTGTGTGCACTTAATTCCTCATTTCTTATTTAGTCCAAGCCAGGCTGACTCTGCTTCTTTGTAGCTTATGCATTAACAGAGAGGTCCCCATAATTTCAAGAATGCATTCAGTCAAATCCAGTGGCCATCATAAAACTACCTAGCACCATCAGACTTTAAAGCTTCCCCTGAAAGTGTTCATCTCTTCTGCCTTCGGGACCAGGAGGGGAATACAAATGCATTTAAGAATTTCAGTTCCCTCCAACTCATTTTAACATGTCTGTTCCCCAGCCAGAAAATCCACCAAGATTTCAAACCCAGTTTCTTATAACCAGCACTGACCTAAGTAGCATCCACTGAACAGACTAGATTCAGTAATATCATACGACTGAACATTTAAAAAGATTTCTCAAATTCCTGATAACAGCAAACCTCAAAAATCCTCATGTTCTTCACAAGCTTGCTATAAACACACACACAAAAGCGTGTCTTTTAGAAATACAAACACCATTTCTTATTACCTTCTCCCTCCCCCACCTGAAAACCAGCTGGTTAAGGTAACCTGCAGAAATAAAATGTCTGATTTCACAAACATCTGTAAAATGCCCTGATACTCCGGTTAAGACACAAATCTGCAACACTTCACCATCAAAAATTATATTTGGGATCAAACATATTAACAAGCATACCCATGTCTGGCAGCCACTCCAGCACACCACCTGACAATTAACCCACACCTCTTTGTTCCCCACATGATATTAGTAGTTTTGAAATATCTTGCTATACACACACACACAGGCTCACAAGACTACCTATTAAACACTGAGGACATCAGGACACTCTAGAATCACTTCTTACCAGGCCTTCCCCAGGTTTAATGTTGGTTAAATGAACCTCCTCCAGACACGCACACTGGCTCATCAATGGATCTGTAGTTGATCGGATGGCTTTATCGCAAATGCCATTTAAAGTCTTGGCCTACAATGAGAACATCCAAAAAACAGTTACAAAATTTCTCTCCTGACCTCTTCCTCTTTCAGTTTTCAAAAATGGAAACAAAATGAGTTCTAACACTTGGTCCACTAATAAAGCATAGTTAAGAATCACCAAAATAGATGATGTTTGTATAGATCTGCTCTACAGCATGTCTATCTTCATACTATAACAGACAACCTGTTTCCATTAGTGTCACCTCATCATCGCTAACAGATGCCAACACACCCTCTGTTTAGAAAAAACAAACACACAAAACATAGCAAAAAAAAAAAAAAGGGTTTGAGGTTTGTTTGCTGTAACCAAAATCTAACCCATTAAATTAGAGAAACACTGATGATTCCTTGTGGGACCAGTTGACAGTTTTTCAAGTTGTTCTTTATTTCTGCTATGAGAACAAAATTGGCCGTGTGTCACAAAAAAAAAATTAGATGCTGGTCACTGACTTATCTATACAAAGCTTTACAGTATAAGATAGGACATCTACCACTTACGCAGTTCAGCATTACTTCTCTCCACTGCGCCTCTGAGCTGACCTCTTCTGGAATGCTTACATAGGCAAGGTTCATATTTCCTTTTGACCAAAACATAATTGATCCTAAGCCAACATTATAACTAAAGGCAAATTTTGACTTTGTGTATGTGTGTGTCAGTAAAGTTAGAGGCAGAATGGCTTTGTCTTGTATAACTTTTAACTACCAGAATGACTAATTAATCAGAAAAAAACCCATCATAGTCAAAAATCTGTGCTGTCCCTACACTCACAAGTTTCACTAATGCCCCACAGTGTGTTCTGGGTCTTGACATTGAATTTCAACATTGCTTCAGTTAAAGTAGGTTACAAAAGCTTAAAGGAGAGGAAAGGAGGATCAGGACACAGTACAATAGTTAGCTATACACAATTTGGGAGCCAGCATGGCAAGCCACCTTTCACAACAGGTTTGAATCCTTCATACGTAATTACAGGGCAGGGGGAGCTGTCTTGTAGGAAGACATTGGTCTGGATTACAATGGTCCCGGGAAACAATAGTTGCAACGGTTTTTGTTTTGTTTTGTTTTACATGAGATTTATAGAGCAACAATAAAATAAATCAAAACAATGCCTAAGTGTGAATGTGAGGAACTGCTCAAACAAGGGAACTCCAAACAACAATACCTACTTCCAGAGTGGGTGTACACAAGTGGAAAAAGAAAGACGCAAAAAAACCTCCCTTTTACGTGGTCTCATTATTTACAGACAAAATTATTTTTAGTTATTGTGCTACTAAATTCCTAAGCATCTATGAGCTAGCGGAAGGCCTTATCAAAGAGCACAGCCTGGTTCATGTCAAAAGCAGGAAGCGATGATTAACTGTTACAAAATATAAAAAGCATTCCATTACTCTCCTCATTTGGTCACAAGGCTGCTTCGAACAACCCTGAAAATTCACATCTTTCAAGCTCAAGTACAATCAGAGACAGAACTTCAGTTCTGTGGCAGGGCAGTTCTGTTACATGAAGAAGCTTAATAAGGCATAGTGTATGCTTATTAAGGCACTAAATGCACATCACAGGCATAATTGGTTTATTTAGCCTATGATCTTTCTGCAGTACTACCCCTCCCTTGAATATTTGAGGTCTAAATTCTCTTGAAAAAATAGCCATGCAACGAAACTTCAAGGAATACTTGACTCCGTGCCATAACACATACTACCCATCTGTTCAAATTTCATTGATTTTCTCTACAGTAAAGAATATTCACAAAATGGCCCATAACAATGTTTACTTGCATGATATGCTTGTATGTGTGGGATTGAAAATTGTCAGTGCAGTCAGCGTAAAAGTCACTGAAATAAATGTGAATGCAGGCAGCTGAGTTTCAACAGAAACATGTACTTACTACAGTCTGAACTTTATCTTCCATGTCAGCCACAGTGCAGTCCTAAAAACAAAACAAGAACAAAAGCCCTACATTAACCAATAAACATGTAAACACACCATCTCTGAAAATGCTGCAAAACTGCCACTTTAACCTCAAACTGAAATAGAGATATTTATGCTGCAGGGATTAATCAGATTAGTTTCACCCAGTAGGGCTTAAATGTACTGTTAAACAACTATTTTCTGGCTGTGGTAGAAAGCAATAATAAACTTTGAAAACTAAGAGAACATGGGATTCAATTACAGCAGCAGATTCTTCCAGAAAAGCAGAACCCTGCACAATGAAACTAGACTCTTAGAAGGCCAGGCACACGAGCTTGCCTTATACCGATAAACCCTGACTCAGGCACTCCTCTGTCCCAGGCAACAAAATGAATATAAAATAAACTGTTAAAAATAGCAAGAAAAGTGATTTTTAAAAATATGCTATCGATGGCACTCCTGAGGGCCAGAGGACTGCATACAAAGCATTATTTACACAGCCCAGGTACAAAAGCCTTTGAACTGAAACAAGTTCATGTAACAGACTACAGAAGTCATCATTGTTTTCTGCAAGAGCAGCTGAGCTAGAGAATGCTATCACATTCTCAGATTAAAAAGTTAAAACAGTAAGTAAGTAATGAAACATGATTTACAATATCTACAAGGAGAAAACCCCCAAATCCCAAGCATTTAAACAAGCTTCAATTCCAAGGTATTTCCCATTGACATCAACCTGCATAACTACCACAGAACACCCGAGAAATGCATCCAGGAGCTGTGAATTGAGGCTGTTCCATATTTCTAATCATCCTCAGCACTTTTTCTGTTCCTTCCTAGCTCTACTCTGTGCTTTTAAATACAGAAATCCCTCCCCCAAAAAAAATGTCCTCCAGATATGGACACACCAGGGATATATAAAATAGCTCAGTTATGTTCTCTTTTATATTTTCATAAGTCTTAACACCCTGTTCACTGTTTTAATGACCACCAAGGACTGAGGTCACACTTTTTATATTCTGTCACCAAAAGCTTCAAGACCTTTCCTGAACACCACTACAAAGTTTAGACTCCATTGTTGTGCATCAGTATAGTTTTTCTCTGCTAAACTCACTATTGATTCATGCAGATGTATGTCACCTATCATCATGCAGCCCAGTTGCTCAATATTGCAAAGTCCTTCTGCTCCTTTTCATTTCTATTTACACTAGTTATTAGTTTAAGCCTTAAGTTTGCCATAAAACTTTAGGAAACACTGGAGTAAACTCTGTTCCTTTTAACTGC
>NW_009648961.1:476631-484048 GCF_000708025.1 Charadrius vociferus
ACACTTCATTTATGATTACGCAGAGCAGCATTGGTTCCACAAGAGCCACACTGGTCTCTTCTCCACTATGAGAACTGACCGTTTATTCCTACACTCTATTCCCTAATAAGAAATACTTCTAAAGTCTAAAAACTCACCTAAAGATTCTTCCATTGTATCTGTCTTCCACTTCAGTAGACTCCTTCAGACCATTCTAATGTATCTGCAGTGTCCCAGTACAAAATTGTGTTGATTCTTTCCCCATTAATGCCTTTTCTCATATGTATCAATCCCATTCCTTATTATAGCTCATATCAAATTGGCAGAGAAGTACTCTGATGCGTTTTAAAAGGCTAGGGTTGTATTCACCAATTTCCATTCCCCTGCCATCAAAGGCTGATTTAACTGACAGATTAGACACCATTTTTAGTAGTTTTATTAATACAGTTCAGCAATCTCGTATCTCAGTTCCTGTAGCACTCTGGGGTGAACACCATCTGCTGCTAGAAGCACTTACTGTTCTACTTCACAATCTGCTAATCTGTAGCTGTAAATCACTGACTTTCTGCAATTGCACATGCAGCGCCCAAACAAGAAAGGCATTCAGCAGCAAGCCAAACTTCTGTGCCTTTGAACTTACAATATCCAGACACTGTCCTTTCACAGCGATCCAACTGATATAATTGGGTGTCATCATTGCTTGACAACACACAGGATGTTTCCGTTCTTTGACATCATACCCCCAAAACCAGGGAGAGAATCACCCATGTCACAGGACATGACCCTTCTGAGTTCAAACTACATACAGCTATGGATTAACAGCTACAAGCAAGTTCAGCAGGAGCTGAAGCCTGCACACTAAAGCAGCGGCATACCATCAGAATGGTTTCGAAGACAGGCAGTATTACTTAGAGAGCAAAATGATGTCATTTGCCAAGACTGCCACAGTTGCGTGTTCTTTTAGCTGTTACCAATACAAGTGCTCATTACACAGCAGATAAATGGAAGGTTTTGAAACAAAACACTGTGGTCTCACACTACGAGCGAAAGAAGCCTGGCTAGTGGGATTTGTATAATAAAGGTGGAAGCTTCTTCCATTACATGCAGCATTTCCCATCTGATGGCTCAAACACTCTATATGGGACAAGACCTAAGAAGTCTGCAAGCATAGGTATAACAACCAATGGAGTCATATTTTTGTTTAGAGTTAGCACTGATAACTGTTTTTCAACATGTTGTTTGGAGCTTGAAAATCTTCAAATTCAGACAAACTATTTCAAAAATTAACCCTCTTTTCATTAAAGCTGAAGAAAATATGAGTAGCCTTTAAACCACGGTCACTTAAGATACAGTCGGCAATAGCAAAATTGGAAGTTGGGGGGGGAACAACTCAGAAAAATGGACAACTGAAACTGACCTGCAAAGTTTGAAGTAAGCTCTCATTTCCAGATCTCTCTTCCAATTAGCGCTCTGCACACAGCAAGCACGTTACTTCCCCAAACGCCCCCCTTCCTTCCCTTTTGGAAAGCAAAGAGGAAAAGAAACCAGCTGACCTTCTGAACAGTAGTAGTGAGGTCCAAGCAGAGCTGAATGATTCTGTTCTTCATTGATGAAAAGTCAGCAATACCTGTGAACGGGGTCCTGCAACAAGAGAAAATTCCCCTTAGATTGAAGGGACCAGTCTTCTCCTATCCTACCTTATCAGTGAGGAATAGTATGCAAGAGCTCTGACATCCGCATAAGCGTGAAACACAGTTTTACAATACAAATATTCCTGATTGCATAGTTCTGCTCTATCCTTGCGCCAAAATTGGTGAATGTCTAGCCCAGTGGTAAGCAAGTTGAGAGAGCAAAACCAGAAGAAACTATCAATTTTCCAAACGACGCTTCTCTCAGCTGCATGCTTGAGTCAGATAACACCAACTGTGTTGTAAAAATTATGCCCTTGGGTTTGCCAGTGAGTAGATTCCTATCTTCCAAGTCTTTCATTACTAATCTCAGACTGAAGAGAAAAGAAAATCTCTAAAAGAAGAAAAAGGAATTTTCCCATTTTACAGAGAGGTGCAGTGAGGCTCAATCTTAGAGGGGAAAAAAAAAAAAAAAATCTTAGAAAAGGATCATTACACGTAGGCTAGCTTTAGAGCCTACAGAGTCTCACCTCAGACCCTCCAGAGAGCTGAAAGGACCAGAAGTGGGGTCCAGAAGAAATTTAGGGAAAGCTGCCAGCAACAGAGTGAGAGGAGAGGACCAGGTGAGAGGCACAAGACATCACTGCCTGGACACAGGACCAATTCCTTGCTGGAGAGCAGGGGTACTGAATTATAAAGCCTCTCCTTGCTGCCAGTTCCTGTGCAGCTCTCCTCCTAACCTTTCTTCTCAGGAAAGCTGGCAAGGGGCTTGAGAATTTACGTTCATCTGTTATCATGGACAGCATCCCTGCCAGCATCCAACTGGCTCTGTTGCCTGTTTGCTTCCACTGCAGCTGTCACAAAACAACTCTGGTTCTTGCCAGGAAAAAAAAATAATTAAAGAGGAAAAAAACCTACCACAAAACCAAAACAGGCAGAGGGAGTGTCTCTCCCACTGCTCAGTTTTCAAATTGCAGAGCTAAGGCCATGATTTCAACAGAACATTAAAAATTCTCTTAGAAAGGCACCTGCCAATTACAAGTAATTTAGAAGGTGTGAAAGGGAGAGGAAGAAGTCCCACGTGTGAGAAACTGACCTGAACAGGAAAACTACTTTTATAAATACCTGTTTGGATGCAATGTTAACAGTTTCACTGGTTTTAGCAAGAGGGGAAGCTCAAGAGTAGAAACCCTAGATTTAATTTGTCCACTAGAAGCCTCCTGACAACACCAAAAAAGGGGTGAGTGAGATCAAGAAGATGTTTACAGCCAAGCATCTAGGAATTGCCCTACAAGTAGAAGCAATTCATTATAACAGTAAATTAAAATATAAAGATTTTATTCTTACCTGTCCAACCATGCAAGCAAGGCTTTAGCAGCACCAATAAGCTCTACCACAGAAGTAAGGAATTCATTGGGGGGCTTGCGAGAGGTATTTCCATCATAATTTGAACTTTTCCTACGGCTGCTGATGTAGTTTTGCAGGTTGTTGGATGACGCTCGCAGCTTGAGAACCAGGTTCTTCATATTGTCTGTTTCAAGGCCATAGTTCTGCAAGGAATATTATTATGCTTGATAAATCTCTCTATTGAGTCCTCCTAATTATTATACCACAAGTTACAAACTCATATGGGATGAAAGGTCTGAGGATTTGCCCTATTTTTTTCTGGGTGTCTGTGGGTTTTTTTTTTTCCCCCCCCAAAAGATGCCTTCTAAGATTTGTTCTACTCAACACTATAGGCTACTTTTGTGGGTGCCAAACCCCCTCAGTTTCTGACATTAATGAGATTTGAGGACACTTTTCAATCAGAGTGAAATCCCAATGTCCTATCAGATGTCATTCAAAATGTAGTTGGAATAACAGGATTGCATTGTTTTTCTTTTTGTTAAAGGAAAGAAAATGCTGTTTTTTCTTAAAATGTTTTCTATACTGTGGTACATAAACACTGAAGTAACATTTCATTCACAACTAAAGATAAGTTTAATCTGGCAAGAGATAAAAACAACAGGAAACAAATGTAATTTCACAGTCAAAAGCTGGAATAAATACTTGGATCAGAAGCTTCAGAAACTGTGCTCCTTGATTAGAGCAGTGCAATTATTTGCAAGTTTGAGGACCACATTAACACTACACGTAGTAATTAAAACCATCCTTAAATGTCACATTTTTCATTCAACAGCATCTTTATAAAAATTTTTGAAGCGTAAAAAAAAACCCAACTGTGTCCTGCGTGTAACTTCAACTTTATAAATTCAAATATAACCAAACCACGCTCCACAAGATTAAAACTCAATTGTTTTAAGCAACACATTGATCATTTCATTCCAAACACATCAGAAACGCTATACTACATCTGTCCTGAAGGCAACTCAAGTTTTGTAATCAAGATTTTCTTCTTTTTGCTGTCAGTGTGCAAATATGTGAATTACATAGTAATATGTTGCTGAGTATCTTTGCTTTTGAGTTATCCCACCTTGAAAATCTCTGGGCATCTTCTTAAAGTCCTGGGCAACGCTTACCTCTTTTAGAGTGAAAATTCCTACTTTTCTTTAAAAAAAAAAAAAAAAAAACCACACACCAAACACACAGACAAACAGAAACAAACAACCTACCCACCCAAAAATACAAAAAATACCCTGCCTTTCTCTATTCTTTTGCTACCAACCTCCAAGCTCCACAGTTTAGTCAGCTATACCACCTACTTTCTCCTTTCTGCCTCAAAAAACTAAAGCAAATCTTAATTCCATTGAATTCCAAGTTTCCAGGGGTTCCCAATGCCTCCACTCAGTATCACAGCATCACCCAGGCTGAAGGGGAGCTCAGGAGCTCTCAGTCCAACCTCCTGCTTACAGCAGGCTCAGCTGTGAGCTCAGACCACCTTGTTCAGGGCTTTATCCAGTCAGATCTTGAACACCTCCAAGGACAGAGACTGCATAACCTTTCCAGGCAACCTGATCCACCATCTGATTGTCCTCAGGGTGAGAAAGCATTTCCTTAAATTCAGCCTGAACCTCTTGTCTCAACTTCTGCCTGAAGTCTCTCATCCTCCCACCACACATCACCACAAACAGCCCAGCTCTGTCATCCTGCCAACCCTGTTCCCCCAGCACCGGGTACAGGGGATCTGCTTTTAGGCCTCCCTGAAGCCATCTCTTCCCCAGGCTGAAAAAGTCCCAGTCCCTCAGCCTCTCCTCATAGGTGAGTACTCCAGCCCTGACAAACCTGGTAGCCCTCCACTGAGCTTGCTCTGGTTTGTCTATTTCTTTCCTGTACTTGGGGGTGGGAGGTATAGGTAGACTAATAAGTGTAAAGGGCAATAATCACTTCCCTCCCTCTCCTGGCCATACTCCCATTAATGCAGCACAGGATGCTGGTGACTTCTTTGCTGCCAGGGCACACTGTCAGTTTGTGGCTCCACTCCCTCCACAGTCTAGCATCCATAAAACAGGCTGGAATATCTTAGATTAAGTCATCAGCAAAAGATGAAACAGAACCTTTGCCCCAAAGAAACCCAGTGTGATGAGAGGTTTCAGCTACTCAGCTACCTTTAAAATGCTTACCATCTCCTATGGATAAGATCCCAGTGGGTCTAAGTTACACAAGTGCCTTCCTTCTCCCCCTGAGGACTCCTGGCAAGGAAGTACCCTTAAAGTGCAGCCAGGAGCAGGGGTTGAGAGGATATATCCAATTAAAAAAACGCCACTGTTGCAACAGCAAAGGATATCCTTAAATTTTCCAGGATCACAGAGAGGGAATGACTTTGATTTCTAAACAATGTTAAAGTACTTGCATACTGTCATGAGTGAACTTATTGCCTTTGAACAACAACAAAAAACCAAAACAAAAACACACAACAAAACCAAGATGCATTTCTTGCAGTTAGTTTCTCCTCCTCACAGGACACTGCATATTAGTCTACTTTTGGAGGAATACTTTTTCACCAACGGGTCTGGATGTGGGGCAAGTTCCTGTGACCATGAGAATTCTGTGCCAGAAATCTCCCCCTTTAACAGGGGAATTAGAGGACACTGCCCCTCCTCCTTCCATAAAGGGACAGAAAATACTTAAAATTTTTTTCTGTACAGTTGTATAACTCCTTGAACTTGAAAGAGTTCATATATATAAGTATCCCCAGGTCTTTCTGTCATTCAGGTGCAGAAATTGTGCCCATCACCTGTGGGTATCTGAGATTAGAGATGGCCCCAGCATTTAAGAGGGCACATGTTGATATACCACATCAGATTTTGGCTTTGGCCCAGAAATATTCACATACCCCTTATCACGCCTCTTTCACCTTATTTATACAGCAGGCCAGTCCAGTGTGACTTTTCCAGTTCAGCTAGTTTTTAAATAATTCTGTCAAGTAGTTCTCAGTTTTGAGATGGACTTCAACAACACAGTTATTGCCTCTGGAGATATAGAGGCTCCAGCTTATGACTGCAACTGGTCTCCACAACAGCATGTCAAGAGCACATCACAGCCAAGGTCTCCAGTCACACTAAGCTTTCCTACAGCTTCCCCCAGAAGCTCTAAGGAGTGCACCTGAGATATAGTTTGTGCTCTAGGAAAAGTCCTGCCTAACCACTATGCCTATCCCGCACAACAGGGAGCATGCAGCTCTTCAGTACAGGTGACTGAATTCTCCAACTATGGATCAACTCTGAAGGATGAATTTCCCCAGAACAAAGGATCATCACAGCCTAAACCACCTCTGCTCCAGGGTCAAGCCAGTCTCCTCACCTGTTTGCTTCAATACACAGAAAACATTATGACCCTTCATCAGATATAGTGTCAGCTTGGATGGAAACATTGTTATCTTGACCACCTCATACATAAACATCTATCTCTCCTATTTTTCTGCTGCTTCACTTGCAGCATCCAGTCTGTTGGGAGGGCTGGTTTGGGAAACTAAACCATTCAAAAAATCTATTCCCTTTTTTACTGTGATGTGCTCTCAGCTGTTTTAGCTACCTAAAGTAGCTCACCTCAGGGCCAGGTGAGTGCAAGCACAAAAGATCACTAATTGGAGGACAGGAGGGGGTGGAGGCAGCAACTGACATAGATTAATTTAACTTATCATGGAGCTGTAGTACCAATTCAGGACAGAGAGGAACGTTGATAGCATGGCAGCACACCAAACAGCCTTCACAGTGACACACAGCTGAAGTGCAAAGCTTTGCAGGCTTTTTTGAAATATTTCTACAGGACTAAGGCCACAATATTTAACAGATTATTTAAGCAACCAACATTGCTCGTGAACCAAAAAAAACGTTACACTTTCCTGTCACTCCCGATTTAAAACAAAGTCGCTTTCATCAAAACACAGGCTGAAGCCAGCGGTCAAGAGCACCCTATGTCAAACATTCCCAGGTTGTTACTCATTAACCTGGGGAGCCACACACAGGGCTGGGGCAAGAGACAAGCATGCACACGTGCAGGAGAGCACATGTGCACAAGAGCATGCTCTTTCCAAACTCCATTACATTTCATGAGAAAAAGTACACTGACCAAATAATTGCTCAAGGTCAGGCAGCCAACACCAAATAATAAAAAAACCTCAGCACAACAGTGGTGTCAGAGCTGATTTGGGCTGATCCAGAGCTCTGCTACTGCCCAGGGGCCGCATAGCCTTCCCCTTCACAGCCATGTTCACATGCCACAGTGTGATGAGCCAGATCTGCTGGCTGATCCAACTGAAAACCAGTTCTGGGGGGGGAAAGAAACAATCAAAACAGACTGAATGCCTGCTCAAAAGCTGATCCAACTCACTGCATGCCTACATAAACACTAGAGTTAACACAAGGTACCAT
>NW_009648961.1:484098-512595 GCF_000708025.1 Charadrius vociferus
AGAATCCTTTGGAGTCCCAAATTTCCTAGTAAACAGCATTAAATTTAAGTTGAGACCTCTAGAAAACTTGCTCATACAAGTCTTATGAGGAACAACTCAGGGAATTGGGGTTGTTTAGCCTGGAGAAGAGGCTGAGGGGAGACCGTATTGCTCTCTACAACTACCTGAAAGGAGGCTGTCGAGAGGTGGGGACTGACCTGTTCTCCCTGGTGAAAAGTGCTAGCATGAGAGGAAATGGATTCAAGTTATGTCAGGGGAGGCTTAGATTGGATATTAGGAAAAAATTTTTCACTGAAGGGCTATTAAACATTGGGATAGGCTGCCCAGGGAGGTAGTGGATTCGCCATCCCTGGAGGCGTTTCAAAAAAGGGTAGATGTGGTACTTGGGGACACGGTTTAGAAGTGGTTTTGTCAGGGTAGGTTAATGGTTGGACTCGATGATCTTAAAGGTCCCTTCCAACCTCAGTGGTTCTATGATTCTATAGATGTGGTGCTTTTGACAAGGATTATCCACAAAGGAGAAGTCTTCATGTATGCATGTTCTATTTTTTGTTATGATACTATGTTTTGTTGCCCTGCAAATATGCTGGCAGAACATTTCTACCAGTGAAACTATCAATGGCACAATGCTAAAAGCTATGGGGTTTTTTTTGTTTGTGGCTTGTTCGGTTTTTTGGGGGGTTGGTTGTTGTTTTGGGTTTTTTTTCAGGTTGCCAAAAAGTAGTACCTCTGCATTCTAACCGCAAGAAAAATCAGCTGCTTTTTTGCTTCCAAACTCTCCCATCATAAAGAGTAGGTAAAGATTCAGAAATCTAATCCAAACGACACATTAAAAGTGAAAATATTTGCATACAGTTTACTGTTAATGCTTACATTGTTTTATATTTATTAAGCCCAAACAAGCAAGCCTACTCATCAGGGAATGATGAGTGAGCACTCAGTTTTCACCACCACTCTAGATACTTTTTGTCCCAATTATTTGGCTGTGAAAGCTTATTTTCTGCATCCCTGTCCCCGATTTTGCAGTTTTGTACAAGTTTAAAAAGCATATTTATGTATGTTTGCTCCCCCCTCCCCCAAATACTTGTTGACTAAGAAATCTCTTCCTCCCATCCCTTCCTCCCCCGTGCAAATATTGTCGTTGACAAAAAGATGGAGGCACTGAAGTTGATGGGTTTTTCCCCTCTGGGGAATTCAGTTTCTTTGATATGTCCTCTAAATTCCTTAAATAAGTCTCAAACACCTGTTCAGAAAAACATATTAGACCAGCTCAAGTGCTCTCCCAGGAAACCTTTACTTTTTATCCCTGTCCACCCTTCTCTCCTGCTGCCTCTTCAGCTACAGCTTTGTTGCACATGCAGCTGCTACTGAGGAGACATGGGAACACTGCCCTATCAACAAAGCAGCAAAAGATGCATTCATTTCTCTTTCAGCCATATGGGTTCTAGAGTTCACTTACCATAGCAGCAAACACCATAACTTGCAGACATATTTTCAGCTTGGCAGAGTAGCTGCCAAAGATGCCTCTATCACCATAAAATAAAAATAAAATAAAAAAGTTGCATTTGGTGTCCTTTCTCAAGGATAGGACTACCTTCACACTGCATTTTTATAACTAATCTACTGAGGCTGGAAAAAGGTCTGTATGGTTACTGCAGGAGAAAGGTGCTCCAAAGAGTTGCTTCATTGCCTTTAGAGCCGCAAGTGTTTCTTGGCAAACTAGACAAAAAGGAAAACCCTTCTTGAAAACTCCAGGACTGGGGAACCACCAAAACCCCTTCTAGGTACCCTTCCCACCCCCAACCCATCACCAAGAACAGCAGCTTTCAAAGTCTGACCTCAGGCTGGCCAGCCAATCCATAGCGGGAAGGGAAAAAGGGGAAAAAAAAAAAAAAAAAACACAAGAGTAGTGCCTTTGCTTTTTAATTCAAGGCCCCAAAAGTTAGCAAAATGTCACCATACACATACACACAAAAAAAACCATCGCTAAATAATACCAATACACAGACCCACTTTCAAAGAACTAAATGGAATAGGGAGACATTTATTCTCTCACACACAAAAAAGACACCGCAAAATAAAAAATTGGCTGTCACTAGAACCTAAAACACCCCATCCCCTTGGGAACAAAATCAACTGTGATTTTATACAACAATCCCAAAAACTCAAGGCAAGGGGAATCAAGGTGACAAAAGGGCATACCTAAAACACAGGAATTGTTCCTTCACCTCTTAAAGGGGAACAAGGACATTTCAGCTGCAATATGTGAACTCTGTCTAATGCATTAACTTGAGCTGCATTTCACAAAGGATTTCCAGAAATGAGTCTGAGGTCAAAACTTTTGTCTACAAAGGAAATTAGAAGGAAATTGTAGGAGATAAACAGCTTTAGGTTCTGGCGGTCATCCAGCTTTGTTCATTTTATTCTAATATTTTAACAAGTAAGAAGAAGAAAGCGCCTTTGGGGGCTGCCACATCCATTCCTTCAGTCAGGACTGTATACAGCACACAGTACATTTACCAACTCACCAGACCCATTCACTTGCCCAACCGATTATCCCTTCCCACAACATGAACTGCACTTCAGGGTAATTACGTTCTTCTATTAGATTTTCAATTAAATGTTAAAAATTTTTGATAGATCAAATACTGAAGAGGAACTAAAACATTTTTCAAATATAAGAGCACATCTTTGGGAAACATTTCAGATTGTATCAAGTGATTTGATGAAATCCACTACTTTCAGTACAGGCCATCCAATTTGTTCCTGGTTATGGAGTACAAATGATCCCTGTAGCACCTCTCTGCAGCAAATAAAGCACGTATCACACAGCAAATAAAGACTCTCCATTTTAAGACTAGTATGCTTGGTGCTGCAAGTCTTGCCTAATGAAGGCAAAGCTGGGTCAGTGCTGGCCAAGGAATCATTGGGCAGCCTTTCCCATCCTTCTCCCTGATGTAATCATGTATACCTCTGGCGCTCATTCACTGTGTTACATCAAACACATCTTCAAGACTGTGTCCAAATTACGGCTTTTAAATAAAGCCTGCACTAGCAAAACAACCCGAAATATATTTATTCTTTTCAGAGTGTGTTTGTTTTAAAAGTATGCGCGCAGTCATATATCAGGAGTACGACAGAGGCACACCATAAGTTCTGAATCCAATGAGAGTTGAACTTGACTGTAACCGAGTTAGCAAAACATCCCTCATTTCAAGAACATTTTCTTCACTTTGTGTGTAGACTACAGAATTGCCCTAAACCTGTTTCAACTGATGTGAGGAACCATTAGCAGCTGTCATTTCAACAGTATGTCTTCTATCTTCTATGACAAATTCACTCCACTCAATAGCAATTTTAATCACTCTGTTCACTAACAGAAGCCACAAGATCTAACAATGCTACTCAGACAACTTCTTTCTTTAGAAGTGCAACCGAATAAATTAGCATTGCCTCTTATGAGGAAAAAGTTAGAGCTATTAACACAAAGTTTGCAAAAATTAAACAAATTCTTACTCTTTTCTTTCACCATGACGTGTAACAGAAAGCAAAAGACACAGGTATTCTGTTTTTGTCAGACTTGCCTTAGTTATTCACCCAAAAGAGCACCTTAAGAAATTCTTTGCGTGTCTGTTCACCACTTAACTAACCAGTGCGCACAGGAGGTCCACAGCCTCTAGAACCAGTTCCTGGTGTCCAATCCGTGAGATACCCAAGTCTTCAAGGTCCTGGTGAGAAATCTGCAACAGCTGTTCACCATTTATCTTCTCCCGTTCAAATTTATGGACATACTGCTGCAGGCAATCATCCAGGCCTATCAAAACACAAAAGAGAGAAAGAAGGGGGTGTGATTAGAGATTTATGTCTTTTCTTACCTTCCCTCCTGATTTAAAACAAACAAACAAGCCAAAAACCACACCACCACCACCACACAAACCCTGCAAAAGGCACAAATGGCAAGCTCATGCAATATGTGACATTTCTTCTTATGAAAGAAACTTGCAGTGAAACTGAAGTTGTACCACAGGGGCACAGAAATGGAATATACAGGTTTTGTGGATCTTTGGGTCACCTAAATCAGTGGATCAAACTAAGCAGGTAAGGATGTCCTTTTGGTGCCTACACAGGCAAAGGTATCAGAGGGCATGCATAGACTCAGCTATTGAGGTAACCCAAACCCCCAAAGAACAACCAAAGCAACAAGAAAAAAAAAATGACAACTGACCAAAAAAAAAAAATTTTAAATACAACAAGGCAAGGCAAGAACAAAGATCTTGCCTAAAGCCTACTTAAACAAGCAAACAAAAGCACAAAAACCTGCAGTTCCCCATCCACTTACATATAAAAGACAAGAGGGAAATGGAACAATCAAAGGCAAAGCAATCAAAATGATGTTTGGCTCCAGTCTCATTATTCCTTGATTTATGACACCCTGAAGCTTCCTGAATCAGCCATTCCTTCCCCTTTCTAAGGATTAAAGGCACACACCAATAAGAAATCTAATTCACTTTTGTATCTATGAAGAATTTTTAAAACAGTTTAGAATAATTTTTTGCCAGCAATATCCCCAAAATCCTCACTTTAAATTGTGATTCTATAGTCCTGTTCTCTACAGTATCTTTTATCCAGTAATAAGTGAAGGGATTTCCGCTTTTCATTTTGTTTTATTCAACTAAACTTCACGTGTTAATCCTGTTTTCTTGTGTATTCTGCTCATTTCCTCTGTTCTTAAAGATCCTGCATGCAGCAAAAATCTGGGGAAAACATTTGGATGTATGTGTTATTTTAGAGATGATGCAGTGCTCTTGATGCCCTGTTCCACTTCAACATATTAGCTAGAGCAAAGGGAAGAGATCCAATTAGATCTGTTGTGTAGAAATACATCACATTCACCAGAAACAGCTGACCTGACCAAAAAAAAAAAAAAAAAATCACATTACAAATTTGACATCTACTTTGTAGCATCCACAATAGCTACACTGTTTGACCACTCAGTTTTAAAAAATTGAACCTTTAGCTGTATAAAGGATGTTTATCCACTACGCTGGCTCAAAAGGAAGCCATTGAGATGGACAGGATGTTGAATGCTGCAGATGAGAAACACGAACAGCATCCTGAACCACAAGGAAACGAGAGCCAGAAGACCAGCACTCAGTTCCACTCATGAAGCTGCAGTAGCAGCCTGGAAAACAAGCACTCCCAGCACACGCTACTGCCAAGAAAACATTTGAGACACATCACAAGGGGGAATTCTAGGAGTCACATGAAACATATTCTTTTCATAACAGCAGCACGAGCAGTCACTGCTGCCTTGCAGTCTCTGGTCACAGCAGATCTGGAGATTACAGACTCTCAAAGGCCCAGGCTTACTTAACACACATCACTTGTCTTTATAATGCTTGCTCAGAAATTAAGAAGGACGGACATCCTGGCACTTAACAGTCAACCCTTGGCATGACTCAGGCAAGTTTACTTATTGCAGTGCATCAAATTCTGGCTGAACAAGCTTGACTCCTCCACGTGCAGAACTACTACTGTGCACAGCTTGATTTTTAAGCATAATTATGAATGGGAAAACCCACGTGCAAGATGAGCAGAGTATCCCAGGGCTACAGTTGTTTGGGGTGCACTCTTGTTTTTTCCCAGATGTCTTGGCAAGGCCACATAAATTTTGAAAATTGAGCCCAGTGTTCTCTTTCCCAGAGGCACCAAATTCTCCCTTAGGCTATGCAAACTCTTTTCCCAGGAAAAATAATAAAAAAATCTGGCCTTCATTGTTTAACAATTTTTTTTTTTCAAAACAAATTCTCAACTGAGGCTGACATACAGCACACATATTTGGCATTCCCAATTTTTAATGCTGTCTTGCAGATCACTGTTTCCCATCATTTGCCATTGTATGCCCATAGTTTCCATTACAAATTACACAAACGCCTAAAGTAAAACACTTCATTCAGCATGCAATGAAGTTTTTATTTTTTAAGTTTTTTGGATGCACTGTTGCTTTTGCCTATCTTTTCTGTGTGTTAACTCAACTTCCTAGATCCTCATTCTGTGCTAAAACACGAGACTCACAAATGTATATATCCCCCTCAAGAAATACAACTACAGCTTTCCGCTTACTTGTGCTTTTTTCTTTTATGTAATTCATGTTTGCCTGTTCTCGAAGGTTTATTACAACTGAAACAGCTACCTCTGATTTTTTTTTTTAATAGGAGTGCTTGAAAACAATACTTCCACAACCACACCATAAAACTATATTTTATAAAATAAAATATTATAGAATCACACAAATGTTAATTCAAAACAGTCAACACATAGGCACAGCCGCTCAGCTAGAGATGTGTTTAAGATTATGGGACCAAAACTATGCAAAGCAGGAAGTGAAGACAGACCCACACACTCATGGCAAACATTCACTAATAATAAACTTACTAACATTAGTGTTGTTATTATTTTTCCTAAGAAACATATGGAAAAATCTCAAACATTTTAATTGAGATTGCAACCACATTTATAGCCTATTGTTTAATTTTCCATCATATGAATGAAATGTTTAAACATCATATGCAAACCAAAAAATTCCTATTTCTCCAGAGGGAAAGGAGAAGGGAGGAAAAAAGAACTCATAAATCAGTTCAATAAAATAAACTAAATATTTGAGTAAATTTTTAAAAGTCAGCATTCAAATGCCACTTGTAATCTAAATGAACTGCTCATTTTTTCCTTCTTCCAAACATCTCAGTCCCTTCCACGTATTTTCCCTGTGAACTTCAGAGCCTCACGTACACTTGGTGCTGCTCATTACCAAAGCCTGGACATGTTCGAGAAACTTAGATGAATTAAAAACTATAAAAGGCCGTCTACATTACTCAAAAAAAAAAAGCTTTCTTACCTGCCAGGTCATTTTCAACAGTTCAATATTAGCAGGTTCAAGCAAGAAAATAGTTTTCTCTATTTCCAAAAAAAAAACCCACAATTAAGACTCTGATATTGGAAAAGATATCTATATTTATCTCCTCTTTCCACTGAAGAGCCCTTCTGAAGTCTAATCTATTCAAACACACTCAAAGTGTGTTTAAAAAGCATTTGTCTCAATTGCACAAGAAAACTTTATATGATTCTTTGCACATACATCAAAACCATGTGTGAAAGATAACATTCTACCTACTTACATAATTACTAGAGAATGATGGAAGATGAAAATAGAAATAGCAATTGCAGAATGTTACCCAAGTTTTACAACAATTGTAGCAGTGACTTTTTTGAGGAGGGAGGAAGAAAGACTAGTCTAGCTAGTGTTATTCATATCATGAAAACCCATCTGAGGAACTGCAGTGTAACTTAAACAAAACTCTTTCCCAAATTTTGGCAGGTGTAGAAATGTGCAATAGATCCTAAGAACTGTCTAGACTTTTCTGTCTAAAATAACCTTCCACCACCACGCAAAGTGCTGCAGAAGACATTCAATACCTTGCATTCATGCAAAAACATTAGGACAGGGTTTACACTTACAGATTTGCACTGATACCAATCTCAGTCCATTTCCAAGATTAAGAAAGTTATTTTGAATAAGAATTGAGGGAAACAAAACAACTTTAAGGGGACTAAGGGGAACACTTGGGTCCAAGTCATAACTATCAGTTTACTATTCAGAGAATTAACATTTTTACTGTTGATAGATGTTAGCCACTCAACAATGACATATCTGACTCCCAAAGTACTAGTGTTTTATAAGTAGAGTTGTTAAGTAGTTTCATGCTTTTTGCTCAACTTCTGTGCTAGAAATTACCAAGTAATTTACATACCATAAAGCAATAAAAACAGTTATATAATTTATTATGGCCACAGGTCTAAAACCATCTGATTCACCACCTCCTCTTTCTTCCCATCACCCCACTCTTCCTCATTCTCTTCTCTTGTGGGACCACAGAGTGTCTATATGCCAACATGGGGGCGAGCAAAAGAGGGCAAGAAACTTAGGAAGGAACAGGGAGGGGGAACTGTAAGGTGACAGAGATCATTTTCCACTAGTTCAGGAACTTGAACAGATTCTCAGGATAACTCAAACTGCCTAAGCTGACATAAGGAAGTGGAAGGAGCACAAGCCACCTGAACAGAGGAAGAACTCGTAGGTACAAGACCTTGTCCTTCACATAGCACCACCATGAGGATCATTGCTCACTGTCTCAACGAAATACAGTCTTATTATTATGAAAATGTACTCATCTCTTCCCTGTTTGGTGACTCAAACAAACTGGCAGCACCTGGTGTCTCAGGGTAGCACCATGGTTCAACTACAACCCTCAGCCCATCGAGGGGCTCCCTTGCACCTTGGATAGCTGCCTAGGTGGGACTGCAGAAGTCTTTTTAGCCTCATCACCTTAAGAAACACATTCAAATGTTGTAAGAATCAGACCTTCCCACTAAGAAAGCCATTCTTATTCCAGTCTTCCCTTCAGGGTCTATTCAGTTGCTGCTTTTAGTCTCCAAAGACTCCTTGCACCCACCAACTTCAATCCATCTTCCCAAGCTTTGAAAGATCATCAATTCTAGGAGAATCTTGGACATACCTCATGGTACATGCCATTATACTATTATTTATATTTCACATCATTTTATAACTGTTATTGTGATAGCCTCCTGCCTTCATTCCTCCATCTACTTCCAGGATTGGAAGACTTTAATAAAAGAAAAAGCAGGAGGGAATCAAGGCAGCAAACAAACACCAGAAAGAGAAAGGAGCTACTTCGTGGTCTTTCATACTACTTCATGTGGGTGAATCAGCACCTGAGAAGACAAATGAAAGTAATGAAAAAAGGTCTGCAAGACAGCGGTGAAAAGCTGAAGCAGCTTAGTAGGACAGGTAAAGGGTGAAAAGGAACAAATTGAAAAGTTCAAGGAGAAAGAAAACAAACACATAGTTTTCTTTAATATAGAATGCAGTGGGAAGGTTATGCCTGTATAACACCACAGATGCCATTTTCCTCCTGCAATACTACACACAAATATACAGACAGGGATGACTTTAACAAAGGAATTCAAGGTCCTTTAAAAAGATGATAAAAAAATAAATCTAGAGTAGTCAGTGGAAACTTAATCCAGTAATAATTTGAGCCTAGGTAAGAACTGACTTTCTAGGACCCACATGCCTGATTGTTTCTTAGCTATCATGTTTATTTTAGCATTTATCTTTCCATAAGTTTTCAAAACAAAAGTTTAGCTATCAGTTGGTGTGATCCACTTATAGAGGTCAGCAAAAAAGCTCAAAGGCTTAGTTTACCAAGAAAAAAATAAAAGTATTCAAGAGGTCTTCGAATTACTGTCTAATGCACAAAGGTAAAAAACCTTCCTCATTCAATTTTTTAATCCAAGTAGTTTCACAATCGCTCATAACACTGCTACCATCTGAAGTATCAATCCCTTTTTAAAAAAAAAAAAAAGGGAAGAAGAGCAAAAGCTGCTTATTATCAGCATCATGCAATGTCTCCTGCATAAACCAGCTTGTTTATAAAATAAGTTCTCTTCATCTAGTCAACTGTAAGCAACTTTTCCACAATTCTGTTTAACCATCTGCATCCTAACCAAGCAGGCACAGCCTGTTGCCTCACCAGGTGATAAGTCTAGCTTTGCTGAGGATAGGCATTGCCTAGAATGGTATGGAACTTTGTCTGTCCCCTTCTCCATACAGGGACGGAACCAGACAAATTGCTGGCCTCTGCCAGCAGGGATGCAAAGGGCAGCTTTCTCATGAAGGTCACAGCAGGACAGAGGAAAAGGGTGACGCCTTCAACTTTCATAATGAGTGCTTTACTGTCCCCTCTGTAATCCCCTCTGACTGACAGTTGCACAGAAAGCCTTTTGCAACATGTTCCTATTTTCAGCACTTCCAACTAACATATTTAGCCTGGAAAAGCAGACTACATACACATGCATTCACACTACCTCAAAATAAATCCATTGATTTCATTCAAATCCATCCATAT
This sequence comes from Charadrius vociferus, assembly GCF_000708025.1. NCBI lineage: Eukaryota > Metazoa > Chordata > Aves > Charadriiformes > Charadriidae > Charadrius > Charadrius vociferus. Next base: position 494,085 of record NW_009648961.1, read on the forward strand.
ATCCTTTGGCTTCTTTTGAATGCAAAACTGAAAGCTTTACTTTGTAATAGAAGAACTGGTGGGTAAATTTGGGTTGTAAACCATCCTGACCAGAAGGGCTATGGAGACTCTGTTCAATCTTTACTCACTCCATATAGATGCAATCTCAGACTTCCAGGCCTTCCCCTGTGCTATACTTTTTACCAGTCCTCCCTACAAAGCCATTGATTGAAAACATTCAAGCAGTCCCCATTATCATGCTCCAGACTGTAAATTTGAGGACAAAAAGCTTCAACACTTCACAGGGCAAATCATGAAATATGAGAAAGAGTCAAAACAGCTTCTGTCCGCAGACTTGCTGAGCCCTTCCAAGAAATCCAACAGGTTTGCAAAGCAAGACCTCTCTCTGCAAAAGCCAGAAAACATCATTCAGATCTCCCTCACAAAGTATTTTCAGGAAACTAAGCAGACATTGGGTAACTAAGTAGGGAGTAGAAGGACAGGAAAAAGACCCATAAAGCCAGCAGTGGCACAAACAAAACAAAAAAAAAAAAACAACCCACAAACACACAAACCCAGAAAGAGCACAGATTATACATTGTCTATTCCAATACAGGAATTAGGGAGACCCAATGAAGCCAACATGTAACAAGTCCAAACAAGCAATAAAAGAGTGATTCTTCACACAGAGTATGCAATGAATGATCAACATCCTTACAGGTTCAGGGGAAGGTGAACAGGTCCATGAAAGAAAATGCCACAGAAGTCATGTCTGACTCTGAAAGACTCAAACAGAAATGGTTGAAGGCTTCATGTGTGTTTCCCTCTGTATGCTTTCTCAAGCCTTCAACCATTTCTGTACAGCTGTAGACATGGCTGATGTGAAGTTTGATATAACTGAAACTGTGAGAATTTGGGATGAGGGAGAAATATGGTCCATACAAGGTGGATCCGCCACTGGGTTAAAAGTAGCTTTCAGTAGTGAGGAGATAACAATTTTCTTAAGTCTTAGGATAGAGGCAATTAAAAGGAAGCCACCGTCAACATTTTGATGCTGTGTATGGCACACTGTGGAAGTCCTGTGTCGTCTAGCTCAGTGTTCCATCCTGAATGTTTGCCAAAAAGGATACCTTAAAGAGGATCAGAGGAAATATTCAGGATGGAACAGTGAGCTAGACAGCACAGGACACACTGCCACAGAAATTGAAAAGTGAATTGTACTAGCATGCCATGTTTCTAAAAAAAAAAAAAAACCACCCAACAAAAAACCCACCAAAAAAAAAAAACCCACCCCACCTCTTTATGAAATAGGTTTGACCAGAAAAAAAGCCCTTTCTTTGTAAAAGAGACACAAGCATGAACACATAGGCCAGTCATACTGAACTACACTGAAAAAATAGATCACTGTGCCACAATCACAGAGCAATAGAAACTAAAGACTTTCGCAATTTGACAGGGCATCCCCTCTAGAAATGAAAAAAGTAGACTACACTAGAAGAAGAAAGAGAAAAAAAACAAAAATTGTTTTATTACATTCCCACTGATTTGAAGGCAGGTGGGCCAGAACGCACATAAAGTCATGCTTTTTACCAGCAGAGCTGGACTGGAGATCTGTGCACAGCTGTGGGCGGCTGCTGCACATACTAGGCCATAACCTGGTGGGGCTATGCTGTCCCCATGCTCACTAATGTCACCCACTTCCCTGAGAGAATGTGATTGACTCCACCTCTGAATATTTGGCCATTAAGTATCATTTGGCTTCTAAGGTTGAAATTTTGGCTCACCCGGAAGAAAAAAGGAAGACATGAGAGACACCCTTGTTCAGGACTTACCACTCACCCCCAGGCAGCCAGACTCTATAGTACCACCCCAAATACTCATCTTGGGAAAATGGGTTTTCAAGAAGGAAGAATAGGAACCACAAACAAAGGCTGATATTCAAGACCTGAAACACGTGGTAGCATGATATATTGCTGGCAGCATTTCAGCTGTATCTCTGCTAAACCCAGGTACCACCAGAACAGCACTGCTGACCAGAGAAAGACGAAGGATGAAAAAAAAGAAGAAAACTGACACACATCACTTTTCCCTGCTGACTTTGGTGTACATTCTCTCTGCATTAAGGATTAAGTTCAATGTGATGAAGTGGCTTCACAAATACAACACTTATGCTTTGGTTTTCTAAGAATCAACTACATCACTTACTGACCAGCTACGCTTGGCGAAAGCAATCTTTCCAGGCTTTAACAGATTTTGTTTGGCAAACTAAATAAATGAGATGGAAGCAGAGTGTATCCATATGTTCTCTCTAAACCTGGCACTTTAAGTTTCAACAAAACATGCAATGAAAGCCAACATTCAACAAATGCATGCAAAACACATTAAAATAGAGAACACACCTGCCCTGGGCAGGCAAGTCCAAATAGCTTCCTAGCCAATACCACAAGATGTCTTCAGGGACACTGCTGACAACATCCTCCCTGACTTCACAGTAAAAACAATATCCGACTTGTGACAAGATGCAACTTGCATTCATCCCCTGGGTATACTGCAGCATGAGCAAGCCAACATGAACCACACAAAATGGCAGTATATTGTGGCCGTAATGAGGCACTTTATTTAATCAACATTTATTGCTCAAGTAGCACCTAAGAATTACTATAAACTCTGAACTGAAAAAAACCCCACCTCTTTACCCAATATAACACATGCAAAAGTGTGTGAATTTGTCAGTTGGTTGCATTTAAAACAGCTATAACTAAATGGGTTTAGAATGGCTCTCCACTGACACAGAAGCACTTCCAGCAAATATGACCCAGATCTTGTTATTCTTTTTCACCCTAGGCTTTTACCACTTTATCTAGCAATCAACGTATCATCCCCAGAAAAATTATTTTAAACCCACAGAGTTCGGCACTGTATACTGTAGTAGACTACTTCAACAACAGAAAAATTCACACTTAATTGTTACTAAAAAGATTGTTCTTGAACTAATTCATTCAAACTCTTTTGACAGCCACCGCATCAAGTGAACATACTGGAGTGCTTGACACAACCTAACAAAATCTTTTTGCTGATAAAGACATGACTGACAGTGTCAGCAAATACATGGTGCGGTAAAAGAATAATCACTCAATATGACTTTAATCATGCATGCATGTATTAGGGGAAGGGCAAGAAAAATAACTAAATGACTGTGGTGAGAGATAGATGCAACAGGATTTAAAAGGTCTAAAACCACTGCCAGCTCCATCCTACTCCCTAGAAAATTCTCTTTTTTTGTTGCTTGCAACTGATGTCGGTGACTAATCAAAATGTGTTGCTTAAACAGAAGTTACTTTATTACACCAGCATAGAGTGGCTTCATTAATTCCACTCAAGAAATGAGTGTAGAACTGTTCCACATACATCAGAACAAATTAATGTGTCCTAGAGGTTATTAGTGACATAAATCATTGTCTTCATGTACTGTGTCAAAACTCTGACAGTGAAACTTTCACCAAAGTTTAAATGTGGGGACTCTGTTACACCCCGGGCTTGAAAATCTCACTCATCTTGGATGTTCAGAAGTTGTTTCCCAATGCAGCTGGGCTCAAAGAACCACTAAGTCTTTTTCCAGCAGGAAACAAAAGCAAGTGGTAAAATCAATAGTAAAAAGTGGAAAAAAAACCAGATGATTCCAGTATTCCTTTTTCTCACACTCCTAAGGCTTTTTTTTTTTTTCATGTTAAGTATACTTTAAGACATACTGGCCATTTTAAATTATACTCAAACAGGAATTTGCAACTTCTGCAGTCAAGGTAGGTCTGTTTTTCTCTTTCACTGAAAAATTAATTGTTTGTTCCACTGATGCAAATAACAGTTTTGCCTATGCACGCTAGGGCTTTAGCTGGAATGAAAGCAGAATGGTATCTGGCCACTGAAAGCTGCAGTTGAGAAGAATATACAGACAAGATCTTTGTCCCTCTCTCCATACAATGCTAAGCTTTGTAGGGAGTCAATCCACTTCACCACATGCCCTCTCCTGTACAGAGCATATGGGATGACAACAAACCACCCATGGGCATACCACAGCATTTGTCTCTTCTCCAGCTAGGCGGCAACAAAAACTGAGGTAGGAGACCAACTGCCATTTCATCTTCAGGCTGGTCCAACACCCTGACTCACTCTTTCAGTAAGAAGGCCACACACAGGAGGACAAAACAACCACAGAACATTCACTTCATTGGATCCCAGGTGGCACAAAGGATGCATAGTTGGTTACTGCCAACTCGCTTTTATCTAAAACTGAGGTAAAGTTCCTCTGCACCACCAGAGATGAATTTGTCCCATCCACTTAACATCAGCATATTGTCAAGAGCAGGCAAGCTGCACAGATGCCTGTGCCTCAACCACTGCAATAGAACCTTTATAAGCTCAACATCAGCAGCAGCTTCAGCTAGTACAATGGGCTGTAAATTGGGAAAACGTGTAGGAGGACACAAGCGTGTCTGCCATTTTTGCTGTGCACAGGATGAGGGCAGACAGTTTCAGAGGAACGGGGGATAAACAACAGGAAGTGGCACAACTACACCCGGCAGAGCCCATCTGTCAGAGATCTAACTTGTACTTTGTGTGACACCCCCCACTAGACCAGCTGTGGACCCCACTTAGAGAGAGGAGTATTTCATCACACCCATTACAGCTCCACAGAGAAACCTGAAAGAAATCTTATTTCTGCTGCTAACAAATAGAGATGTTTTTAGTAAATCAATACAACCAGAGAAATACATTTCCCAGAATTTTCCAACTCACCCAACCATGCTGAATTTGTTGGGTGGTTTATTTTTTTATACCACTATTCTAACACACGCTTTTTACATGAGAACTTTTACTCAAAACAAGCCTTTAAAACACTTCACCATTTCGCTCACAGAAGTATAAAAGCACTGAACCTAAAATAGTTCCAGTGCTGCTAGCTATAGTCATCTACAGGATTATGGGAACCAGATTTATTTATTTTTTTTTAATGGAAACAATTTCATTTCATTTTATTGTTCTACTGAAATACATACTGTAGCTTAATCCATAGCAGGAATATGGAATCATTTAAGTCCCCAGAGGCAGAAACTCTGGAAGCTGTGGAAATTATGGAATTAAGACAGTCTGTAAGTCATGTTGTATGTATGGATGAAGACCACCTCACTAGTCTCATTCTTCCCATCATTCATCCCACTCCTTTCTCCAACATCCCTGATCCTCTTCTTTCTCACCTGCACCATCCTACCACCCCCTTGCCAGAAAGCCTTCCTGATCCTATCCATAGCAAAAGTGGTGACAGCCAAACTACAGGTGATAAGGAGCTCTATCAGGTGCTCTCACTGTGTCTGAGCATCTTCTGGGAGGCACAGGAGTGCACCACAGAAACGCTGCAAATAGCAGGCTGGACAAGTGATGTGTTGTGGACCTACATACACAATCCCTGAGAAACTAGTGCACAGCCTGGCAGCAAATGACACCATGCAAGGTACAGGTTTTGGGAAATATACTATGTAGGTGCCATATAGGAGGAACCAGAGATATGTCACAGGACTGTATTTGGCACCATGGACTTAATGAATACAAGAAGGTACTTTAATGACTGATGGAATGTTGGACAAGAGGCAGTGAGTGCAACATAACATAGAGGACAGTGAGGAATATGGTGTGGTGTGGGATGGAGGGTTGCAGAGCTAACATGTTAACACACAGTCCTACAAGGAATAGCTGACAATCCTATTTGCACCTCTAAGTATTTGCGGAGTAGATGGGGTTTGGGGAGAAGATGGGACATAGATGGAGCAGGTCTCTGCACTGTCAGTATCTGACATAACAACAATAAAGTCCCTCAGCATGACACTGCTCCCACCATATTCCCAGATACAAAACATTTAGGACACACCAAGTGCATTTACTGCTTAAGTGTTCAAAACTGGCTATGCTGTGTCACATCAGTGTCCTAGGTTGCTGGTCAGACTGGTCTTCTAGGACTCCGATGTTATTACCATCAGTCATTTTGTATAATATTGCTCAGAGTGAAGCAACATTTAACGTATTACCAAGAGATATGTCCTTTGGCAGGTTTCACCCCATCCCTCACTTGTCCTTGCTCCAGTTTTCCAAGAACCAGACATATGAAATTAAGCTTACCAAGAGGCAGCTCCCTATCACTGTGCTTTTCTAGCTCACCTAATTTCATTATTACTATACTTTAAAGTAATTCACAAGCAAATTTAAAAACAATTTTCACAACAGCACCAGATATAGCAGCACTCCTAGACAATTTAATGAGCCATTCCCCTTATAAAGTCTTGTAATTTCAATTGTAATGTTAATGCATTCACAGTAACATGCAGTTTACATCAGTACCACCACCAAATGAAACTTCAAGGTGTCAAAAATTCAAAGCTATCTGAACAAGGAAATGTTTCTACTTCACAGAGATTTAACCTCAGTAAAATACAGCCACCTGTATTATCTTTTGCCTACTGACACTTCAAAGCAATGCTTCTTCAGTTCATTATTCTCATGTATTTAACAATTCTCTTTGTCTACATAGCATCACCGATTTCTTATATGCAGCCAATTTTTCCTCATACTAAGTTTTTTTCTATGCCACTATCCATTCATCTTTTTTTTTTAAATAACAACGTTACTTTCAAAGCTTGTTTGAGCAAAATATCTTTTTATTTGTATGTTAACTTTTTTCATAAGGGTTGGCTTTCATATAAAACAAATTAATCAATAATTTTATAAAAAATCACCATTCCCATTCTTGTCTGTTAAGCACAAACTCAACAGCTGAAAGAATAGGAACTGGTAGAGAAAGGCAACCCTTACAAGAGGCAAAAACAGGCAGATACTTCCTAAAAACTGACAAGTCACCCATAGAGAAAATGTCTTTTAACCCAGTGGCAGATCCACCTTTTACGAACCATATTTCTCCCTCATCCCAAATTCTCACAATTTCAGTTATATCAAACTTCGCATCAGCCATGTCTACGGCTGTACAGTAACCAAGGGAGAGGATTCTCTGAATTGGACTTTAAATAGGGCTAAATACTTAACTTTTGTGAAAGTGATAAACTAACCATTTAACAGCCCTTCTTCTAAGGGAGTATTAAGTGGACAATCTCCCCTCGAGGCTCTAAGTTCTGTATTTGCCAAACAGATGCACAAAGGGATGAAAATCCCACGAACAGTGTGCATTCTTAATGTCTGACACAATTTAATCCTTGGGGAGCACATTACGTGTGTGTATGTGGGAGATTGCATGCAATCTTTTACAAAAAGGTCCTGATCCTGAACCTGTAAGATTACTTTAAGCACCAAAAATAACCTAGAGTTCTGCTGCTGTATTACAGCAGTGATCAAAATGTCACCTATTAACTTTTGCATCACTATGACAGCTTTGTGTTCCAGCTTCCCAGCAAATCCTGTTGTGCTTCCTCACTCTTCCTGGTTGCTCTTTTTATAAAATAAATAAATAAACCCCTCAAATACTTTCTGAACACTAATGTTGATGATTCAGAGCATACTGCAGTTTCCTGAATGTAGACCCTACTTTAGCTACCCCAAATACATAAGCACAAGGATATCCTATTTAGTTGGACACTAACAACATGAGATACCTATTAATAATAAAATCATACAGACAGAACTCTGCAATATGATGTCCCTAGCCTGGGTTATGAAGACATGTGAGAGCAGGGGAGGGAAGAGGGCAGTTATTCTTAACACAGTAGTTAATCACAAAGAATGAACTCAATCCAGAAGTCTCTGAAATAGGTGGAAAAAACAGGCTAGACGCAAAGGGTACTAATAATGCCCTAAAAACAGTGAGTGCAATCATTTTTGCCCGTTTTTTAAATCCAATAAACTCCCCTTCTCAATTTCTATTTCTAATGTCACCTAGACATTCATTTCTTATTTTCCTTCTACTTACTGGTCCTCTATTTACCTTTCAAATAGCATTAAGTTAAGAAAAAAAAAAATTAAAAAAAATCAAGCATCCTCTGGTGCTCAGAAGTTTTATACTGTCCACTACCAGCTATTAGAAAGTTCAGTAGTTTTTGCAAATCAGTACAAAGAGTAGAAATAAGGAGACGTTTTCATGGAAGGTTTCAGGTGAAACTGACTGCCTTATGTAGCTCCGTGACTAACGTTATACTTGAAGAGAAGAAGAATGGGGTAGAAAGAAAAACCAAGATATATTTCATGAGCACTGTAAAGTTCTCAAAGCTTTGTTGGTCCTTGAAGTACAGATTTGGAGAAGCCACTATTCTAATAAATACTTATCTTGTCTTCAACATACCTTTCCATTGCAAAACTGAAACTTGATATGCTCTCCTCTTCTCCTGATCTTTCAAAGGAGTTAAAATCACCTTAATCACAGAATGGACTTACTAGAACCGTTAATTCAAAACATGTAAAAGGTTTGAAAATTCCTTTAAAAAATTAAATTTTTTTCCTCCCCCCTCCCCTTTCCCATCTTTAAAAGTTGCATCTTTTTTGTAAAAGTGCCATCTGATGTGTAAAAAGACTGTATAAAACTGAAAGACATGTAAACTTAAAAGCAGCAGTTTGCCCACTAATAAAAAGATATTATATTTGATAAAAAATATCGTAAGTTTTATTCACATACAGTTATTTGGTTTAGACCAACTGAAAGCTGCCTGAGCAGCCTCTCTCCTGGATGCATACTTTATCTCAAGTATTAGAGAGCCTTATTTCCAAGCTACCTAAAGAGATCAAATACCCTCTTCAAGCTGGAGTTTATTTCTACAACTTGGACTTCTGCAAGTTGATCTGCCGGATGATTAGTACTGCGTAGCTATCTCCAGCTACTGATCAAGTTTTCAAACTTCCAAATCACGAGAAACTGCTCACTGTGCCCAAGGATGCATTTGAAAATGCAAATTCAAAAGTAGTACTTTGGTGTGCTACTTTGTAAGGGGAGACAGGACATGTAACAAGGTTGATCCTCTTCAGCCTCTTAGAGTACTCGTATTTGTTAACTACGAGGCAATGGACTTTCAAGACCATGATTTATGGAAGCCTGTTTGATCACTGTTCATCTTTGTTCTTCACTTACAGGCACTGTAGTGACCTTATTTACACCCAAGTTAATCATTAGGTCTTACTGAGGGTGGGGAACAGTGGGGGAAGGTAAAGGGCTTGAGGGGGGGGTTCTTTCCTAAATTAAAGGATTAGTGTTTTTTAGAAGTTATTAACACGGCAGCAAAGAAACAGCATCTCACACACATACTCTCTCTCTATGCAGACTTGGCTTCACATCCCTAAACCAAGACTGCTACTGAGAAGATGGCACCATCCCCATATGCTGTCTACTAAAACTTCCAGAAAATCCACCAACTCCAGCAGTGTCCTCTCCATAAGTAATGGAAATCCATAAGCAGAAAGCTGTGAAGTACCAACTTATTTCCAAACTATTACCACAGAGGCTCCCAGGCACTCCCATCTTCTGCTTACCATTAGCTGGAAAAGAATGAGGGCTCACCACCCAAGGACTAATGCAATTAATCAAAATATCTTTTGCTCTGACACTTCTATAAGCATCCTCACAGAAAAAAAAACCAAAATCCTCTGAAAACTGTTATAAAACAGGAGTCAGAAAACAGTGCTCCTACCCAAGTAAGACCAACATGACAGAATACCACTTGGGAAAGAAGGCCACATAACAGGAAAATACCAGGAATAAAGGGAAATACAGCCCAAACCACAACACAGCCACAAGAGGAAAGATGAGGAAAAATTACTGTTGAAAATTTTCATTTGAGAAATTCAGCCAGAGACCATTTAACTGACCTTTAAACAGTCACACTGCTTCAACTACAGTAAGCACACAAATTTTTTACATTATTTTCCCATCTTAGTGTTTATTTCAAATTAACAGAAGTAGCAGTATCTCAAAAGCAAGCAATCCACAGAGAAGCATTACAGGCATACAATAACAGTCCCTGAGTTACTCTCTCTAGACATCCCATCCCGCTCACATGAAATAAGACAGTATTTCTACTATCCCCAACATTTTTTTATTCTAATAGGTATAAAACCATCATCAACCTCTTGGTCTGCAGACACTGAACTTCAATTATTGTTTCCCCTTCTCATGCACACACACACTAATCCTGGTAAAAGATGCTGGAATGAAAGCCATGGAAACTAAAAACAGGCATTTACTTGTAGACCAGAGCTGACAGCAGCAGCTCACACCCTCTTCCTAGAGGAAAAAGTGGCCAGGCCTGGGGAGCTTTGGAACAGAGGGGCAGGCCAGACCCCCACCCAGTCACACTCTCCATCTCCATACCAAAACAAACCTCCAGCAAGGGAGACAACTGCAGAGCAAAATTCACGGGCAAAGTGACAACCCAGCTTAAAAAAAAAGCACCAACCCATTCCACTTGGAGACAAAAATAAAAACTTCAGCCGATTTTATCCAGAGCTGGATTTCCATCAGTCCATACATCCCATCACCAAGCCTCTGCCCATCTGGTTCACTACTGCTAACAACTTCTTCACAACAGCGTGGGTACATACTCTCCCAAAGGAATAAAACGTAAGCAAGTATGAGCACACAATTCAATCACGTGCAATATTAATATTAATCACAGTAATTACACACTGACTACAGGAAATACAAAAGCACTGTCCCCTTTGAAGCGTACTTCCTAAGGTAGCTGCCTCCACGGCTTGTCAACTTTAATAGGTTAGGCCCCTTCTGCAGGGAAACCAGGCCAACACCTTTCCAGCAAGAGCAAAAGCCCATTGCTGACCCTAAAAAAAAAAAAACTATACTTCCACAGGTCAAGCTGAAAGTCATTTAATTTTCTAAAAGCAGTAACAGTACACACTACGTGTTTATATCTCTAGTGCATGAAGCCTGTGTGCCTGATAACTTGATGTGGTTAATACAGCACAACCACCCCCCCCGCCCTAGGGCCTTCATCTCAAACATGCAATTAAGAGCTTGCCATTTAAAAGTTTCAGGGGTTTTGTGGTTGAAGGAGTAGTTCATTAGTCACAAGAGCTCCTTTTCTTGAACTCTGGTAATTAACACTCTGATGCCTGTTCCCACAGTGGAAACAGGAGGTAACATTGCAAAACTGCCTACCTCTTGGCTCCCAAGAAGAAATGGGGTGATCCCTTTAATTTGGTTTGGCTGCCTTCTCACACCACCATGTGGAACTGTTTTGGCTGATTGCAGCAAAGTCCATTACTCACATCTGCCTCTCCTTGGTGTATGCACCCTTGCAAACACTGTGATTACTGTTACACCCATGAGCTAGTCAGGGAGCAGTTTGCTGTAAGGCAACAGCTGATGTAGCTGCCAGATAGCCAGCTTTTTAGATGACAACCTCCTACACTGTTATGAAACATTTATGACTAGCACCTTACAATCTCACAGTCACCAGGGAGGTGTAAGTACAGGCACATGAGAATCACCAGCAATCAGCACCTGCTAATCACATTAATATGTCATAGCAAGCTGAATGACATTAACAGAAAATTGCTGACAATGCATACCTCTTTCCATCATGGACAGATCCCCAGGAGTCACTACTGGATTCTCCTAGGAGACACTGTCATTACTTGGATGCATACATTATTTCATGTTAAAAATTCCCACAACATTTACATCAGGAATTCTAGTTCTTAAAAGTTATTGTTTGCAATATTTCATATAGCACATCGGAGCCCCTTCCATGAGCCAGGACACATAAGGAGTCTCAAGATCAGAGAACAAAAATCCCAACCCCTGTCCAAAGGGAGCTTGAAACAGAGAGAACATAAGATGAGGAATGACACCCCACCCCACTGGACAGCTGAAAATTTCCCTGCGCTAGCCATCACCCTTCACCTGTCAAAGGCTGGGAAGGTTGATACCATCACAGCTGACAGTTTTGATGAGAGCTTTGCAGCAATATGAAAAGGATCAGGAAGCTTAAACGTGTTCAGGTACAGTAGCCATTGGATTCCCAACAACAGGCGAGGGAAGACGTGCAGAGTAAGATTAGGACAAGATCTGAGAGGTAAAGCAGCCAGCATACATTTGAAGCAATAAAGGCAGCAGCAGAGACCAGAGACGGGGTGGAGAAGAAAAGACTGATAAGGTTAGTACACCTAGCTGGGGCGGGGGGGGAATAGCAACAACCCCAACCTTTGCAACAGCAGAACATGCTGATAACATCCCACTGACAGGAGAGACCTCCCTTGAGGCACCCAATACAATAGGCATTTTAAAGCATATCGCTGAAGTATCTCAGATTCCTGTGAACAGACTATGTCAAAAACCAAGGTTTATCAACTGAGCAGTCAATCACCAAATCTCTCAACTTCCCCATATTTCTATAACTGTTTCAAACATTTAAAGCAATTGCTTCAAGCAATTAGCTGCCTGACATATTTTCATTATTCCACAACATCTTAAAGCCTTGTGCAGTGATGCTGCTGCTTCCTAAAATAGCAGAGACCTCATCAGAGTTCAAGTGCAACAGCCCAACTGTAAGAAAGCCAAAGGCATCTAAGATCAACAGTGGCAAAGCTGATTGAGGGCTCTGAACCATGCACAAGTCCAAAATACCACCAACCTGACCAAGAGCCCTACCTTCCTCCTAGATGTAAAGTGGAGTGGAGGAAGACAGGAAAGAGCCCTATATCTACCTCAGCCACTCCACCTGACAACCTCATACAGTATTTTTTTGTGAATATGAAGAGGCAAGAGTATGAACAGACATTCCACCCTCATAGTAGGGTGATGAAAATATATTTCTGACCCTCTGCTGAAGCTCCAAACAAATCTTCCTGATACTTTTAAGGCACAGCAAAGCACCACCAGATATTTGTAGGGAAGTCAGTCAATTCAATTGATGGCTATTTGCTTCTTTCTCACAGCATTTCAGCTAAATCAGGTTTTATTTGGTTTGGGTTGTTTCAGGTTTTTTTTTAAAAAGATTTGTTACAGAATACAAGCTGGTGCAGCTTCCAGGGAACACATAATTCCCAGGTGCCAGAAGCACCTCTAGGGAGGGCCCTCATGTATATGGCTAACAGAGCTGCTAGGGGGATGCTGCAGGCAGAATGAAAATAGTTTAAATCTCAGTAGAAAAACAGTTTTCAAAGGTTAACAGATTTTTTTGAGAACACCCAATGACAGGAAGAAACACTAAAGAGCAAAATATTTTTCAGTAAAGCCATAAGAGGTAGTTAAGTAAGTTTCCAACTATCATTTCAACACACTCTTAACCCTTGGAAAATTGAGGATGATACTGGACAATAAAATTACATGCATTATGCTGGATTATACGTAAGCTAGAAACCACACAGTCCATTCAGTATTCTGCAGTAACCAAGCCATGTTAATTTGAGCAAAACCTGTACGCATACATAAATGCTGACAATTTGGGAAATGAGTACTTCTGTGAATGACAGCCCAAGAAAAGTCTCCAGGCATGCCTAGCATGGAACTGACTCTACTGGGAGCTGGAATTCCTCTCCAAATACACCACCCTGAGAAGCCAGTACGAATCTTACTAAAAGCTAACATACAGTGTTGCGAGTGGTACAGTGGCTACATCCCAGTGTCCAATTGTCTATTTCTTGAAACAAGGCAATTATTTTACACACCAAAAACGCTCACTCGCTTGGAACCTAGGCACTGTGATGTGGTCTAAGAATAGAAAATATTAAACAATTCCCCAAAATATTGAAGACTAGCCACTTCACCAAAGGTTTGGTTCCAGCAACATCAATGAAAACATCGTTTTCCAACTGGTTTCCCATCATGGCTAGCACCATAGGATAGGAGGCTTTCTTCTGCAAAAAGAATCCACAGTAGCCCCAGAAGGCTGCTCCAAGTGTTTTTAATTATACCACAAAGATCTAAAAGCTATAAGCTACCCTGATTCAACTACAATTGTTAGATGCTGCCTTCTCACGCAACAACATGTGGTGCTGCTCATCTTTCTGCATAGCTTTACAAGGTAGTCCAAGGATTAAAGACACTGCACTGGAGCTAAACAAAGTAGAAAGGACAGGAGAGGTCAGTTATCACACTTGCATCTGTTATTACTCTCACATCCAATATTTTAAGCAATCTGTGTTAAAATATACCAAATTTTTCATCAGATGCTGAATAGCACGAGATATAATTACAGCTCTCCCACATACAGATCATACCGATTACATTCAACAACTCTTTTGTACATCAGACGTCTGCTGACTAGTAGTATTCCAACCACCCTAAATGCAGCCACGCTCTATTTTCTTAAGCAAGCATACGCATAATTTTTAAATGAGTGTGCCCCCTCATTTGTCATTATGAGTCCCTGCACCCCAGCAGTTCTCAGGTGACTGATGGAGAAAGGAGGATCCGGTAACTACAACATTGAACAAGGGCCTGCAACTTTTCTTCTTTCTGCTGCAGACATCATGGGATGGACCCAGTTGGAGACTGACATGCTTGAACTCCCAGGATACTCAACTCAGGTCTACTCAGTACTACATGGAGCTCAGAGCATGATTCAACTCACTCCAAAACAGACACCAAGCACAAGATCTGCTGAGCCACTGTCTAGGCTCCAGTGACTATAACAGGAGTATGGACATTTAAATTAATCATATCTTAATCCTGATTTGAATGCCACCCACCGTATGACCAGAGGCAAATCACTTACTTTCACCATATGTTCCACAATGCAGAGCCACAAATGGACACCTGATGTAGCCCAAACTGATGTTTCAGGAGTTTATAAGCAATGTAACTGCATCACAGGATAAAAATAGCCAAGACAATCATGCTAATGCTGTTTCTACTATATAGATAACCTACTTCACATTAGTTGGACCTGCAATGTGTAAGGTAGGCACACCCCAAATTCCTCAGAATGTTAACTCCCTATCTTTAAAATGAAAATAACAGCAAATTCCTACTGAGAGGGGTGCTGAAATAATAAAATACTGCAAAGGACCAGGCACTTTGCGATAACAATACGTTAAGGTTAAATCAAGATAAGAATTGCATAAAGCACCAAAAGAACACTTCATCAGCCCTCAGAGACTGTTTCTCTAGGCTCTACTCCGGTCATCTCCTCTTGAGACTTTTAAAATCAGAATAAAACTACCACAACAACAGAATCCTACCAGCCAGCATCAGTCTGATACACATACTTTATTAGAGTAGTAAGCAGCAAAACATTTAAGCAGCGTGACACTATCATAAGAGCAACCATAAAAATAGATCCCCCACAACTGAGGAGCCCCCACTACCAACAAGTACTTGCTATGGAAGCACAGCATCCGTCTCAGTCCATTTTAATGCTCCAGTTTCAGTACTGCTGCATCAAACCCACACCTACCATCCCAAATACACAATTAATCTCATTCTTAGTCAAATGCCAATATCACATGTTCCTCCAAGATTACCATTAAATCCTAATCATAACTGAGGGCAAACCATGTTCTTAACTTTTTTTAATGCAGTGATGTCTAACACATGTTACTGTGAGATACAATCAAAATCAGCAAGAAATAAAAATGTTATTGGCAGGTTTGATTTCCAAGTTCCTTCTTTCGATCACATATGGATTTATTTATCTAGTGTTATTATCTGAAATAGTGTGAAATAAGTATAGCTAGAGAAAATACGAAGGATTGTTTTTAAATAAAAGGAAATAACTATGATGCTTTTATGTTTACACAGGGATTGTATTTCACAAGTAGTATAATATTACATCCTATGGTGAGTACAGCCTAAGTCCAAATACTACATGGAATACCACAAAATTTAAAGAAAAGAAAATACAAGCACACAGACTTTATAGCCTATTTATCTTTTGCATCCTCTTTCTTTCAAAGTTTCCATTACAGCTTGCGTTAGGAATGCCAACAATTACTAAGTTTTATGTTTTGCCATAGTCCTTTTAAAAACCTGTTTGGTAAAGCTAACAGAATGCAAACAGCAAGAATCCCGCACCTTGCAAAGGATGGGGTGAAGCAGTGAATACACATCACCACTAGAACTTAGAACTATTCAGGATGAAAAGAAAAGCAAGGAGAAAAAACAAAAACAAAAAACAACACACCACTCATGTCAGAGTAGGTATCTGCATTTCACTAGGTTCCCACTTTTCCTCTACAATACTCTCCGGGCATAGCTCCATCCCCTGGTCCCTGTACATGTTTTTCAATCTGCATTCTTCAGACATGTCTGAACTTGTTCTTATAGCCCTCCTTCCTCAGGGGAAGTCCTAACAACAAAAATACCATTTTCATCCTTTATTGTTCCCTTCTCCCTCCCCACCCCCACAGCCAAGCACACATCTTCTCAGCAGTCCAGTGCTGAGCAGGTATCTTAGGTACAGTGTTCTGGTTCCTGCAGTAGTGGGATAGCAGCCAACTCAAAATTAAACTTGCAAGGCACTGAAGTTATGATATTGCTGTCCTAATGAAACAGACTGACAGATTTTCATTCTTTTATTTACATGTCCACCTATCACCACAGCAAGGATATAGCTCTTTCACAATGTTAGTTCAGGAGCAAGAAAAAAGTGCTGCCAAGATCTGCAGCTCGGAACAAAGCATCTTTGGAACAGGCAACAGCAGTAATACCACAAAAGAAAGCAGAAGTCCTCTCTTATTAGACAGCAGTCTTTTACAAGCTACAAAAGCTAGAAGGCCCAACAGAAACCCTTAACCCATCTGCCTCACTGGCCCACTAGACTTGTAATATATCCAAAGGAGACAATACCTTGAGCCCTTCTCTTCTGTCTGGATAGGAAAGCGTCTATATCAGACAAGATATCTTATATTTAATGACAAAATAGGCATATTGCATTCATAAAGCATTCACCTAGCAAACTTCATTCCAGTAATACAAGACTCTGTAAGATAAGGAAAGACATTAATGATAAAAGGATGGCAACCTAAGCAACATTCATTTTGCGCATACAAGACAGAGGCATCAGGATCATTAGCCTAGAAGCGTGTACCAACACTTGCTTTAGCAGAAGCCTTAGCCCTTGATGAACACCAATTAAGTTTTAAATGGAGCTCTCTCCTTTGATCAAGGAGAAGGATAAGATCACATTTATGCCACAGAGCTTTGATTGCAACAGCACACCAGATGCTGTGCTTACCTACACCTAACTACTAGTATAAGAAACAGTCCAAAAAACCAAACAGATTTTGTCATTACAGTGACAAAGAACTATCTTCATGTAAAAGGGTATCAAAGAAGCACGTACAAGAAACTACATGAACTCAAGACTGATGCAATATTATTCAGCTAGATACTGAATGCATGTCTGTAGACCAAAGTTGGTGAGGTCAATGATTTGATCTCATCAAATCAAATACAGATGCTTCGT
This sequence comes from Charadrius vociferus, assembly GCF_000708025.1. Taxonomy (NCBI): domain Eukaryota; kingdom Metazoa; phylum Chordata; class Aves; order Charadriiformes; family Charadriidae; genus Charadrius; species Charadrius vociferus. The sequence continues at coordinate 511,469 of NW_009648961.1, forward strand.
TTTGTCCAGCATATGTGACATTTGATGACAAATCGCTACATTTCATACTATCATAAATATCTATTTTAATAGGTAATGGATGTTTAAAGCCAGTGAAGCAGATCAGGCTAATTCAGTGTACCTCCTGCAGATCCTCCAAGCTGTGAAATGTTATTGCTTGTACTCTGAAAAGATGGGGGCAGGCATATGGAAACCCACAGGGAATTTCCTCATGCAAAGGAAGTGTGGCCCAGGGATATGAATGATAGCCTCAGACTCCAAAGTCATCTCACTCTGGTAATGAGAGCCCAAATGACAAAAGGACTGTATACCCTGCCTAACATCAGATGGAGATCCACAGTCAAACAGCATTTTTATTTGAATTTCCTATCTCTTACTGCAGCCCTGTGGACAAACACGCTAAAATCTGTGAGCAATCCTCAAGACCACAAGAAGCTGGGTCCTGAAGAACTACAGTAAATACGTGAGAGGTTGCTATAGAGAATCACAGAATTGCCTAGGTAGGAAAAGACATTTAAGAACATCAAGTCCAACCATAAACCTAATGCTGCCAAGTCCATCACTAAGCCATGTCCCTAAGTACCACGTTTACCCAACTTTGAATCACCATCCCTGGAGGTGTTTAAATCTTTTTCCTATGATCAACAACCCTTTTGGTAAAGAAGTTTTTCCTAATACCCAATCTAATTCTCCCCTGGTGCAATTTGAGGCTGTTTCCTCTAGTCCTATTGCTTGTTACTTGGGAGAAGAGATCAACCCACACCTCAATACAACCTCCTTTCAGGTAGTTGCAGAGAGTAATAAAGTCTCCCCTCAGCCTCCTTTTCTCCAGACTAAACAACCCCAGTTCCCTCAGCTGCTCCTCGTAAGATTTGTGCTCTAGACCCTTCACCAGCTTCGTTGCCCTTCTTTGGACACTCTCCAGCACCTCTATGTCTTTCTTGTAGTGAGGGGCCCAAAACTGAACACAGTACCCAAGGTGGGCCTCACCAGTGCTGAATACAGGGGAACAATCACTTCCCTAGTCCTGCTGGCCACACTGTTCCTAACAGATACAGGAAAGAAACCAAGCAGCACTTCAAACATGCCTGAACCACCATCTCTGCAACTAGCCAGCCTTAACTACA
>NW_009648961.1:512627-520170 GCF_000708025.1 Charadrius vociferus
CTGTCCAGATCCCTCTGTAGAGCCATCCTACCCTTAAGCAGATCAACACTCCTACCCAACTCAGTGTCATCTTCAAACTTACTGAGGGTGCACTCAATCCCCTCATCCACATCACTGATAAACATACTAAACAGAACTGGCCCCAATACTGAGCCCTGGGAACATCACTTGTTACCAGCCACCCACTGGATTTAACTCCACTCATCACAACTCTTTGGGCCTGGCCATCCAGCCAGTTTTTTTTACCCAGCGAAGAGTACACCCATCCAAGACATGAGCAGCCAGTTTCTCCAGGAGAATGCTGTGGGAAACAGTGTCAAAGGGTCTACCAAAGTCCAGGTAGACAACATCCACAGCCTTTCCCTCATCCACTAAGAGGGTCACCTGAAGGAAATCAGGTTAATCAAGCAGGACCTGCCTTTCAGAAACCCATGTGGCTGGGCCTGATCACCTGATTGTCCTATACCTGCCACATCCTGGCACTCAAGATGATCTGATCCATAACCTTCCCAGGTACTGAGGTCAGAGTGACAGACCTGCAGTTCTCCAAATCCTCCTTCCAGCCCTTCTTGTGGATGAGCATCACATTTACTAACCTCCAGTCAACTGGGACCTCCCCAGTTGGCCAGGACTGCTGATAAATGATGGCCTGGTGAGCACTCCCACAAGCTCCGTCAGTGGGTGGATCCCATCCAGCCCCATTGACTTGTGAGTCTAATTGGTGTACCAGGTCACTAACGATTTCCCCTTGGACTATGGGGGCTTGATTCTGCTCCCCGTCCCTGTCTGCCAGCTCAGGGGGCTGGGTACCCTGAGAACAACTGGTCTCACTACTATTAAAGACTGAGGGAGAGAAGGCATTAAGTCCCTCAGCCTTTTCCCCATCCTTTGCCTCTCTTTCCCCGCACATCCAATAAAGGATGGAGATTCTCCTTAGCCCTCCTTTTGTTGCTAATGTAATTATAGAAACATTTAGTTGTATTTTACAGCAGTAGCCAGATTAAGTTCTAGTTGGGCTTTGGCCCTTCTAATTTTCTCCCTGCAAAACCTCACGACATCCTTGTAGTCCTCCTGAGTTGCCTGCCCCTTCTTCCAAAGGTCATAAACTCCGATTTATTTTTTTATTTTCTCTCCCAAGTTCCAGCCAAAGCTCTCTGTTCAGCCAGGTCAGTTTTCTTCCCTGACAGCTCATCTTTCAGCACATGGGGACAGCCTGCTCCTTAAGAGGACCCAGCTTCATTAACTCTTGTCCACCCTTCCTTTCCTCACTCCAAGTTAGCCTTGAAAACAGCAGGACCTCACTACCTCCTCCTTTTCACAGGACTTACATTTGGGCTATGTGGAGGATAGAGTGAGGAGGCACTGTGAAAACATCATCCCTCTAGGGAGACAAGACCTGACTGTGTGACATTGTTAGGGAAATGCAAAGCACAAATTAAGACCAACATCATCGCATTCGTGAAAAAAATCACAATGCTAATCAACTTTTTCAACTTGATTCACAGAGGTGCTGTTTGGACTTACTCATTAACAAACCTTCTGCGTGAAGCTTCTCTGCAAGTGAAAACATTGTCCTAAGACGGTGCAGCAAATTGAAAACTGAGCAGTCCTGCCACCTCTTGCAATCCCTAACTGTCACTACTCATCGTCCGTTTGACGTGCCTGAAAGGAGCTCATCTGTTAGACCATGACTTAAACCAGGCAATCCAGAAGTTTAGATTTAAGAAATCAAAAGGCACGAACAAACACTACCCAAAGCAACCCACATATTTTTGAATACTTGCTGACAGGCTGTATGCACGCATCACTCGTAACTGCAATTCATCTAGTAGCATGTGTTGGATAACAGCCTTTTGTCAGGGTCTTTTACTTAAGAAAATAAAACATCATGACAAATTTCAACACGCATTTTATCCAGTGCCCTGTGCTTTGTCTTCCCTTAGCTCCTGCAGTGTGCTAGACAGTGTACAGAAAGAGGCATGTTCCTTGACCAAGAGGATTTACGTACTGAAAACGTGGGGTCCCAGGCAGAAGTGCAAGGAATAAGCACATAACAGGAGTTATGAAAATCTGACACACACATAACATTTCATCAAAAATTAGGCTTTTCCTACAGAAGTCTCCAACAACAGATACAAATGACATCCTGTCACTCAAGGAAAAGCTTTAAAGAAAGAAGGTAAAAAGCAACCAACCCACTGGCCAATTTCTGCACCTTCTAATGAGCAGTCAGAAGTTTGTCTTAATAAGTATACCACCTTACATCCCTAGTTGGTTAATACTGGGCAAGCATCTTCACTCTTAACACTACTACCTATGTTCAGGTACTACCCAAATACACCATGTATACCTAAAATTAATTGTCAGAGTTCCACTACACTCCTCTACAAAGGTTACAGTCAACTATCCACTAATGCCCATTGTGATTTTAGCATTTAAAATTATGTTTTTCCAGACATTATGCTGACAGCATTCAACTTTTAGACTTTCTGATGTTTGGTTAAAATAGTTTGAACAGCAACTTAATGGCAAATAAACAGAGCTGACTGTGAACATCAAAAGATCAGGAAAGAACAAAAAAAAAATTAAAAAAAAATCACAGAAGCCACAAGCAACCCAAGAAAGTGCAACACAGCAAAAAACATGAAAACATGATCTAAACACATGAACACAGAGGCCAACTTTGGTTTATTTTTTTGTACGCATTCACTGATCTTAGCAACAATGAATGAATAATTTTAAGACAAGATAAACAGAGAGATGTATTTAGTATATTCACCTTTTACTAGTAAAACATTACAGGCCACTTATATTCAGAATTTCAGCCAAGATCTGTAAACAGTGGTTATTCAACATCATTTTCTGATCTACTTAATAAATAGTCTATACAAATATTTTTTAAGCAACCAAATAAACAGAGGAAAGAGATTCTTCTGCAGCCCTAGCTACGGGCAGCTCTCTACTCTTCTTCACTGACAGCAAAATACACTGTCTTAAAAAATAACCAGGAGTTTCTTAGTGTTGGATTTTCCAAAAAAAATTGGAACACAACAGCATTCACTTGAGAATACCTAAAAAGAAAAGGCTAAAAAATAACTCCAGTGCTATGCATTACCCATAATTGTTTTTAAAATCCAGCTATGGTTTGCAGGTCCCAGCACATACAGTTAACACAACTGACCTTGTTGAAATCTCCCTGGATAAGCAAGATAGCTCTAAAAAAAGAACACCAGGCCCTCACGATTAATTGCTAACTATTAATAAATCAGCATATTTCTCCCTCTTCTTCCAGCCATACCTATAAATAAATATAGTTGCCCAAAAGCTTTACCAGGAATGGAAATCAAAGTATTTCATGATATAACAGGCACAGGAACAAGTGATATCCATGAATTACTGAGGAAGGAAATAACCGAACCTGGAGTGCAATAGAGACCAAAGCAGATGCGTGATCCCCAGCTAGCTGAGTGTACAGCTACAGCAACAAAGGCCAAATTGTAACGGAGCCTCACAACAACAGAGGCTCCTAACCACAAGCACGTCAAACTGTCTTTACCGTGTAAAATTTGGCTTGAAGTCACAACTGACATAAGTATGTGAGGCCTGGGGGCAGGGGGAAGAGACAGATCAGGCTACAGCAAACAAAGAGGAGGCACAGCGATGTTCTCTAATAAGGCAGTGACATTTCTCACACAGGAGGCTCTATCCCATATGCGGCTTTCCTCCCCCTTGCATCGTTTGAGGAATGACCTTAGCTGTGGTGTTTTCAGTAGCAAGGGGCTTCCGAGACCAGAGAAAGTTTCTCCATATCATCAGATCACTCTGTTTCCTTCAAATTGTTGCTAAGCAAGTGCAATCAGGTCACTTTTGTGCTGGATATTTCTCCGTGTCCACAGCCCTATGGAACTAAACAGGTTCTTGCTGGTTTGTGGACCAAGGGTAGCCCAGAAAACTGCAGGCCCACAATCAAATACCAGCAGTGTACTGCAGATGTGCTACAACATCCATGGCCATACACCTGTCCCACAATAATCTGAATAACTTCAGGAATCCGTCTTGAGGAGCTCTGGGTGAATTCAGTCTCACAGACACAACAAGGCAGTGCCATGAGAGACAGGTGAGGACTGAGCCTGTAAGCATCTTAGCCTGCGCAGGAGCAAGACCACCAGTCAACCACAACACCATCCGGAGGTTAGTTTATACTCCAACAAGGATCAACTCAAAATAAAAAAAAGCAAAATACATATTAAAAAAAAATACATCTTCTCAGTATAGTCAGGAAAACAGTGCAAGCTAAATCACTTAAAGAGCATAAATTCCATCTTAACCCAGCCACAAGTCAAATCAACACAGCATCCTAGCCAAAGTAGTACCTTTTCATTGCTAAATATGGCCCCTAAAGAGTTGCGCAACTCTTCCTCACAGCTTCAGTTTAACTAGACCCACTCTTACGAGCTATATAGCCTGCTGCTGTCAGTACAGCACTCTCTGCCAGAAAAAAAACACCCTTGTTCACAAAAAATAGCAGCATTCTAGTCCGAATTAGGAAGAGAAGACAAGCAACCGTGTTTTGTATCAGCTGTTGTTGGTAACAATGAACAGAGTACTTTTTATTTAAAACCTGCCTACAAAAATCTAAAAATATTCACGTTCAGCTTACTAATTCTAGATAGGTTCCATTTTAAATTCTAGATAAGTGCTATTTACAGTATTTACCTAGGAATCGACAGCTCAAAAAAAAAAAAAAAAAATCACAGAACAAAACTCTTCAGGATAAGAGTTACCTTGTTAAGAAAGCTTAGTTCAAGAGCCACTTTAAAACAACAACAAAAAAACCACAAACAGACAAACCCCAAACAGTCAAACAAAAAAAAAAAAAGGCTAGTTCACCAAGAGCAAAAAAGCTAACTGTCCAGCAGTGGTCAAACTGCTTACTTTTGGACTTAGCTTTTTGGGGTTTGTTTCATGGAAGAGGGGGAAGTTTCCATGCTTCTTTTGGTTTAGAAAAAAAAAAAAAAAAAAGAGTTGGAAGAAAAAAAAACCCAAACAAACATTCCTGGAGAAATATTCTGTTTTACATTGACCATTAAGATGGAGTAAAGCAGACCACTTATTTCTGCTACTCTCTGCATTGCTCCAAGATGTTTTTATCGTTGTATGATAAGCATACACCGTTATCTGCAAAACAAATCTCCCCACTGGGAGCTGGCATCTCCCCCCAGTTATTTATGTCATTCTTCTAGAACACATCTCCATGCCACCACAGTACTAACTACAGACAGTAGATACTACCAGCCAAATACTTTCTCCCAGAGCTTGACCATTTCAGTGAAGACCATGGCATCACTTTTCCTAGATGGCACATGTAAGAAAACAAATGGCATAAGCTCCCCTCCAATGACTTGTTTTATAAAACTAACCTTGAGAATTAAATATAATATTCATAAGGTAAAATACAAACTATTGGTCTTTGGTCGAACATAAAATCCAATGGTTATGAACCACACAGTAAATAACCATTTCAGATTAAATATAAACTATGAAACATTGTGCTAATAAGGCTGTTAGATAGCTATTAAAGTGTCAATTTTAATGTGCAGAGATGAAAGCATAACCATAAAGAAAAGTTTTCCACATCTCATTTCTTTATTACAGTCTTGTCGTGCAGGGAGTGACATAAAATGACGCTGTGCACCAAAGAGGTCGAAAGCTTACCTAGAAACTGAAAAACAACAGGAGAAACAAAAGTCACCAGCAGTCTTTAATTTATTCCTTTGCATTTCAAAGGACACGTGTTTGCATTACTCAGAGGATCCACCCCCCAACTACAGGCAGCCCTCAAATTATTCTGCATAACACTAATTGAGGGTCCAGCTAAAGATTTACCTGTTCAAGGAACCTGGGAGTAAAATAAATTATGCAAGAAAGCAAGGCAAGCATGCTTAAGTATAATAAAGCCTTTTAAAATGATTAGCAGGTCTACTCTTTAATCTGGCAAGGTAACAAACTTTCAGCGCCCAAGAGAAAAAACACAATGAGGGAAAAGCATTATATAAATATTCCACATGCCAAAGCAAAAGGCTTATTTCATCGGAACAATGCACTCCTGTTTAAACCAATACCAATCATTTAAAAAAAAAAAAAAGACAGAGATCTTTCTGTGGAAGTTATTTATATGTTAACGCATAACTTCACAGCACGTTTGTATGGAATCCTCCTCTCACAAAGGCTGCCTGGACGGTCGCTCACTGGCACCGGCCCCTCCGTGCACACGTTCGCGCTCAGGAGGGCTGGGAGTATCCATCCCTCGCCGTATGAAAACATGAGCCTGCTTTCCAAATCTGCCTCGGTCTCGAACAGAACTACTGCCAAGCGCTGACCACAGGCACGCAGTCTAATCAGCATTATGGTCCTGAGACAGAGAAGTAATGGCTGCTATAAGTAAATGCCGCTTCTAATCCAGGGAAACTTTCACCTCTGAAAGCATTCCTAACTTCACGTCAACTTCAACTCCAGCAAAGCCTGTGAAAACACTTTATGTAACAAAAGATAATCACGCTAAAATGTAGTCCTCCAAGAAAACAGGAGTACATTTCATAAATCATAAATCCCTCACCTAATTCATAGCTATTTCCCTTTTGATTTATTTCCTGTAGAGTGGGAACTGCGACAGCAGTATCCCAGTCGGCATTCAGAAAGCACTCACAGGGTCCAACCAGAGTTGACAAAACTGAGGTTCACTGTCGAAAAAAAGCCCGAAGACACCCAACACGGCAGAGGTCTCCCACGGCAGGAACGGGGCACCCCGCGAGTGTAGCCCACGACCCAGCGCCCGCTGCATCCCCGCCACCGCCTCTCTCCCCGGGCAGAGCCCCTCGGAGCTGGCGCAGGGACAGGCTTCCCAAACGCCTCCTTCGCACATCGGTCCCTCCGAGGCTTTCCGCGGCTATGTCAACATCGTGAAGAAGCCTCGAAGGGGAGTAGGAAGTTTTGATAGGCGGGAAAGGGAGAGAAAGAAGCACACACACACACACACACAGAGATGAGGGGTGGGAGGGAGGGATGGACGGACAGGCTGTTATTCAACCCTCCGAGCGGGAGCCCAGCGCTTTAATCCCATCGCCGTTAAGCAGGATTACGAGTTCTTGCTTACTTGAGCTAGTTTTATAAAGTTTTTGCTTAACTTACAAAACTGAAGTTTTTTCGACCGGCTTTTGCTTGAAAAGCTGGAAGTTAACTTATTCTATCTGCCCGAAAGAGAACAGTTACTAACCCTATGCAAGCAAACTGACCAACACGGCCCCAGGAGAAGGGGACCGAGCCCTGGGGAGACCCCACTGCACATACGCGTACCCCGAGCCAGCCACGGCGCAAAGCTCACCTCCCCCTTTCCCCACGCCCCCCCAAAAAAAAGAAAAAACAACCCCCAAACTTAAAACCCACACCGCGAAGTACGCACAAGTGCACTTGTAAGTAAGGAGACAAGCCAGCAGGGAGCAGTGAGCCGCACGCCGGGGCAGTCCCGGGACTCAAGCGGCGAGGC
>NW_009648961.1:520593-522155 GCF_000708025.1 Charadrius vociferus
CTGCGCCCGGCCCCGGCCCTGTGCTTGGAAAAGTGCTGAGGAGAAACTTCTTGGGGTTTCCGCGGCTTCTCCCGGGAAGGGGAAGGAAAGGGAGAGGACGGCGTTTGGGGACAACGCTTTTAAACGCTTGTTGCCTTTCAGGCTCTGCCTGGAAAGGAAGAAATAGTCCCAAAAGCATGAAATTACCTGACGCTTCACCTCACACTTTAATGTCGTTACTGTCTATAAGCCACATGCAGCTTCGACTGCGTTGGGTATAAGTCTGTGCAGGAAGGACACTCTGAAGCAGCGTGGTAGCTGGGACCATGCTGACAAGCGTGTCGTGTCTGAAAAGCCACCGCTTTTGAGACCGCGTGGTAACACAAATCATGGAATCACAGAATTTTCAGAGTTGGAAAGGACCTCTGGAGGTCATCTAGTCCAACTCCCCTGCTAGAGCAGGACTGCCCAGAGCACATTACTCAGGACTGCATCCAGGTGGGTCTTGAAAATCTCCAGAGAAGGAGACTCCACCACCTCCCTGGGCAGCCTGTGCCAGTGCTCTGTCACCCAAACCGTAAAGAAGTTTTTCCGTGTGTTGGAACGGAACTTCCTGTGTTCCAGCTTGTGCCCATTGCCCCTCGTCCTGTCACTGGGAACCACTGAAAAGAGTCTGGCTCCATCCTCCTTCAACCCACCCTTTAGATACTTGTAAGCAATAATAAGGTCTCCCCTCAGCCTTCTCTTCTCCAGGCTAAAGAGTCCCAGCTCTCTCAGCCTTTCCTTATAAGGGAGATGCTCCAATCCCTCAATCATCTTGGTTGCCCTACACTGTACTCTCTCCAGCAGTTCCCTGTCCGTCTTGAACTGGTGACTCCAAAACTGGACACAGTATTCCAGTTGTGGCCTCACCAGTGCCGAGTAGAGGGGGAGAATGACCTCCCTCAACCTACTGGTCACACTCTTCCCTATGCAGCCCAGGATTCCATTGGCCTTCCTGGCGACAAGGGCACGTTGTCGCCAGGACAAAATCTCACTTTTCTTTAAAGCAAGGTGCAGCTTTAGCTCTCCTCAGTGTCCTGCCCCAGGAGTGGCAACCTGCCCCATGGGGTGGAGTGGCAGCTGGGCTCTTCACCCCGCTTCAGTGGCAGCTCCATGTGAGTCACGGCCCTGTGGTGACTTTAGCAGCAACTGCCTCCTGCCTGCTACCGCGCTCATCCCAATATTGGCATTAGGGTTTTTTATTTCTAAATCCTGCACTTGAAAGCGGCCTTGGGTGTGGAGGTCATTTCACCATGATAGATTACTTCTGTTTTGCTGCTCTCACTTGGGAGGTACGTTAAGCCATCAGCTGGACCGCAGGCTTGCTTTCCTCAGAGGAAATGTGTTGCTTGTGTCTTGGCCACCTCCTGAAGCCCATGTAAACCCCCAGGGAGCTGCAGCCTCTACTCAGATATTTAAGTACCCAAAACTGTGTGCCCAGCATAGGGACCTCTGCCATTCCTTGCTACCGAACACATAACTCAGCCTGCAACCACTTTTCCATTAATGAAGCAGCAAGGAGACATGGAGAAACCAGGTTT
>NW_009648961.1:522209-535412 GCF_000708025.1 Charadrius vociferus
TGCACAAAGGTATCGCTACTCCTCTTCCTCAGTGAGGAAGAGCAGAGTGAACTCTGCTGTGACTGTAACACTGTGAAATTTTAACTTGGCAATATAAGAGAGCGGGTAAGCAGCTGGGATTTCAGACTGTCCGGTATCCCACTGTTTTCATCGGCTCCCATCTCTGCCCATCTGTTATCCCTAGTCATGTGCTTGAAATGTAAGCTTTTTGGGACAGAGGCTATCAGGCCTGTGTGCGGCTGTGCAGCACCCAGCTGTGCAGTGCCCAGCTGTGCAGTGCCCAGCTTTCCCACCGCAGCACAAACAGCTGCCTTCTTGTATGGGCTGCTGCAGAGCCCTGCCACGGGGTGCAGAAGTGCTTCATAAGTTCTAGTTCAGGGAGTTAGTAGTTGAAAAAATGGTCTTTTTGCATGTATACCTAAAAACTAGTAATTTCTTCATTCTTTTTGTTGAAGGTTGTATTTTTAGTTCTTGATTATAAGGTCAAGTCATTATAGCAAATTTGTTTATTTGCTTTTCAGTTTGTGAAATATTAAGCCTGTCAGTTAAGCTCTCTGCCTATTGGAAAGATTAAAATGCGTTTCACCACTGCTTTAATATTGGTGCAACAACCAAAAGTTTCTCGATTCCCCATTGAACCGTGTGTCATTCACACTTAAAGGGCAACAAAACAGCAGCTCCTCCCACTTGCAGAGGCCAGAGTAAACAGATGGGCCTTGCTATGTGCCCCACTAATGGTTTCACAAGGGTTAATGTAACAGTGCTTCTGTCTTAACTACACAGATGCTTCCCAAGGTTGCAGGCAGGAAAGCAAATGTCTCTCTCTGTTGGTGTTTGAAGCATTCATCTGTTGTCATCCTTCTCTGTCACGCGTCTTGGGCCAGTCCCCGTGTCTGGTTTGGATAAGATGAGCACCGTATTTTGTGTGTAAGGCATGCAGAGCTGGTCACTTGCTAGCAGATTGCCAATCTGATGAATCATTATTCATCTGCTTATTCCCTGGTAGTATTTTTTTTGTAATTTCCCAAATGACAAATCTTTTTTTTTTTTTTTTTCTTTTTAAGCAAGATGATATTGCGGTGACTCTCTGTTCTTTTATTACATTATGTCCCCCAACACCAGCTGCTTTACAACCTGCTCTGGACAAATGAAATGGGGCTGACAGGGGAAGGCAGCATGTCTCCAGTTTCTCAAAGGGATTCATAGTTGAGTTGCTTACCTGTGTTACTCTTTCCAAGCCCAGATTGCAATTGTTCTTTTAAGCTGATTTTTCTCATGATTGCATCATCTCAATCTCATCTTTATTTGAGATGAGATTAACTAGTAGTCAATTGGCATGATGCAATTAGGAGTTCTGTTTGTAGAATAAGGTATTTTTGTTCAATAATACTCATTGCCAAAAGAAATGAAAAAAAAAAAACAAACCACCCAAACAAATCAGGAAAACTCTGCCTAATTTACAGTGATGTCAAATCAAAAAGTAACACTGCCCCTCTGCATGTCTTCAGATGCTCTGTGGGTTAGTTTATGAGGTTTGTGCCAGTGTTAGGAAAGATGTGAGTTCCCTTTCCCTGCTTGCAGCCTTGTGCAGAGTTCATTGCTGTGACAAGGACCAGACTACCAGCTCTCCAGAAGTGCACATTTTTTCATTTGTTGTAATTTTTCAGCAATAGGTTATTTGATTTGAGAAGGAGATTCAGATCATTTGTTTGCTGATTCCTCGCTTTCTTTGTTTTCTTTCTTTTTACTTCCCCTTGCAGACCAGGTTTTCAAAGGGACATCAGGTTAGTTTGCACGGGCAGTCTGGCAACTCACAGCTCAGTGCGGACCAGGATCATGGTTCCACAGTCATGGGCGCAGCACTGTGCAATCTCCTATCACCCCACAGCAAAGATTTACAAAACAGTCATCAACCCACAGCCGCACCCCTGTCAAGCTGGCAGGGGAAGCTACACAGTGTTTGTCACCTTCAGGTTTCTACCCTGGCAGCTGGTCAGCAGAAGGAAGGCAGGTGATACTTTATAACAGAAAGTGTGCTGGGAAAAACTTATCTGTACAAAAAAAAATAATGTATTTGAATCACTGGAAAGGCTTAGTGTCATCTCAGCAGCTATGTTGGCTCTAGTCTGGCTTAACACTGGACTTAACCATTTTATCTAAACACAGTGTGACTGACCCTGCCTCTTAGGTTATAGTTTTCAACACCAAATCTGTGTCCTCCCATGTCACCAGTGTGGATCTGAGTCATGCGTGGTAGGCAGATGATCACATTTCTGACAAAGTAGCTGAAGTGTACAACAAGGATTGTATTCAAATTTTGAGCTGGCATCAGGGGGACAGACAACGGTTGATCTAGCACAAAGACCTGTTGGTACAGAGGGAACACAGCAAAATCCATTGAACAGTTTAGAGTTTAGTGAGCTTGGACCAGGTTATGACTTTACATCACGTGGCTGCTCGTGTCCCTCTGACCGCTGTGTCGCAGTCTGCCCGTTACCAGATTTGCTACCACCTACCAGAGCTGTGCAGCACCGGTCCCTTCACATATTGCAGATTTGCACAAGCAGCAGCAGCTCTGCACAGCTGTAGAGCTCTCTGCCTGCGGGGATGCACGTTTGAGTCTTAAGCCCCTTTCCCAAAGAGAGGTAACCGCTGTTACCCATCTCTAGAGGGGTGAATAATAAGCGTTTAGCCAAAGGTCATACACCAAGTTTAAAAAGTGTGTTTTCTGTTCAGGGCCACAAAAAACTATTTTTCTTACAGATTCAAATTTTTTAGAGGAGTCAGCACATTGCAATTTGTGGTTTTGAGTAGAAGAGTTCTTTATCCTGTTTGGCAAAGCATTGTCTAACAAGGTTTCACTGTATTTCAGCACATTATTTGTGAAAGGCTTACAGATTTATTTATTTAATACTCACAGTTGAAACCTGTGAAAATTAACAAATTTAAAGTATTGTGAATGAAAGCCTGTATATGGGTAGAAAATCCAGTTTGCCTCTATGGACAATCCACAGACAATCGTTAGGGAATAGTCATTCCCTGACCATTTGTCGCTCTAAATGTTTCAGAGTCCATCACTACTACTGTCATTACAAAAAAATTAGGATTTACGTATGGTTTTCCAAGCATTACCTTACTCACATACACGATCCGCAGAAGTCAGAAGCACTTTTTGCACAACGGGAAGAGAATTTTACCTTACCTAACTAGAATTTACAGCTTCCCGGTAAGGTCAGTAAGACTTTAAAGTTCATTTGGAAGTTGCAACAGGTAAAGTAACTGAGTCAGAGTGAGTCAGGTTCAGAACTGGGTTTGGTTCTATAAGCATGTAATTAAAAAATTTATACTAATGGGAAACTGCTGTTGCATAAGAATCAACATCCTACTTCTCGCCCTGCCACTGGAATTGTTAGTGATGGATGTCTTCAATACATGCAAGTGTGGGAGATCTTGGTGTAGCCTGTTGAGAGAAATAGGTCTGCCTAGTCCTTTTTCGAATAGAATGTATTCAGAGAGAGGGGTTTTTTTTTCAGCTGGATGGGGTAAGGAGGATAGCCTGAGGGTCTTCCTGGCTTGAGCACTTACTTTGGAAGAACAATGGCCTGGCCATGCCTTCCTTGTGTCCTAGAGAGAACCGACTAACCAAGGTGTACTGGCATTTCATGTCATACTCTCATGAATTCAGGATGATTTTGATAAAGCAATTAAACTTTCAGGAAAACAAAAATAGTAATTTCAGATTGGACCAACTGTATAAAAAGCCTTGCCTTAACCAAAATACTGGTTGCCAAGAAAAGGAAACATCAGAAAGGTATGAATTCTGGCCATAGTATTTGCATCAATTCCCTTGGTGACCTGGCTCAGATCATTTAATCTCTGTATTTCCACCTCTTCATTGCTCAAAGGTTAATAATCTCACATGGGTGAGAAATACCCTGTTTTTCTTTATCTATCATATTTTTTTCCTTTCTAAATAACTGAAATATCTATAGAAATAAAAATACATTGCTAACTCCAGTTAATGGAAAGATTTCTAAGCCCTGAAATGTTTTTAGGTACAAAGGAGTAAGAAATAAATAGTTAGATAAAGAGACAGATGTGAAGCGATTCTAAAGATTATATTAAATTAATTTAATTTTATGTGAATCTACAGTTGGTCATAGTACAACACATACTGAATAACTAGGGCTATGGTTATGGCTGGTTTATCTGTGACCAAAGTTAAGTTAGGAAGACCTACATATAGCAGTGGCTCTATCAGACTTCTTATAGATTTTTTTTCCCCACGATAAGGTTCCTGCACTATTTATTTCCTAAGGACAGAGCTGCATTGGATCCTAGACTTGGAATGTCCCTATTTTCTTCCATTCAGCTTTAAAACAACCTACATAAAGTTCCTTGTTAGGTGAAAGTTGCCACTGCCTGCTGCTACAGGTGTACGTATATATCTACATATGAGTATCTGTGTGTATATACGTACACTGATGACACTGGGCTAAAGTGAGCTAAGCAGTAAGAAGAAAGGTCTTTTCCTGAAGTTTACTCAAAGCAAAATCTAAACTTTACTGAGTTGGGTTTTTTATTTCATTCAAGAGTGCAGAAATAGGACCTGAATTGCCATATATTTACATTTCTAATCCACTAGGCAATTTTATTAAGTGAGTATCAAATCACTGCATAGAAATCATTTCCTCCACTGCACCCTGTGCTGAGGTAGCATGTTGTAGAAGATGATCAGAAACCTGTTTTGCAAAACATAAATTTATTATAAATACATTTTTTAATTAATAGAAATTTGATTATTAATTTATTTTGGCTTGCCTCAGGTCCTTTTACCTGGCTATGAAACTATCTGACTCTCAGGTAAACAGAGCACAAAAAAAAATTGCGTAAAACTGCGAAACTTACCAATAGCAATACTTAAAGAGAAACTTAAAGTCAAATGACAGCATTTTTGTATACTGAAATAGGGAGACGATTTTACCTGGTCCTCGTTTCCCTGCCCAAATGGCACACAAGAAGAAATATTTGTCTTGAATGCACCCCATCAGTCAGTTTGATAGGATACAGAAGAATTATGTTCCCAAATGGAAAACAACTGCTGGGAGTTTAACACTAGCAAAGAGAAGGTTATGCTGGTAGAGCGGGGAAAGCACTTTGCAAAATTAGCAGGAGCAGTGTCTGCCCCATCTGCTGCGATGTTTGTCCGGCAGTCATTTATCAAAGGCGCCTGGAGGGGCCAAGAGGGTGAGATGTGGCAGGGTGCTGTACCCCTGGCAAGTGAAGCAGACACGGTACAGCCGAGCCCCCCGGCGCAAGAGCAGAGGAGGAGGCAGAGGTACCGTTCAGCTCCCTTCTGGCACCGCGCTGCTCCGGGCTGAGGAAGCATGGGGAGTGTGGCTGCAATGGCAGGCGGTGCACAGGAGAAGGGTCACCGGAACAGATGGAATGTCCCCAACACCCCTGAAAAAAAAACGCAGGTGGTGGAAACCTCCTCCTCCTGCGGAAGGGTGACATGTGGGTCAAAGCAGGGAAGACCATCTCTCATGTATCAGAGATGGTGCCAGCACACCCTGTCCCACGTTTGTCTGGAAACTTGCCCAAAATAAGGTCTAACAGACACGAATTTACTGATGGAAAACCAGAGCTATTCCTGCACAGAGCATGCTGATAGTCCATTTTATATTGTATATAAAGACCCTGATTCAAGAAGCCTATGTTCTGCCCAACTCACTCTAACTCCTCCTTCCCCCTCTTACTTAAGTCTTCAGACATCAGGAAACAAACAGACGAAGGGATTTAAAGCCAGGCTGGCTGAATCCAGGCCTCTGAGTACATGCAGCAGTGGAACAGTGAGCTAGAAACAGGCTTTTTGAAAAGCTATATGGCCTTAAAAAGAAGACAGAATTTCTTGCTCTCTTTTGCAGCCGCCTTCTTGCTGCTTCTTTGCAAAGGATGTTAGATATGCAAGTATTTTCATTCAGATATTTTCTTAACAGCCTAAACTTACTGGCAGACTCTGAAATGTATGAAAGGTGCATTTATTCTACCTGCTAGAGCTTTACTTGCAAATAGAGGTTATTTTTCGTAAGGGGAAAAGAGTGATAGGAAATAAACAAATTGTCTGAATATTTGCTTAGCTTTAAAAATAATACCTAAAATCTGAGCAGAAGGTTTGATTTTTTTTTTTTTTTCACTAGTTGCCATGTATTTAAACGTTTTGAGTAGAATTGGCAGCAGTATTACAACTGGTTACTGCAGCCAAGAAAATCAACCTGATCAGGAATAAAAGATCCCACTAGCTTCAGCAACAGTCTCTCTAGAAAGCTGGAAAGCAAGGTACGGTTGTAGTATCTTCTATAGCATTCTCAAATCTTCAGATCTTAAAACATGCTGCAAACATTAATGAGCAGTCTCACAAAATACCTGTGGTCTTGTGGTTAAGACAGCCCAATTCAATTTCAAAAGAAAGAAGTTCAAAGCCTTGCTCTGTCACAGCCAGCTCATGCAAGACTAGGACAGACTCTGATCCTGAAGTGCTTTAAATTTAGGCATGAGAGTAATTCTGTTAAATTCAATGGGAAGAACATGCTTAAATGTTTTCAGATTAAGGGGATTTCAGGGTATCTTTGGGTTCAAAGTCCAAACAACCCTCCCACAGCTGCTGACAACCTCATCTCTGGCTGACCATTGGAGCACCTGAGAAGCTTCCAAAAATAATTCCACGTACTCCCCTGCAGGAGGCTCTGTGGCAGAGGGTCTGCTGGAAGGAGCAGAAAAGGGGGAGAAGGGAGAGCAGTAATATCTTAAAACACCACTGTTTAACTACTGCTGCAGCTGTCTTGGCACACATCTGTTCAGGCCCTTGGTTCAGGCTAGGCCAAGCTCTACAGAGCAATGACTACCTCTTGACCAAGACCTTTTCTGGGTTCACGTGCTAACTTTGTTCATTTCCCTGTGGCACGTGGGGAACCTGAATTAAAAGGCATATTCAGAGTAGGTCTGATCAAACCAGTTGGGTGAAAATACTGGGGCTTCATCCATCAGCTGGGTGAGCCGCAGCCTCACCCAGGCTGTGGGGCATCTGGGTTCAGCTCCCCCCTCTGCCCCACAGGATTTCGGTTTGCTTCCCAGGGCTGTTTCTAGCTATAGGTTTCACCTCCCCAGTCTAGCCCTAGCAGTGTTTCTTAGTGGACTGGCTCAGCTAGTTCTTTCAAAGCTTTTTAGATTTTGTGGCTTCTACCCTTTATGTGGCCAGCCCTCCTCACGTGTTGCCTATGCAATCTGAGGAGAAAGCAGATACCTCGACTCTGTGGCACTTGCCTTTGCGGCAAGTGCTGTTGGTATTGGCAAAGTACCATTATTATAAAACACTGCTTGAAAATGAAATGGTAAAACACACTCAACAATTTGCTTTGTACATTACAGCTTTTTTATCATCATTGATGAGAAGTTTATACCTATCATTCCTGCATCGAGGAGCAGCATTGAAATATTTCCTGTACATTCATCACAAGCTTTTTCCTTTAATAAATTACTACATTATGTATAACACTTCTTTAGACTGTATATTACTCTTGCTTCTGCAAAGAGTTGACTCGTTGGTTGTGTTGAGCCTGGGATGCAAAGTGAAGCCCCGGGGTAGAGGAGCTCAGAGGAATGGAGAGGAAAAAGGGGTGATTTAATCCTCTGAAAATACAGCTTTGCAGGAACCAAGGAGTAGGTCTGTCATTTGAATCAGTGACTGCTTTGAGAGCAATAAAATACACAAACAAATGTTGGTACCACAAGCGGTAGACCTTATAAATCATATGAGAAAGGTTAAAGCAATTATCTGAAGTACAATAGTCCTTCTTGAAACGTACTGATCTTCAAAAATAGGTTTATTTTTCCCTTCTGGACAATAATTTTCATAGCACAAGTCTGGCAAAAAACTTTGGAAACCACATTCAGTAAGTATTCTTTGTCTCTGCTGCAAGGATTATTATGTTTCCTTTCCCCTGCTTTCAGGACTTTTCCCCCAAAATTTGATAATTTAATTAGAAAGTGTAGCAACAGGCAAGGAGTTCAGCAGACTGGAACTGCAAGTTTCTGCAAGAGTCACGTCTACAGTGCTCTTTTATTGTAAAAGAGCACTTTGGTCACCTCTTCCTCAGTAACAGCATCCTAAACATGAAACTGGAAGACTTGAGAGACATACAAAAAAAGGTTGCAGGGCATATAAAGACTTGAACATAACAACAAAAAAAGGCATGGAAACAGCTTTAAAATGGCAGATTCAGTGGCCAGAAATTAGGCCAACACATCAAATATACATTGTTTATTGTTGATGCCTGAGGCCACAAAATTATTTGGAGTCTTTGGCTTTCTGTGTGCACAAGATGATGGCAGAAGCCAGACAATGGACTGATGTTTGTTCTTTCAAACCCAGCCACCAGATGAGTGGGCTTGTTGTTTTTAAATATTTAGTGTTTCATTGGAAGGCTGGCACCTCTCACATGCTCCCTGAAAGAGAAACAGCACTGCAAGGATCCGGCGTGAGTCCAAAATCCTCATTCGGCCCTCAATTATCCATCCCTCCCACACAGACAGAGGTGTATTTGCAACTTATTAGTTTGGGGCCTACTTTTTTTTATTGTGGTTTTGGATTAGTTAATGGCACTATATATTTTTGGCATTTGTTCTTCGATTTTAAAGTGATTTTCATGGTCATGGGAGGACGTAGAGACCAAAAGCGCTAACAGAGCAAGGCACAGAAAGGTACGGTGTGCTGAGCACATTGGCAGCAGTGGCCTTCGGTGAACCTGTTTTCCCTACGCAGCCTTGCCAAAGCACCGCAGGCCTGCTATATACAGACAATTATTTGTAACGACCCTGCTTGTGTTTTCCTAAAACCACTTAGCTTTTCAAGAAAGCAGAGGGGAATTAGCCTGGCCACTGTGAGATGCTCATTTTAACACCAAGTCCTGCATGAGCATCTGAGTGTCAGTATTCAAAACAAGTCCAAGAGAAAGACTGATCTCATCTATGGTCAGCCTTGCTTAGTGGCTCTCCTCCCTTTCTGTAGTCACGGGAAGAAATCACCAGAGGGCAAATGTGTTCACTTAGGAAGGGGGTGAGATGAATTCCTCCTCCACTGATTTAAATGCAAAGTTCCTGTCAACATTAGCAAGATACGATGACTTAAGTCCTTCCAGTAATCTTGAAATACTTCTCTTTAGTTTACATCTTGATTTGGGTCATTTTCTGATGGTTTCAAGGGAGGGCTAAGGAGGTTTTGCTCAAACTTGTTCAAGAAGAAAGAGAAACTGGGGTTCATCAACAGTGTTGTGCCCCATGGCTGCAGATGGAAAGGGTGGGCAGATATCTCAAAGCTGAACACCTTCAGGTCCCATGGGACCAAATCAACGGTAATTTTAACCATGACTGAAAAAGATGATACAAGATTTTAACACCAGAATTGGGAAGGGCATACTTCCACGCAGGACTCCCAGTGGATTTCTGGGGTGAATTCTGGCTCTGGAGGCCAGAAGCAGCTTCCCCACTTGCTGACCCTTAACATGGTCAGGATTTGCCCTATAAAGGCCTAATCAATGCTAACATGAATGAGATTCTTCATTTACTGCCTACAGCAGGTTTGTATGAAGCCTGCCTCCTTTGGATCCCAGGCAGTTTCTTCTGCAGTGTTTGTGTCAAAACACAAACCTCTTCTGAAAGGAAAAGGTGAACACGTATACTGCACATGAAAGCAATCAACAGAAACCCTTTTTCCTGAAAGACTAAGGGAGAGCAAGGCAGCACTGTGCACCCTTTGTTTATGTTCTGAAAGGAGCCAAATTCAATGGAAAAATAAAATATATGTACTAAAGGCTTCACAACTCCCTTTTCATTCAGTATCACTGTACTGGAAAATTCTTTTATATAGCAATATTTTACTATCTTTTGACAAAATTCTAGCTTTATTGTGATCAGTTCCTGGGGTTTTATTGCACTACTATATGTTTGGTAACTCAATCTGTAGTTAAGGCTGCTGGTATGTTTTTGAACAAAAGAGGTTTAGAAATGGACTACTTGCCTGGTGGGGCTTGAGTCTTTTTCTGTCTTTGCAGGTAATTATTTACTAATAGACACGGTTTCACAGTACTGTATATTTGGGTATTATCACTATGTTGTCTGTTTACTGTCAGTTCAATCATGGATTTTTCCCACTGGTTTTCTTGTTCTGAAGACCTAGACTTTAAAAAAAAAAAGGGAGCAACTGAATGTGACCTGGAGCAACACAACTTTGCTAATTTTGCTGAAGCTGCTGATTCAACAAGGTCTCTCAGCATTTGTAAATTTAGGGACATCACCGATGGGGCTACTTTTGAAACAGTACCACTAGTCATATGTTTAAAGTTACACTTGTGTTTAAGTACTTTGTGGAATCAAACATTAATGCTGTGGGCTAAGCTGAGATGACTCATTTAAGGGAAAAAATCATATATGCAAAAAAATATTCCCACTTCCTGATAAGTCATCGAATAGTTGCTTTTATTAAAATTCCAAAGATGAACTTTTCTTAGTTGACTATACCATTGTAAGTCAGGAAGCACAAACCTCAGTAATATTATTAATATGTGATTTAAGAGGATTCAACCCTATAAGCAGCAATAAAAAACAATCCATGTAAATAAGAGATGCTTTGTTAGCTTCTTAAGGAAAATCTCTGCAATGCAAAACATAGCTGATCAATCATTTAGCTAACTTCAAGTGAAGAAACAGTTCTGAAAACGTACATTCATGGTTTTAAGTAATGCAGAAGGCCAAGCAGAAAGTACTGGTGCCAGATAGTTTTTCCCCAAGTCCACGCATTCTTTAAGCATAGTACAGTGTTGGGTGTTAAGTGTTAAAAATCCTGAAACCTTCATCAGCAGTTTGTCCATCAGCAGGCAAGTTTTCCAGATGGTCTTTGGATGATCAATTATGTTGCTCCTAATTGCAAGTTCCTCCTCTATGTGTCTCCTTCCCTGCTGCTTCAATGTGAAGAAAGGTAAAGTCTTTAACCATTAAGCAGCTGGCACAACTTATGTAAACAATTCTTAGCACTGCATTTGAGAATGTTTACAAAATTTGTAAGGCTCAAGTGGGCATTTGTAGTATTTGTTTTCCTACACAAAAATCTCTCAGAAGCAGAAACAGGTATTGCTTTCTCACATTTTTCTGATTCCGTATGTTTTTTTCATTAATGCCACTTACAACAGGTAGCTCTTCCAAACATTGTAGCTGCAGGAACAAAAAGTGCAGATGAACAACAGCAACAACAACAACAACAAAACAAACAAACAAAAAGTTCTGTGTTTAAGTAATACTGTCTTCCTCTGCCAAGTAAACCAAAGTCTCTAATGGCTGCAGTTTGGGGCTATTTTTCACAGATCTCTGTAAAAAAAAAAAAAAAAAAAAAAAAAAGTAAAGAGATGCTTTCATGGAGCTAGTGGGATTTTGTATTCATTTATCCATTTTTTTATAGCAGCAGAACAGTAAGATTTTATTTCTTTTTTTGCCATCATGACTTCTTTACTTTTTCTACCTTTTAAAATCATGCTTCAGAAGATTTGCTGATAAATGTGAGCATGAGGTCTTTAGGATATTTGGATCTTTTGAATGACTTTGTTGACATATTTAATTGTTCAATCCAACAGAAATAAGAATAGGAATCGTCCCCTGGATACATACCACTGCATTCAGTTCTCCCAGTCTCTTAAAACATGCAGTGTTCTTGTCTTATACGGACAGTTTTGAGATATCACATGTGTGGTTTATGGCAACTTCTGTGTAGACTCTTCAGAGTATACAGTTGCCTGTTAAGACTCTCCTGGGTATACTAAGCAACTATGATTTCTAAAGACCAATGGTCTTATTTGGATCTTTTTAGATTAACTAAGCCACATTTGGTGCTAATCTCAGATATCCCATGTTGCCCTTGTTCTTTGCCAAAGTCTGGTGAAACTTAGTCAAAGTTGTAAGTTCTGACTGTGACATTTGTTGTCACAATTTGTGATGTTGTGTATGTCTCCGTTTTTCAAATGCTATTTCATAGCAGTCTCTGTTGACACAGAAGAATGTTTTGTAGAGGAAATCAGTGAATGATTTCTCACTGACTTCAATACAAATAAAATTAGATTCAGCATTTTTTGCTTCAAAAGGTCATTATTGGTTAATTATCTTTACGGTTTTCCCACGTATTTATCTTCCCCATTTAACTCCTTAGTCTTCTGATAACTGGCTAGTAACTGATACTAAAAGCTTCCAAATCTATTGAGATTTTGGTTTCATTTTGCAAATGATGTGTTGCTTTTGTGGTTTTAACTGTGCTACAGAATTTGCTTAAAACAGGAGGGGGCAATAATTACCTCAGTCGTCTTGGTGGCTTCAGCAGTGACTTAGCAGATCTTTTTTAGGAGGTTTATATAAGTGACAGCATCTCTAACCAGACAGTTCTTCTGCAGTCCTGATGCATTCAGCTTATCCAGAAGTCTGTAAAAAGGTCGATCTGTTTTTATTTGTCCAAATATCTGGCTATTTACACACTTGTGGGAAGGAAAAAGAAAGAACTTGAGGCAGCCAAAGCGTTTCAATGAGTCAATCTGGGCAAGCAATATATATTCCATCTGTATTCAGCTTTGAGGAGCCGGATGAACTTATTTTAATTTTTGAAATATTTTTTCCATACATGTTAATAACCCTTTAGACTTGACTTATTCCTCTTCCTTCAATATGACTCACAATTCCTGAAGCACTTTACTTCTGAAACCTGCAGCTTGGAACGATTTTAACAGCATAACAGTTTTTGATTTTTGTGGGCTGCTGTTACGTTTGTTACTCGGAGCTATGTGCTAGTCGTGTACTTGGGCTGATACAGACAATAGCCTAAGGTTAACCTGTGCCTCAAGGAGCTCATCTTCTAACCAGACCGAGATAATCACCAAACTACAGGCACCTGCCCAGCATTGCGGCAGAGAAATCACATTTTCCTGAGGGTGGAGGTGTCCAAAGAAGAAAGCAGGATTGTTTAGTTTTAGTTAGCAGTACACTGGAGCTGGTACTGGCCTTGCAACATTCATGTGTTTTAGAGAATGAACTGAAGGCTCGAGGAGGTGGGGCTCGCTGTAGGAGGGTATTTTCACTGCCAGGGACAGCGTGATAGAGGAATGGAGAAACACT
>NW_009648961.1:535462-536213 GCF_000708025.1 Charadrius vociferus
AAATAAAACCACAGATACTGTAGAGGAAAGTAATAATACATAACAGGGTACCTGGGCAGTTAGCCCGCAATGCCTACTTTTTGGCAACTTCAACTTCTGTGTCTCCCAATAGCCACCCTTTGTCCTCCAAATCCCAAGGAATGAGATAATGTAAAAGTTAGAAAAACCCCACTTGTATATAAGGAGTGAGCAAGATAGCCATTTGGATTACATCCCATATTTCTGGAAATGTTTGGAAAAATCATTCTACAGAGAAAGAAAGAGGAAGAATTAAAAGGAGAATTTGCTTTTTGATAAAGCAGATAATACAAATCAGATATTTTTTATGATCTTTGGCCATTTGTCTATATTCGGTTCTTTCTTAAAGGTCATTTTGTCATACTGGGCTCAGCAATCCTGTAAAACATAATTAACTCTGTCATTTGATGTAAGACAGAATGTGGTCCAAGTTTAAATAGAAAGATAACGGCTTTTATCCATTTTTTTCTCCCAAAATGCTTCAGCGCTGTTGTCATAGATCAAAATCTGTGCTGCCAAATAAATACACAGAATTCCTCATGCTAGTGGAAACTAAGCAGCCAAATTCTCATGCAACAAGTTGAGATGGACATCTGTATCACATGTATATTAGTGGAGGAGAAAAAAGACTCATGTATATCACAATGTCACACAGATTTTAGCAGAGAAGAAAGAGGACTCTTGTTCATCTGTTTTATCATGATGTTACAAACATGAGGAGTATCTGCTGAAC
>NW_009648961.1:536233-548639 GCF_000708025.1 Charadrius vociferus
CTGAACCCAATATTTTTAGCAGAACAGCAACGTAATATTTGTTACTAAAAGATATTTCAAAAGCATTATTGGAAAAGGCACTTTGAGGTCTCACGACATTAATGGAAGTCTGGTTTCAAAAGGAAAGGAAAAAATATAATGTTGACCTTGTCAGGCAAAGCTAAGCAGAAAGAATATTTTTCCTTCACTGAATTATGTCATGATATTGTATTTTGATTTGTCCTTGCATAGACTTTCATTTGAGGAGCTCAAGGAAGTTCACAAATAACTGAGTCTCAGAGGGTAGAGAAAGTGATAAACATTGACTAATTTGCACACAGTCATTGAAAAATCAATAGCAGAATAAGGCCCAGAGCTCACATCTTCTGGCTCCAGCCACAGCCACACTGCTGATTCAGTAGCACTGTTAATATCATGCCTGGCTTAAGCATGCAGGTTCATTTCGAGCATCTGAGCACTACTCCAGTGCTCAAAGCAGAGAACATACCTAGGCACATTTCTTAATCGTGACCCAACTTTGCTAGGGAGCTTGGTGAAGCTTGCACCGCATCTGACTTCTGCACCCATTCAGTTGGCAAACAAAAAGGCTTTAGGCTCCCGCTTGCCTCATCCAAACACAACCATCACTGCAAGAGACCAAAGAAGAGAAATCATCTTTATTTCACGAGAGTGGCCACCATCCAGTGATGAATATAGGTAAGATGTTTTAAATTAGGACTTTGAAATGCATCTCAGCCCTGGCTCATGCCTTATTTATTCATGTGCACTGGAACAGCCCAGGCACAAGCACTCAGGCTGCACGGCAACTCGGCAGCAGAGAAGATAAGCTCCAGTAGAATGGCGCAGGGGACAGCTGGGGGTGGGGCACAGCGGGGAAACAGATTGATTCCATGCAAGGCATCTGTCAGACCATCAAGTGGAAGTTGGAAGCTTGGAAACTAGTGATAGCGTCAATCCCAGTAGTGCCCAGCCCAAGGTGCTCTATAGGTTTCATACAATTAAAAAAATAAATGAAAGTTGGAATAAATAGTGTTCTAGATTTCTACCATCTCATACAAGTGTCTTGTTTAAAACTTCAGTCCAAACCTTCTACTTTCGTTCTGTTTTTATCGAAATAATACTTCAACAGTGATGTATGCAACACAGTCCGTTTAAATCAAAGAGACTAGTTGGCAGTGGGAGCTGTGAAGATCTCGTGTCTCTGTATGAGACGTGATTTATTTCCTCCTGTAACAAAGTGCAGTGTCTGATCAGAGCATTTCCAAATTGACATTATCTGTCTTCCATGTGGCATTTTCTAGTTGCTGGTATTACAGTTGAGTTCATTTATAGAAATTACCCTCAACAGGGGCACAAATCTTCCTCTGCTGCACCAAATAACTTTAATGACCCTTTACACATTGATGAGAAGCTTATAACATAGAGTTGCATTTTCAGAAGTTCTTATTTGTCTCGGTCTATATTTTATTTTCAAATATCTGCCAAAAATCAGTTCAGGTTTTTTTAAGGAACATCTGGAGTAAATTCAAGCAACTCCTTGCTGCTATGACCTTACAACACTACATAATAATACAAATAAAACACACTTTAAAAAAATATCTCTGTATTCTGTACACTGCCTATTTACAAGAACAAGATAATTTTGTGAAGACAAAGCAGGGCTTTGCATGTCATAAAAGACCTGTTTTAAAACTTATTCAGTTACATGGATCAGTTTGCCCCCCTTTCCATCAACAAATAATTGAAAAATATCATCAGCCAATTTGCCCCAGATTTGTAAGCCCCAGGGAACTAGATTTCAAGGGAGAAAAAAAGAGATAATGGAAGTAAGTAATGTTAGAGATTACACTGAGCCAGGTCTGTTTCCACTCTGCTTCCAGATTTGCAAGTTGAGGGGAAAGTAAATGGATCCTATATTTAATAATTAGTTATGTCCTAATTAGTTTCAGAAGCCTAGAGAAGGGAACAAACTAAAATCCTTAGCTACAGATGAATTTATGTGAACATTTTCTCTAAGGTTACCAACAAACAGGACTAAGCAATGCAGAAAAAGATTAATTTGTGTGGTGTAGGTATAAGATACAGGAAGGCTTCTGAATGCTCAAGAAAGCACCCTCTCGTATCTGCAATCATCGTACCTATCGTAATGTTATTGCTACTACTCCCGCACTAACAAACAGTGTTGGTAATTCGTTCTATCCCGCCTTGAAAAGTCAGTTATTATGCTTACCTGGAAAAGACCTGCCTGCACCCTACAGCAAGAAAGTCAGAACATCCCCCAACGTGCTCTATAAAGCATCGAGATACAGGAACAGAAGACAAGGTGGCTGCATTCAGCTTTGAATTAACCTGAAGGCAGCAATAACAAAATATGTACTGATCTACCTTGGGGTCTGCTATGTTCATACGAAGGGCACATCAGCCAGGCTGGTATAAGGAATCAGGAGAAGAGTAGTTCTGTCTTCACAACAGCTGGAAAGGGAAAGTCAAGCTGACATGGCAGCTCAGTGAATTAGCCTGTTAGACCCTGGTGGTACAGCCAGGCCAGCACTGGTTTTGCTGTCAAGTCAAATCATGCCCACATAACTTCTGTTTCTGGGAAGGAAGAAATATTTGCACTTATCTTTGCACTAAGAGGCAAAGCCATGAATGACTTGCTGACTGAGTTTAGCAGCAAAATGCCTAACTGTGATGCCAAATGTGTTGCACAAATATGTTTATTCCTCCAGGTCCATGCTGACTCCATTTTGCATTATTCCCTGAGGTGGACGAAACTCTAAGCTTCAAAGTAAAATTAAGGTCAGAGTAGTATACAGTCGTTCCCATATGGATCCAAGTTTCACAGCATGGAAATCCCAGCTGGTTTGAAAGCAAGCTGGAAATATTACGAGGACAGATTC
This sequence comes from Charadrius vociferus, assembly GCF_000708025.1. Taxonomy (NCBI): domain Eukaryota; kingdom Metazoa; phylum Chordata; class Aves; order Charadriiformes; family Charadriidae; genus Charadrius; species Charadrius vociferus. The sequence continues at coordinate 539,134 of NW_009648961.1, forward strand.
TTTTCTGACTGTTGGGTATGTTTATTTTATCTCTCTGGGGAGAATGTGGGTTCCCTAAGCCACACTCTGCATTTAGACTCTCTACCGGGAAACCCTGGAGAGGAAATGCTAAATCATAGCTTTCTACACGCTGTATTTGACAGCTGGCTCTTGGAAACTTGCAGTGTCTCTGCTGCTCTCCTGGCTGAAGCCAACAGGAATTCTACAAAGGATTCAATGGATTTCCTGCTGGGGGCCAACAGAGACATTACTAAAATCAGTTATGACGGAGAATTCTTATGCAAAGCATTATCATTTATTTCTCTTTTACAAATAGAACAAAAAAACCCCAAAACACCTAGCTCATTTCAGGAAGAAAGAGCATAATGGCATTGATACAGGTTCATGTATACCTGACCAGACCAGGTGTGAAGATGAAAGGCTTTAGATAGATACGATTATTTCCCTCAGTGATTTTGCATCCTTTCTTTATGTTTTTCACTGAATACAATAAAAGTCGGCAATATTTTAGCTTGACCCCTTCCCTTCAGCAGATTTCTTTTTCTGTTTTTAGAGGGACTTCTGGTAAATGAAACATAAAATTCCAATTCATTTAGAAGTGGTCTGATATGTCATCTCAGCTTTCAGCATGTTGAGAGAGAAGACTCGATGTTCACTGGCCACCTCAACAGACTACTGCCCTGTAGTCTATTTTGTCATGTGATTGGATCTCTGAAAACTCATGTTCTTAGGCAGCATATTTACCTGCTCTTCTTCATAAGATGTGTATACCAAGAGGCCCTGCCTTTCCTCTAGGATTGTGTAATTTTTTGAACTACTTATGAGAAAACAGGAGCATGACCTACTGCATCTGCTGAAGAATACGGAACAATAATTACATACATCAATATAATCATCAAGCAACATCACCTATTTCAAAGGTAAGCCAAGCTTTGTCACAGCTGGAGATGAGAGATGGGAAAGGTAGAAGTTGGAGGTAAGAAAGAAGATTTCAGGGCATAAATTTCCTTCACCTGAACTCATTTCTCCCCCTTGCGCAAGCTGAAGGTTGGCATTTGGAGTGGGGCTGTTGCTCTGAACATCTCTGGTATCCTTCTGAAAGACCTGGACCTCCGCAGTATGACCTGCCACAGATGAGCATCCTGCAGAGCCACAGGAACTCTCCTGCAGATCATCACACGGTACGTGCATCCCCAGTGAGATGCGGTTTTACCTGACAGCTGTTGCTGTGTGATGAACTGTATTTCTTCTTGTGGGAAAGAAAGGTTTGTGGGACCTATTTGTGGCAGAAATCTCATTTATTCCAGCACAGATGAAAAGCTGAACGAAGCTAAGATGTGTTTAGGAACATTAATATAACATGAAAATCAATCAATGGAAACATACAGGAGTCAACTCTTACTTAGGCTAGTTTGAAGTTGGTGAATAGATCAAAGCAGTTAAAAATAATGACTTACAAAGACTAATGATAGAGAATAAGAACCCGTACAAAAACAAACAGAACACCTGCCTGAACTTGAGGGTGGCAAGGGAATTATCCCCAATGAAACATATTTCCTGAAACATGTTTACATGAAAATTGCTTGGGGGTTGGGAGCACAAAGTAATTAGCTGAAAAATGACTAGATGGGTGAGGTCAGATGATCTGTTTCTCTCGGTAGCATTTTAGGGCCAATGCAATGGAAGCATAGAAAGGGAAAGGAGGGCAATGGAGGTAAAAAAAAAAAAAAAGGAGCAAAGGACACGTTTGTTTATTTGCCAGAGTCAACAATAATACCCCATAAAGCTACAGTACTTAAATTATTAGAGCTGATCAAGGATCTCTCACTGTAATGCTTTTCCATGAGAAAATGTAGTTCCCGTGAAGCTGTTGTTTTCCAGAGGAAAATGATATTTAAATTTCATTTTATGGGAAAAACAGTATTTTTAGTTGTTGAATTGATTTGAGATATTTCATTTAAGTCAGTTAGCTGAATTGTTTTTCCCTCCCATGGCCAATTGCTTCATATGAGCTCTAGACCAAGCACCTTGCTGTCTTAGGGCTGGGCTGGGCATTGTGGTTTTACAACATTTCCAGTGATGCAAAACAGCCACCACGTGAGTGTATGACATGGTGCATCATAGGACTTACTTGAACAGAGTTTGTAATGAGAGGTATAACTTAACCAGAAAGCCTGGCCCTTAAAATAGAATGAATATTGACTACCGTGAGGTAAACACAAGGTTTAGCTGCACCAAACAGTGTTGGTTACGTGCTGTGCTGAGTGTTTACAGGCTGGAGTATTACAGGAATTATGATCAAAGCACCTGCAACACTCAGAAAAGCCATGTAAAGTTTCTGAGATTCAGGCGCAGGCTGTCCCATGTGACAGTAATGCTCACATAACAGTCTGCCCCGTCAAGGCCGGGTTGAAGCTTATCCCTTGCAAGTTTTTCTAGTAATCAGCTTTACACAAGAAAGTGTTATCCTACAAAGGTACACAGAAGCGGCTAGGTACTCACTTTCAGCCCTGACCAAAGCATTGATGGCATTTTAATGAACATCATTTGTAGGCCTTTGCATCGCAGGCAACTGCCACACCACGTTCTGGGCAACGCTGGATCCCAGAAGCTCTGCTGTGTGCGCCCTGGTCTCCTGGAGTTGAGCTTGCAAGCACTGGAGCAATTTCAGGCAATGTCACAACAGGATAACTAACACACGCAGTGTGTGATACAGATGGCATTTCCTGTCTTCCAGATACTGCTTTTAAGGCCCAACAGCATGATCTTTACTGACCCTGAATGAAACTTTCCTTTGCGTATCGTGCCCTGCCTGCCTCCAGTCTAGTCTTTATTATAGGAGCATATGCATTGTTCTTGCATTCTTTACAGTACTTCTACTCTTACATTGAAGTATGAGTTTGGCCAAACATCACAAGATGACAGCAAGTCTTCTTCATCCATTGGTGACCACAGTGTCAGCGTTTACTCCAGCAACCACCTTCGAAACAGGACCCCCCCCCCCCCCCCCCTTCTTTTTGGCCATTTCCAAACACAATTGCAGTCTGCTTGGAAACCCAGTGACTCTGGGTGCAAGAGCTAATCTCGGTGAAAACGCACTTTCTGGTTGCTTTTGCTTTCTGAAGCATGGACAGCAATGCTGCAGCTTAGCTAGAAAGAATGAAACTTAGCAAAGTCCTACTTCAGGAAAAAAGCGTGTGCTTAAATCCCACTGACTTAAATTTAAGGCCTTCATACTACCCTTGAAGGCAAACTTTTCCTGAACAGGGGTTTGATACTTTAACCAACTTACATTGTTGAACTGGGTTAATAGGCTGGATGGAGTCCACGCAGATGACTGTAGGCTGTGAGTTTAACACCCTTTCACCATAATGGAGATCTTCTTAGAAGCTGTTCTCCTTCATCACTATTCATGGGTGTTTGCCCCCATTACCATAATGCCATGTGTAGGCAGAGTGCACAGTTAAAGAAAAATAAATAAATGAAATTGCCAACCACTGGCGAATGCCCAAAGCCATGCCACCATCTGCCCACCCCACCCACTGATAAAATAAATTCCTGGCATTTTGCCTAGACTCAGGAATGCTAAATTAAATAAGTATCCCTGGTTGTGCACACTGAAAGTCAGAAAATCTGGACCCTAATGGAAAAAAAGAGGAAATGAGTCAACATCCCAGGGACTTTCCACTAAGAACCTTCTGTTGTCGGTACCTGGAAATTCAAACCTGGGGAGTAAGCCTAAAATCATCCCAGGAAATACTACTGGCTAGCCCAGGTCATATGAAAAGAGGAGAGCCCCAAGTCCCTGAGACTGACCCTGAAAAAGGTTGGAACACCTTCTCTGAGTTGCTGGAGGAAATCAGTTAGACACTGGGCCACTCAGTAGTTTACGTCAGTAAGAGCACCTGTGGACTAAGGCAGACGAAAGGCCCGCTGTAGGAATTTGTGATGGACAAGGTTATTCACTTCTCCTTTCACCTTTGGGGTAGAGTTTGTCCACGGACAGGGCACAGATACCAAGTCCATCTCAACCTGCAAGGGCAACAGCTGTGTCAAAGGCGAGATGGGACCTGTAACTCCAGTGTGACAGTCTGCAGGGACAATGGCAGCAGCCCTTTTCGGCAAGTCTTACATCTCCACCTAGGTCAAGGCAAACACCCTTAGTGCAATATGCTGCAGTGTCAGCTCTGGCTCCTTCGAGAGGGGAAAGCTGTGAATGACCCAGTGCATTGCTTTTCCTTCCAAGCAGACTGTCCACAAGCAGGGACAGCCCATAAAGGCACAAGCAGTCCTTGTTTCTGCATCACTTTCTTCTTTTGACAGCCAAGCATCAAACATTAATAGATGTCCAGAATCCATCTTTCACCCCATCTCTGATGGTTTACACCACTGTAAGTAAAAGAACAATCAGACCTTACACTTCTATTCCATGTATGATAATCATAATCTAAACAGAAAATGAATTTGATACATAAAGTGCTCAGCTATCAGCTTTAATTTCGTACTAAGAGCTGCTTTTAATTGTTACCAGAAATGTGTGTCAAAGGGGAAGGAACCAAAAATAGCTCTGAACGCAAAAAAAAAAAAGCAGCACCATAACTGCTATTCTAACAGCACACGTATGTCTGTTAACCTTAAAGATTTGCCAATAGTAAGGGTACATGTTTTAACTCGCTATAAATGAATGTGCCTATGGGCCAGATTTGTATCTTAGTTATAACTATGTAAAGCAGAAATAAACTTCTCTGAAGTTGTTAGACTTATTTTGGATTTATAGTAGTCTGAGATCAAAATCGGAACTGCGTTTTAAATTGAGATGAGCAGAACAATGAACGAGGCAAAAGATTCAGATGGCAATGAATACAACAAGATCTCTAATATAAAGCTCGATTTTTTCTGTTCACAGTGTAATGAAGCAGGGGAACCTTGCTAGCTAGATGGTTCATATTACTATATAATGAAGTTAGTATATAAATTATTGCATGCAGACACACACGCTCTCACATGCTATTTCTTTGGCTTGTATTTTCATGAGTTTCTTTGCCTTCTTTGTTCTGTGAAGCAAGTAATAAAACAAAATACAAAAATGAATAATATGTATCCAAATACATACATATTAAATATATTTGGAAGCATAATGATTATTTTTTAAATCTGTCTTCCTTATTACATGTTGCCTAGAATAAAGAAGACAAAGAAATATGTGTCTTTCACTTCTTCTGAAAAAAAAAAATAATTTCCAAAGCCTATCTGTTCTAGGCAGAACCCAAAGAAATGTGTAAAGTTCTGCTATATGTAAGGGAATGCCTTCAGCCAGCATCTTAGAGCATTTTAAAACATCATAGTACCAACATGGTGTATGCCTTCTCCTCTTTCCCATAAGAAAAATTAATGAATAACAGAAAAATACTGATGATCAATGAAGCATCCCATGTAATACACTGTCTTTGTTAAACTTCTGTGATAAACACAGAAGATAAGACAAACACATAAACAAAGCCCGCAATTAATGATGGGTGAAATGGATTTTAATGTTCTTTTCTGTAATAATAATACATTTATGTACCTAAAAGCGCCAAAACGCAAATTATGTGTTAACAAAATATATCTCTTAAGCTGAAATTACCACTTTTGGTTGTTTCGATTTTTTGAAAGAATTAGCTGATATAAGAATATTTGTAGTTGATCCAATGGGATCAGAATATATGCAGTCTTCCAAAAGTCAGGCTTAGTCAGCTGAGGAAGTATGGACTCAGAAAAGTATCTTTCCCTCCTGATAAATGTGCCTGACTCCCGGACAAGTAACTTTCCACTCAGCTTCCCAAACCAGAAGCCTGGCACACAGAATTAATGATGCCACAAATGCAGTGATGTCCCATACCTAGTGCATATGAAGGATCCTTTTATGCATGTTACTTTGTGAATTCCCAGTGCCAATTTGGGTGTTTTTAAAAAAAAAAATAAAATCTATTGAGGATATACAAAACCACCCCAGCAACAGGGGTGGGGTGTTTTTTTTTGTTCAAACAGCTGCTGTACCCTTATGTTCTGCCAGGAAACTGCTTTTGGTGGGGACACTCACTAGTTTGGAGAAACTCGACCACAAAATGTGTATTGTTTTGAAAAGTTCATATTTCTGCTGTTCACATGCGGCCAGCCATGGCACACACTGCTCATTAGGAAACATCTGTCTATGGGTTTTCACAGTTGTAAGCACTTTAAAGCACAATAATGATTCTGAGAGTAGATAACTTTGAAACAGTTATATGCAGGCAGGTTTTAATAATTACATAAAAGTCACATGGAAAATTCATGTCACTGATGAAATGTCAACATGCTGATGTACAGGAAGACAGAGAGGAACATCCAGTCCAGTAATCGCCATGCAATGTTTCTTTGTGTTTGAAGGCCAGAAAGGTACTTCTGTGCAGTAGAGAGGTTCCACCTCTATTTTACAGAAAAAAAAAAAAGAAATAATAAACTCTTGAAAGGCAAATAATTTGCAGCAAGATGTTTTTTTATAACATTGTCCTAGACAGTTTTGATCCAGAAAGGCCATAGAAAGAATGGTAATTATACAGTCCAATTGGTTTTGCATCAGTTGTACAGCATTTACACATCCTGTGTGAATTTGAGTCAGTGAAAGCTCGCTTTTGGGTAACAGCATTTTGGTTGTACTAAACATCTGAGTTCTCAAGACCGTATTTGAAGGGAGAACACTTATTCCAGATACTGACACAAATAAACTAGGTTTTGGGACAAATGTTTCCTGGGCTCTAGACACGGGGATGCTAAACCTAAAAAAGTGAACAGAAAAGTAATTCTTGTGTTTCAGTGTGTGGCACATGCAGCAGAACAAAAATTCAGCTTCAGCTATCATCCCATAGTGAGACAATGAAATTAGACAACCAATCAGCAGAGTCCCCAGTTTTTAAGGACACACTGGGCATGTGAACCTTGCAACACTGTCACCTACTCCTCAGCCCACAACCCCATTAAGGGAAGCAGAGTTCAGTTCTAAAAAGTGCTCAACATTTCTTTTAGGTGCTTAGATGGTCTCTGGAATCAGTGGCAGTCCAATGCACACAACACTTCACAGGGCTGAGCATTTAAATGAAAGCTTCCTCCAGCCTGACAAGTGGAAGTTATGCATCTAATATTACTATCACAAATGATACTTCCACCTAGAAGAAGTTATCATAGAAGAGCTGCATAATATTTAATAGGAATGTATCTATTATTAAAAAAAATATTTATTTTATGCACCAAGGAAATCCAGCGCAACCAATCTGTGTGACTCGTTAGACATATGCAATAGACCTACAAGCTAATTAAATATGGCAAATGAAGAAAATATTAATTCTTCATCCTCAAAGTTTACATTTCTTCTATCACAGAATGAGACTGAGTTCTAGCATTCTACTGCCTTCATCCCTATTATGCCCTTATATGGTTTTGGAGATTTTCAATAGTCTGCATAAGAAATATCAAAGCATAGATCATTTAGCAAAGATAATTTGATGATGCAGTATTATTTCTAAGGAGGACCAGCTAATCTGTTTACAGTAGGAGTCATGCAGCTGCACAGCAGCAACTGCACAGGAGAGGCACAAGCACAGTCAGAGCAGGGACTGTACCTCGCTGGAACCATCTGATACAGAGATGTCTGACTGTGCATAGCGAGAATATAAAATTTACTGCAATTGCCTATTTCATGATACTTAAAGCTGAACTGTGTCTGTAGTAATAATAACCATGGTATGAATGCCAAAACAGAGCAATGGACAATTAGGACAGTCAAAAAAACAGGATGTTGGGGAGCCGTGAATGTATCTCTCTCACAGTCTAGGCATAATCTTGATCATTTGGAAAAGCTTTGAATCTCAGAAGCAAATTGTGAAAGTGCAGGAATCTTGTTAAAGTACTTCAGTGTTGACACTCGAAGGGAGAGAGCAACAATTCTTCAACACCAAGAAAAACCACACTGGCAAATCCATCACTGCCAAGCTTTTACCTCCTGCCACCTCTTTCCCAAGTAAAATATAGCAGGAGAACTGTGAGAACCCCAGGTAGGTGACAGGGCAGTTGTGGGATACAGATGGTTATCAAAAATACCCATCAAGGTTGTAATGTCTGCCCTACCAACAGGTGGTTCTTAGAGTAGCTGCTAAGAGCAGAATATCTGTTTCCATGTTTTACTGATGCTGTCTCAGCCACACAGGGGCATACAGAAGATTCAGTCCTGTTCTTTACGCTAGTGTTGTCAGTGGTTTTATCCCCAAAGAGGCTGTAGAGTTGCATTAAAATTTTAAGAACTCAAATAAGCTGGAGCAGCAACATACTTTCCTGAAAGCTCATCAGCTTGAGATATTTCAGTTTGAATTCCTTCCCTATCACGTCAGTGTTTGCAGGCAACCTCCCAAATGAAACACTGTGGGTAAATGTTGCACATCTAAAGCAGGTTGCAATCTCTAAGCCATATAACACTGCTATGGAGGAGGACCTCTACTACATACACACTGACAGTCTATACACCTCCAGAAGTTTCCACAACTACATTTAATTGTTCTTTCTCTCCTGGCTGCTGCGTGATTTCTTAACATATCAGATTTTTTTGAAATACAAGTACCAGATGACAACAAAGTACAGATCAGGTAGATGCAATATTTAGACAGATGCTAAAACATCTTAAGACCATAGCAAGTACTGGTATTCTTTCCCATTTAGTAGCAAGGACACATAATTAATACTGTTTAAGGGGTATATATCTTTTTATCCCCAAAGGCTTCCGAAACAAACAAAACACAATCAAAATATAGTTGCCTTGATGTTGTAAGGCAGCATCAGCACATGCCAAACAAAACAAGACAAAAGGTGGGAAGGAAGATAAGACACTATTATAGATTTTTTCTCCTTAAAACTATTTATTTGGGTCCTCACATACAAACCAAACTGGATTTTAAACCTGAATCTTATCTGGAAGATTCCCAGCCGTTACATCTTTCTCAGAAGCCTAAAAGGCCAAGTTGACCATGCTGGCGGAAATACAGAGCAAATATATTATAGCCTAAAATTCAACCCCCAAAAGTTTAGCTAGATTAAAAAAAAATTGTTCTTACATCTAGGGAGCTTCATCAATCTACACCTCTGATGTAGACATACAGTAGCACATTCTGGTGTTTTCCCAGTGCGGCTGACCTCTTCGTAAACCCTGGAAAACTTTGACACCTGTTTGGCTCTGAGTGAATTCAGTTCGATGAGGACAATACAATATCCTGCCCCCCTCAATTACACACATCTTATTTCCCTGGTATTTGTTAGGAGTTCATGGGAAAAGAAGACTCTTGAGTATACAATGAATTAGAAAAAGACAAGATCATAAAGAGAACTTTATAATAAGGTTATTTTAAAGATAATCCACCATCTGGTTTTAAGTTTACAGCACTGCAACTCAGAGAAAATGCATTTTCATTGTTTTTACATGGAATAGCTCAAACTGGTAAGCA
>NW_009648961.1:548656-591769 GCF_000708025.1 Charadrius vociferus
ATGCATAGCCAATGAATGAGGGTAGTTATTTCCACCTATAATATACTTCTCATTCATTAACTCAAAAGAGAACATAAACTATTTTTGAAATCAAAATCAAAGTATAAGCTTAGTTTGTAGTCTTTAATATAAGCATATAGCAATGCAATAACCTGTTGAGCAAAAGAAAGTAAAAACAATGAAATTAATTCTATTTTTATACATTTTCCCAACCTCACTGACTATATTCTTCTTCAGTGTCTTTGCTATCAGCTCTGATATTGCTCCAAGCCAAAAACAAACTCCTTCTGTCCTTTTGCTGGGATTTAATGTTTAGAAATAAGTGTTCTTAATCCTTAAGGATTTGTAGAACAAGCTGTCGTTATAATCCACTGTGATGCAACTTGCCTAGTATCTGAAGAAACTTCACCCATTTCTTTCTAGGTGAAAACAGAATGTGGTGACTGTTGCATGGGACTGGAATCACTGTTTACTTCTGCTGCAAGAAAATTCAGGCGTGGGTGAACCAATATAATATATTGGTTCCTATATACAGCAAAAAGGACAGTGCAGGTCCAAGCATGTTTGTCAGTAGCCAAACCCTGAACACAGACTTCTTTTTAAGACTTTTTCAGCAATTGTAACGATCAAGCAATAGTTAGAATTGTGCATCCTTGCACAGATAAGCACTGGCCTTCACCAGAAGATCAACAGAGGATGCAGAAACAGAAGCCCAGTGTCTCACACAGGGATACCGCACTGACACATTACACTTTGTATCTGCTATGATTTCCCTGCAGCGTTCTCATACAACTTCTACTGAAAAAAAAAAAAAAGTTATCTGTGTCACCACACAGATTAAATTGTTTTTTACATACCTCCTCATTACACTAATCTGTTTTGTTAGAGAAATTAAATGGATTGAGAAGCTGCCACATTTCATGTATTTGTGGCACAAGGAGCTGGATGCTGTTCTCAGCTTTGTCACTTGACTTTGAGCAACTCACGCAGTCTCTGTCTCAGTTCTTGCAGACATCTAATGATGACAATAACACTTACCTGTCGGACAAGAAAGTTGTGAAATGCTTCTTCATTGATGTTTGTAAGAAGGTTTTAGAATTCATACAGAAGCTCTACAGACCAATTTTCCAGGTCAATATTATTACAGCATCAGAGCCATTCTCCTTTGCAGAACCTGTCTAATCAGTAGACAGGCAAAAACCAACATCCACATGTTTACAGTCACATTGGAGGGGTAAAAGAGGATGATATAAACAACGAGGTTTTTGCTCTTGCCCTTTCAGATTATGATACTACAACATTGCTTCTTGTCTCATTCACTGAGGGGAGAGCCTGCTTATGGAGGTGAATGAAGCAATAAGAAACAGTAAATTCCTCCCTTGGCTCTATGTGTGAGAACAATTGAGTGTCCTCTCGTTATGAAGTGATAACTGTTCACAGCAAGGACTCAGAAAGACTCCCGGAAAATTTAGATTAAAAAAGTAACAATTGTCTGTGATATGCTCTTTTCCCACTTTCAAACACTGGTTGAATTATATATCCCTTCACGGGGGGAGCAGAGAGGCTCTAGTTATTCCTAGTACAACTTTCCTGTGTTGCTACTTGAGTTCGTTGCTCGAGAAAGGTTTTCCATGTTGAGAAGGTGACACGTTCTTCACGTGCTTGATCCATGGCCAAGCCGAGTCTTCAGGTTCAGTGACTGCAGAGGGCTATAACCCTTTTGAAGCAATGAGACACTTCCAGATAAAAAAAGGGAGCAGCTTAACTTGGGAGTGCTGTTCTTGAGCCCAAGGTCTCTGCGCACCCTGCACGGTTTACTGTCCCACTCCCTGTGTTCTGCTGCAGGGAACAGGCAAGGAAAAATGGGTCCATTCACAGCCTGGCAGTCAAGGCCTATTTCCTCAGCCTACCCAAATCCTCAGCTGAATGTAATTACTAGGATTTATCTCTTTCTGTATTAATTAATTTTTCTTGTCTTTTAACCCTGCAAGCATCACAGGACAATTAGAAGGATAAGCTGGGAAAATGCTATTACGAACTTGTTCTTAAATGCAATTTCCATCTGTCTCTCTTTTTCTTTAAGGGATTTATAAACCATGTCACCTGTCAATGATAATGAGCCAGTGGAAAAAGCCAGGAACCGAGATTTGGATGATCATGTCTTTTTCTCATCAGAACTGCCAGCCATGGGATGTGTCTGACTCAGCAGTGCCCTTCAGCTCCTTGGCTTTCTGTTTGATTTGGCTATTTGCATGGTAAGTTTGTTGGAGATACTGTAAGTATGAACACTGTTGAACACAATAGGGTCTTCACTAGCATCTTCGGGAAATACTGTACAATACATACATAATACATTTGATAGCACTTCCCAAGTCACACCTAAAGAAACAGACAGACTACCCTCTATTAGATGTGAGGGTATATCACTTTGATTTGGATAATCTGAGTGAATATGCTTTTTGCTTTCCCTTTCCAGGAAGCCAGCAAGGAAAAAAAGAGAGTTTTTTGATAGGTGGTGGGTAGGAGTAAAAGAAAACCCTTTTCTTCCATATGGAAATATAATATCAAGAATAGCACCCTTGAATCCTGTCTTCCATCCTCTGTCACTCAAAGAGGTATCTAGAGCCACACAGGCCACTGCCACCAGATGGGAAGTAAATAGGAGCCTCCCACAACTGACCCAATAAGATGAAAATAGGAAGAGGCTTCTTCAGCTTATTCATGTTCTGGCCCTCTAAGATGCATTAATTCGGAAAGTCAGAGTCAGTAAAATTGACTAGATTCTCAAAGGTGAACAAACAATAAACTGGCAATTTCATTGCACTCAGTCCCCTTCTGATTTGTCAGTGAAAGGACAGGTTGTCACTAGTGCCTGTAACTAACATGACTACTTGTACAAGTGCAGGTTTTATGGGCTGTGCAAACAGAAACAAAGAACCTGCAATAGCCAAGAGAAAAACGAGTCATAGGATGAATCAGATATTGGTGGCTGTGGGAATGGATTTCAGGGCTTTTATGAAGCTATGTGACCTGGCAAGAGCCCAGATGGGGTGAGGGAGGAACTGAGATAGAGAAGATCTGATTGAGGAAGACACCAATGACACGTCTAGTGTTATATATGAAAGAGGGAGAGGTTGGAAATAGATTTTTACAGTCATCATCACAAAGGTGGCAGCTAAATCTATGGGAATAACTAAAGTAATCTCACTTATTCATTTATCTACCCACACACGTACACACCCTTGCTGACTTCCTAATTGACATTGTGGCCAAAGAAGAAACACTGAATTCAAAGAGAGGCTATTTGTATTTTATTTCTGATCCAGCTGGACCCAAGAGGTGCCAGGAATCTTCTGAGAAAGGCTCCTTTCAAAAAGAAATTGAGCTGTATTTCAGGCAGTGTGAATTACGGTTGTCTGAAACCTCCAGTCATTCGAAAAATACTTTTTTTGCTCACTAAGGCAGCATGGTAACTTAGCATGATAATGTGCTACACCATCAGATAGAGATTTTTTTAATAATTCCAGTACCATGGTGTCTTAAAATGCCAAAAGAGCGGAAGTTTTTCCATGAAGAGAAAACTGCTGAATCATTTTTTTTTTTCCTTTTGAATTTGCACTTTTTCCCTGGCATCTTTTTACAGCTTACCCTTTACATCAACACTTCACTTCCCCCCACATCAAAAAGACCCCTGGTTCCTTGCTGTGCTCTCTCACTAATAACTGTGGAGGGGCACGGATGGCTCGGAGCTGCCTCTGTGCTGGCCAGACAGCCGCTGCCCACATTGCCATTAGTCAACGGACATCTTTATGCTGCAGCCTTTTCCTCAGCAGGGACACCCCTCTGGCTCTTATTCTGCTCTCCAGGCACTGATTTTCCTTAAATGTGCAGGAACTTCATATCTCTAATCTCTTTATGCCTTTTTCCAAAGTAGCTGAAATGGTTCAAAAGTTTTAGAAGGCCATTGACAAATACAGAAAAAAGAAAAAAAAAAAGAAAAAAGGTAATAATTGTATTGAATTTGGAACCTTTTAGTTTGAATTTCCCATTTGGTTCATGTCCTTAATTTAAAAAATATATTAACATGTAGTTCTTAAGAAAAACAAAATTCAGTTACATCACTTTTTTACTGAAATGTGGTTCATGCTCTTTGGGTGTCCCAGGCAGCTACACCATAACACTGTGCCTATGCCATGCCTTCAGGACACACAGCCAAACAGTAGTGCTGTTTGATTTCAATGTTAGTTTAACTGATACAGTCTATTTTTTTCGGTGAGGTAGGTATGCACATAAAATAAACAAATGGGCCATGCTGTAGTGGGTGCAGTCATTGGTCCTTCTTGCCTAATAATTTGCATTTGTTAATCTCTAGTGTGATCTTCTTTAGATGAAATCAAGTCCTCTTCTGCCTTGCTAATGCCAGATGTGCAGTGATGTGTGTGAGCAAGAGAATACTCATTCCCTGTCCGTCACTGATGAGTGATTTGGGATACAAAAGGGTCAGCCCGAGCATTTCATTCTCTCAAGGGTTGATAAAGGTAATTGAATAAAATGCTGGGGTTTAGTTTCACACCTCCTCAAGCACTATATTTCATTTGAAAGATTTCCATATTTAGCCCTAGAGGATCACTGGAAGCATCTGATACAGCGCCATTATTGCCACTGGAGCAGGGAATGGCTGTTAGGCTACGAATAACAGAGATGGCTGTCTAGCCCGCATGGGGCTGGGAGTGCACTAGGTTTTCACCTCTCTCGCACACTTCTGGTACCTTGTGGTAGGTATTTTGTTTGTTCCTTTCTTGCACAGTGAATGTAACACTACTCCAGCACCAGTGGGTTTCCCAGCAACTGGGTGTCTGGGAGTGCAGCGGCCCCCCATGGGGGCAGCCAGGCAGGACCCATGCCATTGCCCCAGCCAGGAGCAAACATCTGGGGGCACCAGGGCAGCCCCAGCCCTGGGAATCGGGTACCTCCCCGGGGATAGGAGTGGGCTGAGACTGGATGGGACAGCAGGTCCTGTGAGCAATTTGGTAGAATTAAACTGCAATATTGGTAACTATCTCAAATGGCCTAATGTATTACCTGTTTTCTATATTATTATTTCAGATATTACGCCTCAAATATAGTGGATAAAGATGCACAGAAACACATTTTTCTGCTCTTACAAGTTCACCATATTTGTCTGTTTACAAATGCAATCTCCTGTAGCATTCGCTGCATAAAACTTCCAGCTTCTCACCACAGAGTCAGGTTTCCTAAGAGGTTTCTTAACAAGAAGCTCTCCATGCTTGATTAGCTAGAGTCCTTACCTAGCTTACAATACCCAGTTTGTTGAAATTATTCTCTCCAGAAGATTCCCTCAAATTTGCTCCTTTTAGAGAAATAGAGGATCTAATTAAAAATAGGCTTTGCCAAGTTATTCATCTGGGCATTTTGACCCACAATAGTCACTATGTATTAGCATCTATCTTAAGCTATCAAAACGTAGATGGAATTACACACAGAAAAAAAAGTCTAAAACATTTCTGCCTTGCTAATCTCTGTATTGAGTATCTAGAACCAGAAAAATTAAATTACTCCACTAATTGCTCCTGACTTACAGGGTTAACGTAGCCTGTGTCAATGTATTCTGATCCAAAGATACTATCCTTGTTCTTAGATGTACTGCAGCTGCTTTCATTAAAAATCTCAATATTTATGCTCTGGGAGGTGGCAAAGTGAAGCTTGCTTAAGAGCAGTAATGTAAATAGCATTATTCCTCCCTTCAGCCGGAACCATTCACACACCTGTCTTTTTTGGAAGAGTTTCGGTTTGCTATTTTTATTTCCCTATGCTTGTGAACTCAGTAGGTTAAGGACTCTCTTTTTTTTTTTTTTCTTTTTGAGACATGTGCCAGCTACCTTTCCTCTAATCCTTCCTTGATCTGAGGGTGGGCATATCTAATCACAGGAGTGTTTGAGGACCTCAGGGTATAGTGAATATTTTGCATGCCCAACCTATTTCCACTGTGCTAGCTGCTGTTATCTTAGGCAACTGTTACCTCAGACTTGCCAAGTATTAGGTATGTGACATGACACATATTTTCCCACAATGTCTTGCTCT
The DNA here is from genome assembly GCF_000708025.1 of Charadrius vociferus. NCBI lineage: Eukaryota > Metazoa > Chordata > Aves > Charadriiformes > Charadriidae > Charadrius > Charadrius vociferus. The sequence continues at coordinate 554,759 of NW_009648961.1, forward strand.
TCCCCACAGAACTTAATATCTCATTCAACCGTGGGAAATATTTCTTTGTGCACTGGCACATGGACGACAGCAGTGATGATCATGAAATTGGCAATTCCCATTGCCTGGAGTCTCCGCATTTCACTGTAGCACAAGTACGACTGACTCACTGCAGTTCGTGTTGTCCCTCTAGGACTTGCAGGTGTCCATACGTGCTCCCCAATATGTCTGTGTAGATGAAGGTACAGCACAAATTGTGGGGTGAGGCTGGTGGTCCATTCCACCATCCCTGAATCCGTACTTGTCTCCGTGGTAAACCAGGGAGTCACAAGTTACAATACATTTTATTTAAAAATGCTTTCAGCAACCGAGTTTCTCCTGGCAGCACAGTGAAGTCCTACCACCAATGCAAAGGCCTCCTCCTTCTCGGGGATGGCTCGGAGCCACTCAATGGTTGAAAGCACTGAGTCTTCTCAGGCTTTTGGTGCTTCCCACCGTAACTAATGTTGGTGCAGTTCAAGTACAGGCAGGGACAAGGACAGTGCCACTGCAATAATAATACATGAGTATTTCGTAAAGATTGTGACATGTCTTTTGTAATGTATTTTCCAGCTTCCATAAAGACAGCAGAGCATAAACATGCTTTGCCATTAACATTGAAACAAAGCATTTATAGAACAGAGAGTCCTGCAGCACGTGGCTAGATCCCACCAATGTCACATCTCTTGACAGAAAGAATAGGGCATGTCAGTTCCCTGGAAATAGAAATATTTAGTCTGTGGTGTGATAGATGCTCCAAGACCAGGAGAATGTCTGTGCCTTCGAGCTGGAGCTGTAGGAAGGTGATTTCATTAGAGCCCCCCCGAGACAGCCCAACCGCTCTCCCTGCCCTGAAATAGCTTTCCTACACCTTTGTTAGTTACCTAATATTATGGTAAAGGATTCTTGCAGTTAATAAGCAGTAATCTCATTAATCTAAATTTAAGAACACTACAGGATCAGTAATAGCTTTAATATATTGCAATGTTTGTAGTAGGTCCTGAATTTTTCCCATACTGGTCAAAATCCATACATTAGCGAGTGACGTAAGGGGGGCTTTGGACATCATCCGTAAGACAGATGCACAGGCCAGGCACAAACTGAAGATGCAAAATCTCATTGCGGGGACTGTTTTCTAACTGGGTTGGATCGATATCAAAAATGCTCTAAATTCTGTCACTGAAAATGTCATAGTGAAGCATAACCAGACGTAGATCATTACAACATGGATATACTTACAACATGCAATTCTGTACCTTGACAGGCATGAAAGAAGAACTGTTTTCAAGTGGTGACCTGCTCATCTAGACAGCACATAGGCAATATTTTAAGTCAAGCGCTGGAAACCATCTGAACTTGATCTATGTTACTGCTTTCAGTGCTACCACCACTGGAATATTAGTTGGCATTATAGTGGGGAGCTTCCAGGGGAATAAAAGCTATTGCTGGCATAATCTTTAGTCTAGGAGTGAAGTTTAATTTGCTAGAAAAACAATATTTCTTATAATCCTTAGGAGGCAATGAACAGCAACTTTTATATGCCAGTTCTGACATACTGTTACGGAAAGACCAGTAAACCTAAACAGTTTCCTGGCAACTTTCTCACATAGAATAACTAACTATTTCCTGAAGGTTTATCTTCTGCTTACTAGTGTACCTTACAAATAATAATGAATGATTAAAATTGGTTTACCTCTGAAGGTACAGAAACCTACAGAGAACCTACAGAAACCTGAAGTGACAAGGAAAAATATATATAAGTATTTCCTTGAAATAATATTCCCGCAAACCAGATTTCACTGTATTTTTTTTCTGTACAGAGAAAGGAAATAAATAAACAAATAAAAACCAAACTAAAACCTCAAATGTCACTGAGATGGTTGTCCCAGTGGTATCTGATAGAAAGAGAATGTGAAACTGGCAAACAGAAAATTTTCATCAGAAACATCTGCTCAGATTAACTGTTAGGTCTACTGTTGCATATATAATATTTTGTTTACAGTTTATTTCAGAAATGTTTTTTTAAAATGATTGACAGAGAAGTTTCCTGACACAGGGAGGGAAGGAAAACTTTTAAAAACTGTTACTGTCTGTCATATAAATTAATATTAAGTACATCATTTAGCTATCAGGCCATAAACATAACAAATTTAACCCACTGCAGTCTGTAAAGGACATCTGTAAAGAATAGGAGAATGGCATCTTCCTCCAATTACCAATAATGGTTTCAAAGCATCCATACATTCTGAAAGAATTCTGTACTGTACTGATTTGGGACTGCACATTATAGTAAAGTGAGAAATATTTAATATATAAATAATATCTAACGCATAAATATATACAGACACATGAACATACATGCATATTCACATGCACACACACTGAGTACCTCTCATCACTAATAACTGGGAAGAATATTTGAAAAAAGCTTAATTCACTACTGCATGTCTCCTGTCTTATGCCACATGAGGTTCTCTTGTCTAAGCATGGGACCCCTGTGTTAGGGTTGCATTGATACATGAATTGCATAGAAGTGACTTGTCCAAAGTGCTTAAATCACAACAGCTTTGCTACCAGTTTATAGATAACATTTGGGCAATCAGGGAGCCTAAATGATTGTGCAGTTGCTCAGAAGCAGGGAAGCAAAAAATGGAAATCAGGATATCTCAGCTCTTAAAGAAACGTATTCCTTATTTTACTTTTAGATGCTTTTAAAATATGGCAAGTTTGCTAACTTACCCGGATCTTAAATACATGCTAAGCATAATACATAAGATGTATGCTGACCTGCACCAGGAAGCTGTCCTGGTATGAAACATGTCCACATCAGAAGATATTGAGGAAGGGCATCTTCTTTTTCTGTCAGAAAGATAAACAGAATTTTGATCATTTGAAGATAAAATGTTAGTTGATAGATTTTTTCTTTTTTCACTTTTTCTTTTTTCTTTTTTTCTTCTTTCTTTTTCCTTTTTCTTTCTTTCATTTTTCTTTTTTCTTTTTTTTTCCTTTTTTTTTGAAGGAGGGGCCTTTGAGAATAAGCCTTTCCCAATCACCATATAGAGAAGCTTTCAATTCTGTGTTCTGTTTCTAGAAAAGCTGTTTCTTAGAAACTGTAATATAACTAATGTTTTAATTTGTTATTTCTGTCATTATTTTCTTATCTTTTTAAAAATCAACATGAAAATAAAGTCCATACATTAAAATTATGGGTTTCTAGGACCAGCACTTTCCATGTTACGTTTCAGGTAAGAATTATTTTCTTCTCAGACAAATTACATCACCTCACAAAAGGCTTAAAATGCCAGCAGATTCCTGAGCAATAGTAAAATAAAAAAGTAGTATTAGAAGGTATGTCTTTAGAACCAGAGGGCAACCAAGAACTAATATTCAACAGTGTTACCTTAGGGTACAAATTTTAGTTACATTTTAGTAAGAAAGCAAGCTGTAGAAAATAGATTAAAAAATCACATTCCAACACCTACAAACTTCAGCTCAAAGAAGCTAATTACTTAAAATCTTCCTTCAGCATCTGAAGCTGAAATAGCCCATGGTCCTACAATGCCCTCCATTTCCCCCTGCCCAAACTCTGCTCTGAGGTTCCAACAGGCACAGTAACCCCGGCATACAGGAATTGCTGTCTACAATTTAACGTATGTAATCTCTTTCGCAGCCAAAATTTATTATTATGATGTTTTTTTCTTCTTAAACTTCTCTGTTCTCAGAGTGTTACCGTGTCCCCGGTGGGTCTTAATTGCCATTGGGGCTCAAGGATATTCTGAGCATCCCCCAACACCTCAATAAAGTAGGGGGTTCAGACTTTCAATGGACCAGGGATGGAAGTATGATGAAAAAATCATGATTCAAGCATTCCCAGTCTCACAACTTGGGGAGAGTGGTGACTGTGGGTGTCACAAAACCCAACTGTTTTTCAGTAGTATGCATATTGAAATAACAACTGTATAAGGAACAGTAAAATGCCTGAGATACTCAAAAAAGGTTCCATATACCCTGTGCCCAAAACTGAAAAATGAAAAAAATCGTAATGAAAAGGAAGTAAATAAACTGCATTTACTAACTACTGGAATATAAAAAGAAAAGTTCTTTTCATACCCTAGCATTAATGCTTGAAAACCAAAAGTGTAAACAATGAAAATACATCAAGAACAACAGAAAATAAAAAGAATGAAAAGGCAAATGTTGAAAAAAATGAACACTGCTTTTCATTTTAATAACTGAAGTAAGGTTTTTAATATGGGTGAAACACTCTCTCCACAAATTTATGAACCAAATATCCAAGGAAACTATGCAAGAGAAGGACAAAGAAAATAGATCCTTAATAACTGACTGTTTCTTTAACATGCAGCAATCACCTGTTAAACGCAAAACTGTTCTTGTGACCTCAAATGTAGTATCACCAGTAATATGTTATATGGCTATAGTATTTCTTTCAAAGTGACCTGAATTATCTCAGTTTAGCTGTTAGGTCTCTGTTTCTTCTTCCTTCACACATCACGTTTGGTTATCATGCCAAATAAACAGGGCAGAAAATATAAGTATTACTGCTTCCTTTTGTATATTCAGAAATATTTCTAAAGTTTGGTCCTCCAGATTTCTGTCCCAAAGTTTCACAGGACTAGGTAAGCATTGCAAGAGGAATTTAATGAACCTTCCTTTTCTTCAGGTCAGGCCTGTTTATTTTAAACCACAGCCTCTGACCTGTTTGCTTCGCAATGTGTGGAAGTTACAATCATCAAAGCAGTTTCAACAATACCTGCATGAGTTTCCAGACCTAATTTCTTCACGTGGAGGAAATAGCATGTTTTCTTTTAGTAACTGCATATTTAGTATGACAATTAGTTTTATTTGTGCAATCATTAGGGATGGCACCCTATCATCCTAATCAAAGAGGGGATGTTTCTTTTCAGTTCCTGTGCTTACCAGTGATGGGCAAAAATTGGCAGTCGAATACCCAGAATTAGAAGCTGTGACCATCACTAATGTGAATGGCTTTTAGAGAAACCTTAAACAGAGAAGGCTCATTTTTATCTTGTAAACGCCTGTGAATAATTCCATGCTCCTTTGTGACTGTGATTCAGTACTGCTCTTCCTCTTCTTGCTGTGGTCCCACTGGCATTGGTGCTGCGTGAATGGAAATGCTACTCATTGAGGATTGCCCAGGCGCAGCTGCAGTAGCAAACTTGCACAGACCTTTCACAGATCTAAAGGACGGCACAAAGACAGAGTTCATCTGGCTCTATGGCATTTAAGTAGATATAAGTGGAAGGAAACTTAGTTTCAAGACTTTCTGTTGTTTACGTGGTGTTTTTTACACTAAGATATGCTTTTCCACCTACTCAAAAGTAAGAAAGAGAAGCATCCCCTTTTTCTTACATAGCTGGGTTGAATAAGAAAAATGTGTACTGTTTTGCGTGTATCATGTAGGTCTCATTTTGTCTGCGATACCTTATTCTTGCTGAGCACCAGAGGCAAAAATGCAATGAAACTGTTACTAGAAAGTGAGTAAGAAAGAAGGGGCAATGCCAGTGCCTCTGAAGAAAAGAGGTCTACTCCAGGCTTGCTCCTCTTAGGCACACAGCGTTGGTGCTTCTTCAGGCCAAGCGCTCAGGTCAAGGTGGATTTTACACGTTAAAGATGCAGGCTTGGCAAGGAAAAGGGATGAGTTGTCACTAAAAGTGGGCAAGGAGGAGCTTTGGGTAGTCAGGCAGCGTAGCAGGTAGCAGGCTTCCCTGCCAAGCTGGGGCAGAGCCAGACCTACAAGCAGGTCAAGCTAAGCTCTGGCTCTTTGCTGTTTAGGCCACTTCTTTGGATGTTCCTTTGGCAAATAAACATGAAATTGTTTTGAAGAAGCTGTTTTCTGAGTCACTTTAATTAACTGCTGTCACAACAGAGATAAGGGTGTGTATGTGCCAAATCCAGTTAGGCTTGTCGAGTTAACCCCGGCAGTAAACAAGCAAGCTGAACCCTTGCGATGTAATCTGAAAGTGGGAGCATGCATGATCCCCCCGAGAGAGACAAGGTAGCCAGACTCATCTGTCTCCCAAAGGGTGCATTAACAGGAGACAAAAATAGGTTACCTTTCTGGATGACCACAACTGCACTAAAGAGAAGAAGAGAGACCTCTTGCTGCATCCTTTATGCAGGAGAAGAAAAAAATGTTTCCTCTTCCTAAAGGGTGAGAAGTTGAAGAGAAGGCTGTGTCTTCTACCAGCTAGAAAAGGAAGGCATGAAGAGGTGTTTCTATCAATCTGTCACTTGGTTATTAAAATGGCATTCCATTGCGATTACATCATGGATTATTGTCCTAGAAAAGAAGCTTTTGCAGGTGTCAGCAACACAGGGAGCGTGAAGAAGAATCAGCATGGTATGAACTAACACGCTACGCAATGGGCAGGGTCAGGTGGCACAAGCCTCTGGCTGGCTCCACTGCTGCCACCTTTTAGAATTTGCTGGGCTTGCTTTGAAATTGAAAAAAAGTCTTGCAAAGATGAATTCAAGACTAGCTATTCCAGAGAGCTGAGCACAGTTGTATGTACTACCACAGTGACAAGTCACGTTATTTCTCTCTTCGTCTTATCCTGGTACCTTCCTCTGTCCCATTAGTGACACATACTTGGGTTTTCCTGGGACCTGAGAACTGTGTACAGGATGGTTGGACCATCGGAGCCATTTGACGTATAAGCAGACTATTTCTTCCAAGCAGTGGTACAAGCAGTGCCAAGACATTTGCCATATCCATGGAGATGAGTGACATGCATGAATGCTTGACATCTTTCCCAAGGAGGTTGATGCCCTGCTTCAACGTTTTTGTTTACAGAATGGAGGCTCATGATTTTCAGCCAGCTCTGTTCCTCTAAAATTCTGTGAGGGACTCACTGCTCAATCCCATGGAAAAGTTAGTCCCCTCATCTGGGACAGAAACTGCATGAAGCTTTTCAGTTGTGTAGGCAAAACTGAATTTTGCAACTCCAGGTGGGAGGGACCAAGCTATGTTTATGGGGAGAGAAGAAGGGTGGGGAAAGTCACAGAAAACATAGGTAAACTAGAGGGAAACTAGGAAAAGGAAACTAGAGAAGATCCTCAGAAAGCTAGGATTGCTGCTCCTGCTGTCGCGGAAGGTTCGGAGGGGATGGAGGGGGGTTAGGCCTTTTGGCATTATTGCTTCCCTAGACCCTCTGATGTTTTGCCTGGACAGTGGCAGTGCCAGCCCGGCTTTCAGGGCGCTGTGCCAGGCACAGTACCCCAGCAGTCTGCAAATGCAGCTGCCTCATTTCCCTTTGCTTCAAACCAGTCTGATCCCCTTTTACCCCAGCACCTGCCAGCATACTCCTTGCTGCTAACTTTTCTTTTTATTTTTTTCTTAAGGAAAATGTGATTCTCCCATAATAACTAGATGTCGGAAGCTGGGGCTTTTAGAAGAAGCTGATAGCATGACATTTACAACAAAACCTAGTGGGTTGGCAATTTCACTTAAACGATAGACTTAATCCTATGCAGATGGTTCCTAGTGGGCCCAACAAGAGATTTTCTTTTATTCGGCTTTTGGGAAGGGTTAAAACTTTCTGTTTGCAAAATGACATTAATTATAAATGTTGATTAGAGCTGCTAATTGTCACTGAACTGCCATATGTAACTATATCCAAACATCAGTCTCTAATTGTCCAACCCCATGCTTCTGCAAATTTATGTTCTTTTGCTAATTGAGCTTTGTCTTTATTTGGCTGAAACTTGTTGTGACTGGAACTGTTACTCTGTGGTTGTACGGAAGCCAAAATATGGAGGCTTGATTCCAGCTGGGAACTATAATTGATATTATTATCTACAATGCAAATAATTATAACTCAGTGTACTTCCTCTTCAGTAGGTTTTTCTTGGCAGGACGATTTGACCCTTACTGTTGAATTATTCATTTTCTCCCCACTTAAAATATATGGCCCGTTTCTTTATTCCACTAACATGGCAGTCCATTCAAGAGCTTAGCTAAATAAGGCCCAGTTCATGTACATTTTGAACCTGTATAAAGCTCCTCTCCTCCTTATCAGGACCTGCATAATATCAAAAAATTCCTCTCTGTCAAATTTCGTAAACAGATAGCAAACAAGGTATTAACAAATCAGTTAATTATATGAAGATTGCAAATTGGGTATAATTTGCCAGTGAACCTACTGTAATCTGGATGCAAACAAACTGTAAGTGAAGTACAAACAAGTAATAAACCTACTTGCTAGGTATAAACAAACTTGAGGTGAACAGACTACAAATTAGGCAAAAAAAAAGACACACACTGGTTACAGGCTGAGTACCAGCAGTAAAACGATATGCTCGCCTACGCGTTCACCAGAGCATTTGCCTCAGCAGTTCTCCACCACCACCAGCAGAGTTCAGAAACTGGGTTGCATACTGCTCCTTCAGGGTGAGCTTCATTCTTCCCAGTACACACACAGCATTGCCGTGTCTGTACGGAGACAGGCTCTTAGTCTTTGGGAAGGGAAATGTTCTCAAGAAAAATGGAAATTGAGAGTGCTCCAAAGCTTTATTCTCTAAGCAACACTGGCTTCATCAAAACCAGTAAAATTTGCTGAAAAATAACCAAGTTTTCTATTGACTGACATTATCTTCTCAGGTAAAGTCACTTGGTAGTAGCTGGTCTCTCCACAGGGTAGAAGGTGACCTCCAAACAGTATTGCAAATGCCTTTAAAATGGACTTTCTGCTTCCAGGAGCTGAGTTTTGTATGTAGGAATCTCTCTGAATGCATTAGCCTGCGATTTTATTTCCAGTGAAACAGATTAACTTCTATAATGTGAACAGGTTGTCCAGAGGAGTGGTAGATGTGCCATCCCTGGAAACATTCAAGGTCAGGTTGGACGGGGCTCTGAGCAACCTGATCTAGTTGAAGATGTCCCTGCCCATTGCACAGAAGGCTGGACTAGATGACCTTTAAAGGTCCCTTCCAACACAAACTATTCTATGATTTTATGCTCTTAGATTGCCTATAGACAGACTGGGGAAGGAGAAGAAGGGGTCCTGTTCTACTACATGAGGGATATTTTGCTGGCTCTTTTTTTTTCCAGTTGCTAAATCATATAGCTAAACTACATTTATATTATAGCACATACTATAGTACATTATATGACTTTATATTACATTCATATATTAACACTCTTTTAGCCATAGGGATATTAAATGATTGCAAATTAATTGGGCTACCACACTAATGAAAGCAGGAAACACTCAGGGGGACGGTGACCTGCAGTCCTGTAGCTGAGACAGCATGTGGAGAGCAGGTCAGTGAATGTCCCTACCATCAGCCCACAGCAGAGGCTGAGGGGAAATTTGACAGAGTGTCCTTAGTCCTCTCCTGACTGCAAGTCCCTCGCATTCCAGAGAGCCCAGTCCCAATTCTCCTGTCTCACAGACTCTGTCTCCAGCTTCTCATGTCCCAGATTGCCGAAGAGATCAAATATCCCCATTGCTCTTTCTTCAGAACCTCTGAGTATTTCCCAAGCTGAATATCTAGCCCTCCCACACCTTTTTCTCAATGTTCCACCCATACACAACCTCACCATCCCCAAAACTCTTTGCTCCTCTTAACTCCCTTCTCCAACCCACCCAACCCTAAGCTCACTATGGACCCCACACATCCTATTTCAGGCCCCCATTCTCCATGCTGCCCTAATGCCCTCCAACTTTTCAGCTCCTCAACTCCTGCTTCAGGTCTGCTTTTTCTCTGACCTGCTGTCCTTGATCCTGCCTCAAAGCACCTCCCATCCGCAACTCCTTCTCCCCCCCACACCCTGGGGTGTTCCTATTTCTCTCAATCCCTACGTCCTTCCGTCCTGTTGTAAGGCTCCCAGTTGGAGCACCTACACTTCCTGTATGTAGATGAGGTGTTCATCTTCAACCTATTATATTTACCCTAGCCATCGACACTTGCCTCCTACCTCCTATCTATCTGAGACCAACCTGGTACTCCCAAACTTGCTTCACCTGGCTGGCAAGAGATAATAAATAAGTAGCAGGTAGGGACTCAAATATTAATTATTTACCCCAATTATTTACCCCATAAAGGATAGAAAAGGAGGATCTATCTGACAAAAAATGGTTATATGGTACCTGCAGGAACATGGGGATAGTGTCTCACTTCACCACATATTGTCTGCATGTTAAAGAGCTAAGTAGGGCCCCTTGAAGTATATGCTTCAGGGAAAGAAAACACTTGAGGAAAATAGCTTCTGGTTATGTACTAGTATGTACGAGCTTCTACGATGCTGGCAAGTCAGAACCTACGCTCAGCTTTGGGCAATACCAGATCTGACAGGAGCAGTGTCTGGGCAAGGGTTTGCTTATGCATTTCTTTATACATTAAGACATTCTTTTCCTTGAAAGCTGTCTCCTGTGATGGTCAGCAGGACATAAATGCAAGGCAAGAAAGGGAAAGGCTCTGGGGCCTTTCCTCCCTCTGCCTTTCCATTCATTAAAGCAGCACCTTCCTTGAGCCCTTTTGCTTTCACAGGAGAGCCCAAAGAAGTAACACTCAAGTTACCCTTTTGTGGCTGACCTTGAGGCTTCCATTTGCAGGTTTCATTCTTTTCTTGGCCAGAATGGTTTTCCTCATTCCTTTTTCTTCATTAACTGACCTGCTCTGACAAGTGCTAGACCTTTGGTGGGCAATGAAAGTTGAGGTCCCTGAAAACAGCACACCTGGAATGACTTCCTGAGAGCTTTGCAAAGACAAAGATGTTGATGACATTACTGAGCTGGTGGTAAATATCACCTATGCATACTGCAAATTTCTCATCAAGCTAGAGCTTTTACACTCATAACTTCAAAGAAAAAGAGGCAATTAGCTTTGCAGAGTGCTTTCAGTGCCACATGCTATTCCAAACATATGCACACCCAGTTAGATTTTAAGTCTTACTGGATCATTAAGCCCAGCTATTAGAGTATCTAATACTACTGGCTATGCAAGAGAAAGGAATTGTTATTGTTGTTAGAATATTTCTCCTGCAAAGACACCGGCTGAATCTCTTCTTCTGTGGCAGTGTAAGTGCTGATCAGGCCTGCAGCAGTGGCAGAAAGCAATAGGCAAGCATTTCGGCCGTTTGCAGGCAAGACCCAGGTTCAGAAGGTCTTAATGGGAAGCATCGAGAAAGTGAATAAATGCACATCCTCAATTTCCACATCTAAATTCTCTCACATGAAATCCCTTAGCTCTCCCACAGATATACCACCATTGCTGCCAATCTTTAGTTAATTAATCTTTTAAAATTAATCCTTTGAAATTAATCATTTCAATGATTAATGAGGTGATGATTCTACTGAAAAAATGCCAAGGCACCTGGAACTGGCAGGATGTTTTAAAGCCAATTTTTAAAATTTACCAGAGCTTACTGGACAGGAAGAAACAGTCCAAAGACAAAGTCACTTAGAGAAACCCGACAAGTATATCCATTGGGAATGTAATGCTCCATCTCAGTCTCATTTTGTCTTACTCTGGAATAATTGTTTTGAGAATGGGGAAAAGGCATTAAAAGTTTAGGGGTGGTTTGAGATACCACAACACTAAGAGACACAGGGACTGAACTGTCTTGAATACAAATGCTATGCTTCCCTTATAATAATCTTACTCAATCTGTGTTTGAGCACCATTAGACCATGAAGATTTCATATCCTTCATGCCCACAGCAATCTGCATTAATAACCTAAGAACACATTTCATCCAGTTGTACACAGACACGAAAAAAAAATGCAGAAGGGAAGCACTTCAAGCAAATTGAAAAATAGTTTGGGGTGAGAACAGCCTAACCCCCAGGAATGAGAGCCAGGAACAAGAAGCACTTTCTCTTACAAGGGTTTTATCTGGAAAGGCAGAAGCAGAGAGCGTTCTTCCTCTAGTAATCATTTCAGCTCTAGTCTTTCAACCTTGACCACAGAAGAAAGGTCAATGAGAGAAAAATCAAGCCAATCTATTTCTCCATCAGTAAATGACTTACTCATTAATGTTATCGTGGAAATACCTGAGATTGTTTACAAAGCTCCAGCGCTACAGATTAGAGTTTTTAAAAAACAGGTTCCATTTTCTAAAAGAAGCACATCTTTGTGACATTTGGACAACATTTTCAAGATTAGGTGCCTGATGGTAAGCACTGAATACCAGGGGCTTGGTTTTCAGAGTTGCTGATTGTCACACAAATCTCACCTATGTCTGTAGTTTGCTGTGTCTCTTGCAAATCCTGGAAATGGAACCTCTTATCTGTATACATCACCATTGAATGTGGGTCTCTAACCCGAGGCACGTGAGGCTGAAGGATTTTTTTCTCATGACTTCACGCCTGAAAAATCCAAGGATGGGAACCAGGTGTACCTTTCTCCTCCATGGGTGTGTTTATTCCCTGTCATAGAATCATAGAATGGTTTAGGTTGAAAGGGACCTTAAAGATTATCTAGTTCCAACCCCCCTGTCCTTGCTAGTTTACTCCCCAAGCTTATTGAAAATGGACCTGCAGTTCTGTGGTTAGTGAAATATAAAGAAGGTGCCACAAACCTTCTAAGGACTCCAGCCATCCAAACACATGCCACGTAACTGCTTGAATACAATGTAGTTAACAATGGAAGATACTAGCTGCGACTCTCAGACTTTGAGTAGCCGGCCTTCAGAGATCCTGAACTGCATAAGCCATTTCAATGAGCACAGAAACATTTCCTTTACTACTACTGTATATAGAAGAACTCCAGGCGTTCATTGTATACGTGCAACAACCGTGATCTCCTGTATCCATAGTATCATCTCTGTTGTAGACTACATTTGTGCAACTGCTCGTACAGCTTCATTCAGTTCAAATGTTTTCCTTTATGACTGGATTATGGTTTTCCTGAGTGTTCATAGTATATACTTATGATAGCATATATCTCTTTCTGCATCTTTTCAGCCCCTTGACCTATTGCATTGCATTCACGATGATATCAATAACCAGCACTACTTCAGGTTGTTTTAGTTTTCCATTTCATATGCTCTTCACAGCCTATCTTACCAGAGTGCCTTAAGGGAGCCAGTGTCTCCCAGGGAGTACAGCCAGGTCATGCAGACAAGTGGGTTTAGGGGAGTCACACTGCACGAACTCTTAAATTGACTGCAGCTAGTAGTTTCATACTGTAATGATGATTAACACATGGCTTCTTGTCTCTCGAAACAAGCACAGCAATGCCTGCGGGCAGTATGGTCTACTAGCATCCACTTTCACTATTCTCATACAGAAAAGCAGGGCTTGGATGCTAAGAAACATCTGTTGCAAAACACTCTTGGGACTTCATGCCACAGAAGATGTCACTAAGTTAATATAAATTAAAATGACAGAGACTTAGAAAACATGCATAAAGTATATTTCTCAGTCAAGTAAGTATTTTCTTAACTAAGCAGTTAACAATTAAGAAGGTCTTCATGAAACAGCTACCCCATAAACACTTTTCCTCCCCTTGGGATTCCAATATTTTTCAACACTGAATACCGAAGAGAAGAGAAGAGAAGAGAAGAGAAGAGAAGAGAAGAGAAGAGAAGAGAAGAGAAGAGAAGAGAAGAGAAGAGAAGAGAAGAGAAGAGAAGAGAAGAGAAGAGAAGAGAAGAGAAGAGAAGAGAAGAGAAGAGAAGAGAAGAGAAGAGAAGAGAAGAGAAGAGAAGAGAAGAGAAGGAAGGGAAGGGAAGGGAAGGGAAGGGAAGGGAAGGGAAGGGAAGGGAAGGGAAGGGAAGGGAAGGGAAGGGAAGGGAAGAGACTATTTCAGTTGGAAGGGATCTACAACGGCTGTCTAGTCCAACTGAGATGATATTAAGGCTTCTATAACTGTTTAGAACTTGTGTTGAGCATTGTGTCTTATTTATGGGCATGTGAATTCTTTCGTAAAGAAACAGATCTAGTCGAGGGAAGTTCAGTGCTGTTACAGTGGCGTAAGAGACTAGCTCAAAATTAATAAACACTTTGAAAAGATAAAATGATGCAAGTACAAAGTACTCTGTAAACATCTTTTAATCCTCAGATGTTCCTGTGCCAGATTCCCCTCTCCACTTTATAAACCAGGCTGTCCAAGGCCACACAACAAGTCAATAGCTGAGCCAAGATAGACTTCTAATGCTTGAATTCTAGTTCTCAAACCTCAATGTTTCTCTCCCTTTTTATACTTCACCTCTCTTTCCACACCATGTCAAATCCCTCTTTTTGAAACCTTTGCTTTGCAAGTCCAGTCCTGGGCTGCCGAGAACCTTTGCAGAACCCAGAGCTTTACAGTTTTGCAGTGTCCATAGTTCAAAGTAACTTTGATGCCAGCAGACATCAGATGTTAGTTTCTGTTGCCATATCCCATACTGATATCTGAATTCATACAAATTCTATACCCTTAGCAACAATTTTATTTTGTTCGTTGACTTGCTGGGAGACAAGCAATGGTAGGAAAAATAGATTCCCAAGAACACAAGTAAGCAGTAAAGCTAATAAAACCACCAGACAGGCAACTACAGCATTTCCTCGGTTGGAGAGATGTCTAGGTCCGCAGTCATGCTGTTATCTTTAAAGACAAAGTGATCTGATTGTTTGTGTTCCTTCATCATAGCAACAGCTTCCTTTCCTCCCAGCCCAGCAATGGCATCTCCCATCCTCTCTGTCTGTAAAACACACCCCTGCCTCTAGTGTTCTGCTGGTGAAGAATTCTACTTTCCTGATTGATTGCCAGCCAAGACTGCTCAGATGCAAGTGAGGGTGATTCAAGCTTTTGCATAAACAGTCTTAAGTTCCTGCATACCTGAAACTGAGCCAGATTCCTGCAGTAGCATTGCTCACTAGTGCTAGCTACCACCTCTAGATCCCAAACAGCATTTGAACAAAGCTCACTTGAAAGAATGTCAGTGTCGAGATACGTCATTCATCCAAATAGTAGTGAACATTCTCCAACTTTGAGCTTTTGGTAACAGATAATAAGGCCACATACTTCTTGTCTGTATTTATAATGCGGACTTTTTGTTTAATATACTTTGTCCTACTCCATGTATCAATGGCACATATTTTGAGAAATGAAAAGCATTAACATGTTGCCTTTTGATGAAGTACCTGGTTGTTTTATTAAATCATCTGTCTAGTTTCAGTTTAGCCTGTATATCAAAGATTCCTTTAGTTCTAACCACAGAAGCACAGAAATAAAGAGGATGATTGCTTTTGTTACACTTAAAGGGGATCACAAGCTCTATCAGTTCCCTAGCATATTTGCTGCATTTCCTTCCTCCACCATTCTTTTCCCTTTTTCCCTCAAAGTCTCTATCTAAAGTACACTTACTGCACATGTCAGATAGCCAAGGGGAAAACTGTTTGCAATCCTTGTATGGTCCCAAGCTAGAAAAAACTTTTCAACATGTGTCTATCCCATAGGCATGAGTAGGACATGTTTTCTAGAGGAAGCTTTTCTACAGGGCAGAGAACCCTCCATGCTTGGTGTGATCATTGTTGCACAAGCACAACACGAGCAAACCGTGCAGAGCCTGAGAATGCAGCACAGCAAATGCAGGAGGCCAGAAGCGGTCATTCAGCCAGAGCTGGGCTTGTCCAAAGCTTTCTGAAAGACTTACAGGTGAAAAGCAAAGCCAAGTATGCTGACGGGAGCTTCTTAGATGGTGTTTGCATTAGACCATTAGGGATTTTGGTTTGTTTCAAAACAGGCTGTTCAGAACTAAGAGTTTCAAAGGCCATCAGGCCTGGTTGTCAAAACTTGGTAAAATGAAAAGTCAATGTTATCATCAGAGGTGTAGGATTTTCTGCCATTCTCCTGAAGATTTTGTACTCTCACTTTAAAAATTCACCACCTTTGTGGCACTGTACTGTGGCAGTTGACTGAGTGGGGTATGAGAATGGTGTCTGTGAGTCTGCTCAACTCACAACAGACTGTGAGGTTTTTCAAAAATACTTCGTGCTTCTTTTCACCTTGTTTCCATTTGTCTGTGAGTAAAGTACTTGAAGATTAGTAACCGCAGAATACATTTATCTGCAGGGGAGAGTGAGGTTTTCAAAGATACTGTGGTGATCCTCCCAGAAGCACAAACTGGACTTACATGTGTGTATCTATCTTATGTGGAAAACTTATGCACTTACATCACTGCTGTAACTTTATCAGCTCCTGGAGCTAAAGCAAAAGCAAGTCTTTTGGACAGCATAAGATTTACATTTTTTAAAAAAAACTAGTGCATTTATTCTCAAATGACATTGTTTATTATGTATAGAAGATAATTTATTTCAAATGAAAACCTCTTCATGGGTGGCATGAGAGGGGAGTCACTTCCAGTGTTAAGGCTGAAGAAACACTGGCAACCAGAAGCACATTTAATAATAAATGGAAACTTCACACGGTTTGAGATATCTTCTTCTCATTTGCTGTTGAATGACCGACACAAACAAGGGAAGTGACTCACTATCACTGAAACTAAACTGAGGATTCATACGTGCATTAATACTTTATTCAGCTATGAGAAGTGTTTCGCTATAAATTATTCAGGAAATGTTGTTTCCTGACAAAGAAATTGGCCTTTTGTGTTCATAATGTCCTAACAATCCTAACAGATACCACCTGTACGCAGAAGAAGGAATTAATATCCATTGCTGAAAATTTCATTTGTTGCTATCAATCTACTGAAGAAGGTTGTTCAAAATTATGGTTCTGAAGGTGAAAGAAAATGTCATGAAATCCCAGCAGTTTTGATGCCTGGACTGTGCATAAGTACAATTCTTCAAAAAGATCATATCCAAACCATTTAGAACACAGAAAGGTTAAATACTTTCTCAGGTGACTGTGATCAGCAAATCTTCAGCATTCCTTGTAGCAGATATGTCTCAGGCTATGTCAAAATAATTCAAATTCTTCTTAAAATAATACAGGGTATGACATCTAAATTTTATTTCAACTTTAATATAGCCTTTTAGTCCACTTGCTAAAAGACCAGATTTGCATTGAAGTCAGCAGAAATGCAAGATGTCATGAGCCTATTCAGCAGTGCAGCATAGGCACCTGAGCTTTGTGAAAGGCACTGGTAGCCAAAACAAGCATAAGAGACACAGTTGGCAAAGGATCACAAGTACTCAGGTGTCCAGAGCCCTGTTTGCCCTAGAGAAATTGTGTCAGCGTTCTACCAGCCCATCTGAAGGCCACTTTGGGCCCATGCATGAAAGAGCTTTCATCAGTCATTGGGGACGCAGGATTCACTGCTATTCACCATGGGGTTTTAAAAGGGTAGAAAGTGATTAACATTAGAAAGTGATTAAACTTAGCATAAGCATACTCAGACACTGGCTGGATGCAGCCATCTGCATGCAGGCTAGCAACAGCTGCTCCCACAGCCTGGTCTGTTGGAGCATGCAGAGGATCTTGCACAAATCAGGAACGTATGCTGAAGCGCTTCTTTCCTTTGCTATTTCTCCACAGGGAGAAAGAAACGTATTGGACCTTGGAAGGGAAGGAGGGATGCCATATATCTCATGAGTTTTGCCTCTTAGCCTGTGTGAGTCTTTAGAAAAAAGAAAAAAAAGAAAAGAAAAAGCAGAGGTGCTTTATAAAAACATCTTGAGCTGTAACAGAGGAAGGAATGAATTTGTGATCCCATGGGTAACTCCTGGAAAGACTTCTGTTGGCTCATGTCTGTCTCCCAAACAACTCAGCTTACTGACCACAAGTTGGTGGGCTTTTTGTTGCTGTTGTTCTTCTTCTGTCAAATTTATTCTTTAAGTCACAATCCTGTAGATCACATATATCAGGATGAAATAAGGATTCTGGATACTTCTTCAGGATCTCAGTCACAACATCTGATTTTGGTTTTGATTTCTAAGTGGATTAATTTAAATGAATCATTGAGCACAGAGTCTTGTAGCCCTAACTTCACATCCATCCAAGTACCTCAACAAGCTCCATGGACTTTGGTCTCAATGGTATATTTATCTAATACGGGTGAGAGTGAGTTTTATTCCCTTTCTCAAATAACAGCCATCTGATTCTTCAACAGTACGTCCAAAAACTCACCCTCTGGACATGTTCTTTGCCCTCACACATTTAACTAACACAGTAATATTATCCATGTAAATAAGTTATGTTTTCAAGTACATGGTATAAATATTCCAATGAGAACAGGTCAATAAGTTTTCAAAATAACCTTCCCCCTCTTGCTGAGGCTACAAAACCTTCTTGTGTTTTTAGGGATTTGAAACGAAAAGGTCATCTCTTCCATCCCCTTGCCTCTCTGCAGATAAAAGACTACTGGCACATACTTGTACATCAGGGGCATGAGAAGTGTTGTAGAAGTTCCTTACTTTCCTCTCAAGGAAGGTGTTGGAGGCCTGGCACAGGCACCCAGAGCAGCTGTGCAATCTCCACACAGAAGGTCACAGAATGATAGAATCATAGAATCATCTAGGTTGGAAGGGGCCTTTAAGGTCATCAAGTCCAACTGTAAACCTAATACTGCCAAAACCACCACTAAACCATCTCCCTGAGCACCACATCTACCCGTCTTTTAAACACCTCCAGGGACGGTGACTCAACCACTTCCCTGTGCAGCCTGTTCCAATGTTTGATAACCTCTTCTGTGAAGATATTTTTCCTAATATCCACCCTAAACCTCCCCTGGCACAACTTGAGGCCATTTCCTCCCATCCTATTGCTTGTTACTTGGGAGAAGGGACCAACCCCCACCTCACTAAAACGTCCTTTCCCGTAGTTATAGACAGCAATAAGGTCTCCTCCCAGCCGCCTTTTCTCCAGGCTGAACAACCTCAGTTCCTTCAGCTGCTCCTCATAAGATCTGTTCTCCAGGACTTGGCCAGAAGAAGCCTTAGCTGACATAGTGTAGTAGCATGACCTAGTCTTTGCATGAGAGGTTGAACTAGGGGTTATCAAAGATCCCTTCCAAGTCTGGAAGATTCCGTGGTTTTGCAGTATTCATTTCAGCTGTCCCTGAGGAATGCCTGTTATAGCTACAACATGTGCCCATCACAATGAAAGCATCATGCAACAACTATGTTTAAAGATGGGGAAAAACTCACTCTTGCAGCCTAAAGACAGCAAGACATCACACTGAATTAACTCCTCCCTTCTTTCCAACTTCTGCTTTTAAAATGGATTGGTTTCCCTGAAGGAGAAGAAGAAAAATCTGGAAGTGAACTGTAGCCAAATTATTCCTTGTCTCCTTCTGCCCTAATTTCCCAAGCAACTTTCTGAGAGGAAAAACAGTGAAATGCTTTCTCACTTGGGAAGTTCTTCTCATCGTTTTCCCTAAGCGGTGCTACTGCATGCACCCATAATGCCTCTTCCTCTCCTTTCAGGTGGAGATCCCAAATACTCTAGATTATTATGTGATAGAAAATAAGGCAGCAAATAATGATTCTCACAAGTGAGCAGGAGTACTCTTGTCTTCATATGTTTCTCTGTCCTTGTTTAGAAGAGATGTGGCTGAGCAGACCCCTCATGGCAAGCTCCACCAGGCCCTGTGAGGAGACTGGTCTGCTCTCAAACAAGAAGCATCATCTGTTTTAAACAGCACTTACATTTGTTAATTCTCCTCTGCAGGTTTGTTGGTTTGTTTTTTAATCAAGCTATTTTCAAAAGACTTCTTTTACTTTCTTTGACTACCATGTCAAAGTTCTTCACATGAGCAAACTGACTTACAGAGACAATGTTTTCCAAATGGGTAAACCCAAATTAAGCATTTAATTCACAGTGAGATATTGAAGCAAATCACCCTGTTTTCTGAAGAGCTTACAGGAGCTTAACCCATATAGGACAAAAGAAATTCACGGAACAGAGCTTTTTATTTAAGTGCTCCATTTTCAGAATTTGGGCTCCTAAGTTTGGGGTTGTATTTTTCCTTAAAGTAACAGAAATCTGAAATGCCAAGAGATGTTACACACTGGCTAATTTGTCCTGCTGTACCATACTATGACACATTTTACCAATGTCATGTTTTTTCTTTGTTAAAAGCTATCTATAATTAGATCTAAAATACCAACATTAACCCACAAAGCTCTTTGCAGGTATTTAAGAAGTACCACAAATCATTATCCTGTATTACTATGAGCCCAGTTTTGCTGCCCATAGAAGTTCTGGATTGCACAAAAAGCTGCTGTCCCCGTGAATGCTACACATGCAGCTGACCGAGTGGGGAGTTGCAGTGATCAGAAATGGTCAGCCCTGCCTGGGCTCCAGCCACTGCATTGTCTCACCACCTGATAGCTAGGTTTTACTTCTCTTTTTCGACAGAAGAATCCTTACCTCTAGATTCATCCGTCAGGCAGAAGCTTCACTGATTGCAGTGCAACTCTGAAAAGGGGGTTTCACTTGCCTCCAACTATAAGATTGAGTTCTCTGCTAAGGTCAAAGGTATCTGGCTGATGCAAATCCATTTCCTTGAGGAATACAATTTCATTTGGCCAAATGGCACTTAAAGGTGTTGGGGTACCTTGAAGGGTACCTTAAAGGGACAGCAGCCTAATTCAGCAAAGCACCTAAGCACAGCCCCAGGAGCTGCATCAGATTTGGGGAGCACATGCCATGATGCGTACCCCACCACCTGCTCAGTGGCTGCGGGACAGTGACAGAACTGGCAGGTGGGATTTACATGGTCACACGACTGCTCCCATTCACATCTCAGTAAGTGAGCTACTCAGAGCCATACTCAGAAGTGATTTAAGGTTTCACTCCAGCCCTTTCCGACACAGCCATCTGCAGGTATGGAAACACCTTCTCACCTGATGAGTCTCTGGGGGTGGGAGCCCCCAGCAGAGAGGAGAGCAGACAGCAAGAGGCAGTGACCATCTGAGCAAGCTTCTTGGCTCTCACCAGAGTCCATCAGCGGTGATGCTAACTGTTGGCATTACTGAAACAGGTCTCGTGCCAAACATAAGGGTCTCCATTGCCGAACTGTATCAAAATAGTGAAACAGAGGCCTGAGGGAACTAAGTGCTAAAAATTAACATAAGCAACGAATTTACTTTTTTTTTAAGGACACAAAGAGAAAACACCATGGCTTATTAATATTAGAGGTGGATCTGAACTCAAACCTCACATCACAGGAATGGATCTCAATGAGGACATGCTGTCCAGCCACACAGCTGTAGTGTTTAATAAATCCATAAGCACAACATCTCTGGTTGTTACTTCAGGCTGGGATCTGCCTTTGCAGTTAAGATCACACCTGTAAGCCTTTTCTATCTGGAAATTACTTTGGATTAAAAATATTTGAAAAGTTAAAAATGCAATCAGTGGAGTAGTAATAAAAAAGCATAAGCAAAGGGGAGGAATAAAGTAAGAGTTCTTCTCTGATATGAAGGAAGGTCTCCAGAATTATTTTTCTCATTGAAGAAAGAGGAGGGAGATTAACAGTAAAGGATGCTGATAGAGAGTTTAGTGCAGACCAGTGCTGCAGCACGTTGTTTTCCTCCTCCTCCCTCTCGCCTGACTCAACAAGGGCAGTTGGTAATCCTTCCATTTTTAGCACAATGCAAACCTTTCTCTGTTCACTAATCCATCACCACATCAGCAGCATCAGCTGATGTGTGGCCCCTTTCTCCTACAACTGCAAACCCCAGTAGTCTCTGCCAGCATGCCTGATCCTGTATACATCTACCCAAAATCCACTGTGCCATGAAACGTTTGTGGGATGAACAAAATACGACCCCTTGAATGGTGCCTCAGGAGAACTTAGGCAGCCTGAGTTTTAGTTTGTTTTCTTTAAAAGGCAGTTTTGTCAAATAGAGCTCAGATTTACAGGACAAAGGGGGAGAAAAAAACCCCTACTAACACTGTCATTAATCTCACTGTAGTGGTGGAAAGAAATTCCATTTGTGTTCCTAGGGAGGGTCTTTGCTTTATGATCCAGCAAAGGCTGGATGCTACAAAGCCATTTGAACTTGTGCCAAATTCAATAGAGACCCACAGCAGTGGAAAACAAAGTCATTTAATTCTACAATTAACTAAACTTCTACTATAAATTGTAGGGACATACCCTACAATTAAATCCACAATTTTGGCATGTAGACTCCATATGAATTTGAGTCCACCTAAATTCGTTATAATCAGTGGCAACATGCAAAGAAGGAAGAGCTGTATAGTCCAGTAAAAACAGCCTTTCTTCGGTCTTTCGCTGCTTGCCACAGTATAATATAAAAAGGGCAGATCCCCTACTAGTTAAAAAAAAAAAAAAAGGAAAAAAAAAAAAGCAAACAAACCACTCAGCACCTGGTGTAAGGAGATTTATACACAAGGCCTCACATCTATTTGTTTGATCCTGAAAATTGTGGGACACCTTCAATTAGCTGTTATATAATACATGGCATAAAGCACAGCACATAATTCACTTGCACAGCAGTTTAAAAGCATTTGAATCTTGAAATCCTGTGTGATATCAATAACATGTAAGAGGCATTTAACCTTTACAAAGAATGAAATGTACACTTAAAATTAAATTTACTTTTATTGAGAAATAATAGCCTCTGTCCTACATCCAGAATATGGATTGTTCCTACCTCAGCCACCACGTTTTCCATCAAGGAGAAGGTGAACAGCTCTCCAGGGAGAAAATGTCTCCTGTTGTGCTTGCAAACAGCTAGCTCAGAAGCTGCAGGACTAATGCTGCTGCTGCACATGTGCAAGGACATGGGCTGTAGGCACATCTTTGCACATACACAAGGTACCATGAAGCAATTGGAAGCTGCTTCTGCATCTTCTGCAACACCTAGAGGACATGATCTCAAAACTGGGACTCAACCTTTGCTACTGATGGGCATGCATCAACTGGGGAGGGCTATTCAGCCTCAGGGATAGCATGTATTCCTGCAAGTTGCCTTGCACCATGGTGTGTACTGAAGTGGTTTTATTATTATTTAAAAAAATAAAAAAAAAAAAAACAAAACCCAACAAAACAAACTAAACAAAACAAAACAAAAACAAGCAAGAAAGTGTGCAAAAGCATCCGAGAGTTGAATTATATCAGCTCTGGGATGGGACGCGGTAGTCAGGAATAAAACAGTTTCAGGAGGCAACTTAATAATGGAGTTGGCTTCTGTATTAGGTCAGAGTTGCTACAAACCTCACCTATCCATAAGGCAGAGTCAGATTTGCTACTCTAGTTCAGCTTTATCCAGTAAGCCAAAGGAAAGAGAAGTACAGAGGATGTAGACATAAAAAAAATCCTGGCTCTTGCTTTGGAAGAAACAGGAAACAAAATCACATTATCTGAGGAACTTCCTACAGCATGATTTTTGTAAGGCTGTCAGATTCAGCTATCAGCAATACAGAGCACTACCCCATTACCTTAAAGCAAAAATACTCTTATCACAATTTCACCTTCACAGTCCTGCTTGCTGTGCTAGCAACTGAAAAATAAGGAATAACTCCTTCAGAAAGCTCCATAAAAGGTCGTAACAATAATGGAGAGGGTGATGCAGTACAGCAGGTGCTTGAAAATGTGGAATTATATCCACAAGCATGGTATTATCCACTGAGGAATTTGTACAGTAGAGTTCGCCCAAATACCCTCAGGCTATGTAGAAACTGTACCATGGGAACTTACCCCCTTGTCACTCCAGACAGCATGTATGACAGAGAATACCGTGCTGCCCCCCAGCCTGCAGAGAGAGGAGGTTTCCCCATGGAGGAGGAGGAAGGGCACCCACCAGGCCTTGCCCTGTCACTGCAGGGAGAGGTGCCCAGCATGCACTGGGACTCAGGAGAACAGGAGCAGGCACGAGGCTCGAAGGCTGAGGATTAGATGAAAATCTGAGTGTTTGTTAAAAGCCTGCTCAGGTAATCTTGCACAGAGCCTGGTACCCATGGGCAGAAGAGAGGAAATTCCTCACTGACTCTGTTGGAGGACATCCACCCTTAGCACAGGGAAGTGACCCCAGTACTATATTTGCTATACAGGGAAAGTGAAGGCAGCCCTGGACAGAGACACACACTAAATACAAAATGGCTTTCTCAAGTCTCCTTTAAAAAAAAAAAAAAATCATTACTTTTCTTTAAAAAGAAAAATAAATAAAATCCCTTTTCTGTTGCTTATATGGTACATCCACGAGTAACATGAGAAGCTTTGCCCATTGGTGTAGGGCTGCACGTACCTGCATTCTGCATCTGAATAGCCTCCTGGCTACTGCCAAATGCACGGCAATGGAGGCATTTCCCCAAAAAACAAAGGGAAAGAAAGTCTACCTCTTCTAGCCAAAAATAAGCATTTTTTAAAGGAACCAGAAGTATTTAACATAAAAGCCTCATTTAAGTAAGAAACAAAAGCAAGATTAAAAGTGAAATTAAATTCAGTGACACAAAAGAACTGAGGCTGGGCTGTGATACAAAAATATAAACAATGTGATTCTTAACAATACACTGTTTCATGTTTCCTTTCCGGAAACATCTTTACTTTCTTTTTTAAAATCAGTATTGGTAGGAACATATTGTGTCAGTAAATAACATTTGTTACTTTTTTCTTTTCCCTGAGTCCCTTCCCACCCAGATATATGCTTATAAAGTGAAAGTGATTACAACAAATTCAGTGTCTGGACACTTGAGAAGATGTTGCAGTGAACACAAGACCACCCACTGACTTCATCATCTGCTTTGTTTTAATAGTCCAGAATTTTTGCAGATTTTCCACTGCCCTTGATAATGAAGAACATAAGCTTTTTCTTTTCTATAATTTTTAAATACAAAAAGGCAACATGCAAGGGCAGGTCAAGGAGAATTTGTTAGATGCCAGAAAATCCCAGACATCATGCCACACATGTTGCCTTTCCCCTCAATCAGTGTGCTGTCAATCAGAGCATCCTCCCTTCTTTTCCACTCACAGTGTAGCTCAAAGATCCAAACTGGTTTCCCTCTTAGTTTGCCCTCACAAGACTGCTAGACACTGACCACCGTAGTTTGCCTTTCTCATACGGAGGTTACCTCTATTAAAGGTAAAATCACAGAATCACAGAATTTTCAGAGTTGGAAGGGACCGTCAGAGATCATCTAGCCCAACCCCCCAGCCAAAGCAGGTTCACCTAGAGCAGGTTGGACAGGACTGCATCCAGGCGGGTTTTGAAAATCTCCAGAGAAGGAGACTCCACCCCCTCCCTGGGCAGCCTGTGCCAGTGCTCTGTCACCCAAGCTGTAAAGAAGTTTTTCCGTGTGTTGGAACGGAACTTCCTGTGTTCCAGCTTGTGCCCATTGCTCCTTGTCCTGTCACTGGGAACCACTGAAAAGAGTGTGGCTCCATCCTCCTTCAACCCACCCTTTAGATACTTGTAAGCAATAATAAGGTCTCCCCTCAGCCTTCTCTTCTCCAGGCTAGAGTCCCAGCTCTCTCAGCCTTTCCTTATAAGGGAGATGCTCCAATCCCTCAGTCATCTTGGTTGCCCTTTGCTGGACTCCTTCCAGCAGTTCCCTGTCCCTCTTGAACTGGGGAGCCCAAAACTGGACACAGTATTCCAGTTGTGGCCTCACCAGTGCCGAGTAGAGGGGGAGAATGACCTCCCTCAACCTACCGGTCACACTCGTCCCTATGCAGCCCAGGATTCCATTGGCCTTTTTGGCAACAAGGGCACACTGCTGGCTCATGGATAATTTATACAAAGGTAAAACAGAAGTGAAATTTGCCCAGAAACACAGCAGCTTTCTTGTGGTTCCATAGGTCAAAGCCTTTATAGAACTTTCTCCCCGGGGTCCACAAATTCTCTAAAATTTCCTGATTTGGCACAACAGCTTGCCTAGCATATTTTGGCTTGGGTGCTATCACACAGAGCTCTATGTTCTTCGAGGGGCAGGCAAATGGAACCATACTCCTGACAGGATCAAGAGAAAAGGAGAGGGCTTAAACTATATTTTGCTGTTAAAAAAAAAAAAAAGAAAAAAGAAAAAAAAGATCTAGCTAGACTCCTTCTGGAACTCTGCAGAGTTAACATCCTAGCTTTGCTGTTCACTTCCAAAGTTCACCTTCTTCTCACTGAGGAGCCTTCTGCCATGTATCTGTCCAGTCTAGCTATTTTTGCCAGATAGTTTTTGTCAGATTAGGTTAATTATTAGCCTGAATCACAAAAACAGCCCCATCACAAAATCCTTTTATTTTAATTGCAAACTGGATACATTACTGACAAATGCTGAACAAGCTTAATCTACCATAAACAGTAGTCATGTGTTACATTTACATAGCTTTTGTCAGCAGTACTTCAGAAAAACACACACAAATAGGGATCACTTCATCCTTCACTAAACTTAATCAATTTGGAATTGTTAAATGTTATATGGTGATGGTCTATAAAGCAAAGGGCACAACTTCAGTGAAGTACAGAAACCAGGAAAAAAAAATTAAGATCAGGTGTAAACACAAACTGAAATATATCCAGAACCAGAGAATAAGCTCCTTAAAAAAGGGCCATGTAAGTTTTACTGACTGCAAGTGGTCAGGGGCTTTGATTTTCTTCTTCACTTCAGAGGCTCCACTGGTACATCTTATTTTTCCAATAGATAAACTTCTACCTCAGGGTAAAGCCCCATCCCATTGCTGAAACCCGACAGCTTGAATGCTAGATATGCAGCCTGTAAATACATTTGTTTAGCCTTATTTGAACTGTGTGGAGATGTTTACATGATAATCTGTCTGTAAAAGATACTATGAATTTCAGTCTTAAACCAATTGTTTAACTTTCCTCCCTTGACTTCTTAGTGTATTGCCTACTGCAATTCTGAAGCTTCCACTAGCAAAAGGCTCGATTTCTCTCAGGGAAATGCAAGCTAAACATCTGAGAAAGAAAAAAGAAAAACACCAAAAAAAACACCAACACAGAGAATATATCCTCAGTACAAAATTACAGAAGCAGACATTCTGAATATTGCATTATTGGGACCACAGCAACTAGGTTTAAGAATCAGAGCTGGATGAGCAAACTTTACTTCTGTACTAAATCTGGGTTTGAGTTTTTGAGGGAGTTTGGGGGGTTTGGTGTTTTGTTTGGTTGTTTTTTTCCAATAAAAAGTTTCTCATTATTCTTCCTGATGTGTTCCCCAAAAGTTTAATGTAGACAGCATTTAGCTTAGCTGTTGTCAACAGCAGCAGATAGAGCTGAATCTGGTGGCAGGTTTCAGTGAAACACCAGCAGTCAGGACATGCTCTTGGGATGTGTGTGCATGCACTGAAGCTCGCTCCGGTCACACAGGGCATTTTGTTGAGGCAACAAGGGCTTTCTCAAGTATCCAATACAGTAGGCATTGGGAAGATAGCTAAAAGACCCTTGAGGATAGACACCAAACCATAATTTAACAACACAAAAGAAATTAATATTCTGGACTCCTGGCGAGAAGGTACTTTCTCATTGTAGGCAATAGTTCACAAACGCCACTAACGCCAAGGCCTTGCCCAACTACAAAATCCAGCTAATCAGAAAGTTTAAATTAGCTTTCTTACATCTCCTGGGTAAACCCTGTCTGCACCCCTGCCAAAACACACTATTCTTCTCCTCTGCGATGCCAAACAATCCTTCACCATAGGTATTTCCCCTACGGTTCCTCCCAGTGCCATGCACATGGCCATATTGCACAGCCATGCCAAAAGATCAGAGGCAGAATTAAATGCATAAGTGTCAGACTGTGTCTCCTGGGAATTTGGAGAAAGCTGTTAGCCCTGCCTCAGCACTTCTGCTCCCCCTTCTTCTCCCCCTTGATCCAAAAAACTAGACCAAAAAGGAAGAAATATTTCCAAGGTCCAACCTTCTGCCACCAGGGCCTGACGCATCTCTGCTTGGTCAGCCCCTAATCACATTCGTTAGTCATGTTCGTGTCAGGGACACGCTGCGGTGGCTGGAGCACTATCCTTCCATGGAGACAGCAAACCGACGCTGCTGTGGGAATTTAGCAGCTGCCCAGAGGAGAGATAACAACAGGATGTCATTTATCCTCGGTAGCAGGGTAGGAGGTCTTGCCGAAGCACTTAGAGGCCTAAATTAGTTACCAGGCGATGGCTGCTCAGTGATTCACATGAAATTAGTTGTGGTCTCAGCCAAAGCGTTCACGTGGCACTAAGGCATTAATTAACACTGCCACTGGATGGCTCCAAGCAGGTCAGAGCCAGGTCTGGATCACATGAATTACCCCTTCCCGCTAATGATGCCACTGTTAATGAAGTGAAAGTTTGCTCCCATGGAAAGGTTAAGTCAGAAATTACTGCCTTGTCTGATGCAAATACAAGAGGGAATGGAGGCTCTCAGCCCCCTCCATTAGTGTCGGCCAGTGCATGTTCAGACAGGGAAAGCAGG
Organism: Charadrius vociferus; assembly: GCF_000708025.1. Lineage (NCBI taxonomy): Eukaryota > Metazoa > Chordata > Aves > Charadriiformes > Charadriidae > Charadrius > Charadrius vociferus. The sequence goes on from NW_009648961.1 coordinate 583,092, forward strand.
AGCCATGCAGAAGCTGGACCCTCTGCTCCCTGGGCCACTACCCCGATCGCTTTTGAAATTAATCCTTCCTGGTGTGTGTCTTAATCCCCAAAAGGTATGAGTTTTATCCTAGAGCATGGGAGCAAGTAGATAACAAGCAGCACGTGGAAGTAGTAGTGACTGCTTAGCAAAGGTATAAGGTTTGGTTCCACTGTCAAAACACACACACCTATTGAGCTTCCTCGCTTGCTCACTGCAGTGTGGCTGAGTGCAGACAAGAGCAAGGCTGGGTCTGTTTTTCACCAGGTTAGAGGGGCTACAGGGAAAGTTTCTCTTGACAATACAATTTCCTTAAAAACAAATTAAGTTCTTCTTGTGTTGGAAGTATACCAAAACACCATTCCTTCCATTCTACATTAAGCTTAATCACAATCGCATTTATAGGTCTTCAAAAAATTAGGCTTATTTAATGTCTAAATAAACTGAATTCCCCACCCACCCCCAATCATTTAAAAAAATTAAAGTGCCCAAGGGGACCCACAGCAGCAATGTGGATGTTCTGCTTTGATGGCTTGGGGAGAAGACAGAAAAGAGAAGAGAAACTCTAGAGAACTTCCCAGTGTTTGGAGAAAGTGCAAATCTAGAGCAGCTAGGCATGTAACCAGAGCAGATGTGTCCAAGTCTAGATTAGGCAGTGGGGAGTGGCAGCTGCGGCAATACCATGGGATGCAGCAGCACTCCTGGTGGTGGGCAGGGGGATGCTAAAGAATCCTGGCCAGAAGAAGGCTGTACACTACACCCTGCTCAGGAGGCTCACATCCCTTTCATTTCAGTAGAAGCCTTGACTTTCTTCAGACTTTTTTTATTATTATTTATTTATTAAACTTCTTAAGATTTTACTTGGCAGAGGGAAAAAGGGTCTGCAATTTTTTCCAGCAGAGTGACTTTAAGTCAGCCAGTGAAATTTGATATGTGTTCTTAATCTTCAAGACTTCTGTTGACATCACAAGCCAGGAAAGTGGAGCCAACGATCGGGGGAGCTGAAGTTTGGATTACATGAAGTACGCTCTTTTTGTTTTTCTTTCTAAGCTATTATTGCTTTTAGTGCAAAACTAAAGAATTAAAAGAATTTTAAGGGGATGGGGAGTTGCATCTCTAAATAACGAGAGCAGTATGCAGTGGTCTGGATTTCAAGTCAGTCCAAAAGCAAAGACAGAATTGACAAGGAAGCCAGCGGCACACAGCTGGACGAGGAAGAGTACAAGTCCTGTGTAAAAGAAGTACTTGGGCCAAATAAGAGGGATGAGATCCTGCAAGGGTTAAGACAGCCTAAGCAAAGCCATTCCTTCTCCATGACTCCAGAGGAGCACGGAACACACAAGATGTGGGAGAATAGCCTTGCTTGTTTGCAGAAGTGTTCATACAATACGACACTACTGCCCATAGTGGCACCAGCTCCAGCAGTGCAGCAGCCTGGATGGTTACAACCTCCACCTTCCTGCATGTCCCTGCATGGACGGCTCCCAGCTCCATGCAAGAAGGAGAGGTGATGGAGATGACCTCCCTGCCCCGGGGCTGGGGCTGCTGCCACAGAGAGGTTTCCGGTCCTGTGGCCATTGCCCTGGGCTGCTGCCCTGGAGATTAGCCTCTGCCTAAGCTAGGACTCTGGGAGTCCAGTTACTGGGCTGAGGCAGAGGGTCCCCAAGTCCATCATCTTTTGGGATTTATCCTAGCTGGAACAACCCCTTAAAAAGCCAAGAAGCCTGCCGCACACTGTGAGCAAGCAAGAGACCACCGGGGAGTCCAATCCTGCTCCTACTGATGTCAAATGAGGGCTTTACTGTCGACCGCAATGGGGCCAGGATGGCATCCTCACAGCCACACAGAGCAAACAAGACAAAAAAAGGCAAAGATCCCGATACTAAATATAACAGCAGATGCCAGATCATACATTTGCAAACAGAAGACACTGAAATCAAGGGTTTGAAATGTTAATTGCCAATTTTGGATGCAGTTCTTTCCAACAGCCCGCTTTGACACATCAATTTCCAGTTGGGTCTCTGAACCCTTTTAAATCAGTTGATGCAAGTTGGCACCTTAACATTGCTTTTTCTCAAAGAAATTAGATAAGACACTTCTAACTTGGGGCAGGGGGGGAGAAGGAACAACTTAACAGCACTAATTGCTGCTTTTTATAATTTCACATTGTTTACCACCAACCTTAAACACACAGAAGTTATGTTTCCGGGAAGCTCTTAGAGCAAAAACATGATACCATAGCCTGAAACACACCTTCTGCTCACAGGCCAGGTGCATTCTGCTCATTCACAGAAACAGATGTCCTCACTGCCTTGCCAGGCTTGAGGGAGTCATGCACAGATCCCGGAAATCAGTAAATGCCACAAAAACACAAAGCTCAGTTTTATAGGCCTGATTTCAATTTATTGACATGCTACTTAATGCCTCCCTCAGAAGAGCTCATCAAATATTTTAAAGAGAGCACAAATTCCTTTCATTACTTTTACAGAATAAAAACTATTTACCCTATCAGAGGGGGGGAGGGCAGGCCTCTGCCATTAAATGTTTACACTTTGCTAAATGTCCCATTCTTGCTACATTTGTCACTTATGCAGTCAAGTGAATGACCCCAGACAGCACTATATGCAAACTTTAACCAAGGGGTAAAATAACCATATCTAATCACAGGTAAGTGAAGACTTTTCTGACCACTCAAGTGAAACTCTGGGCAGAAGCCTACTATGGTTGTCCTCAACACTGGCAAGACAGAGAAATGTAAAAAGCAAACAAAACTTCCCGAAACCAGTGACACCTTCCCATTTCAAAAGTGACCAAACTCACTCTTTCCTCACTCTTAAGCCTGAAGATGACTTTTCACCTTTTTACGCAATCATATGGGGTCAAATGGGTGTAGCAGAGGCTGAAAAGCAGGAGCTAATGTTAGCACTGTATATTTTTATGACCTTTGGTGTGTTTACAGAATACAGAAGCTATTGTCTGGAAGACTTTCACGACTCTCCGTGCTGAGGGGGAGGGAGCTGGGGCAGAGGCCTATGAACAGTGCTCTGCTGGTGCATGAAAACCAGAGCCAGCAATGGTGGATTGCTGACCCCCACCCCAACACTTCACCCCAAGCCAATGTAAGAGCAGACAAGAACTGTAAAATATACATCAGCATGTGACAATGAATGGGAAAGCAACCTTACTTTTACAAAAAAGGCAATAAAATAATTCTTAGCCTTCTGCTGAAATTTTGTACATAGCTTTGGAGCCCACACAATTCCATCATCTCATATTCTGGACAACTCCTGGTAAATACAAGATAAAACAATACATACAATAGTGCTTTTGTTGCAGCAACCCAGTTTTATACTTGGCCTTTCTTTCCCATAGAGAAAATGTTCCTATAAAGGAGCCTTTCCTTTTCCTTGGCCATAGAGGCTCCTCATCACTTAATTTGCCATCAGCCATATCCAGTGCTGACTGAATGAGGAAATGCTGCTTTCACAAGCTTTTTGGCCACAGGTGTGGTAATTGGATGCTCACCTTGGTGCAGTCTATTTTGATGAAAAACTATTCTAAGGTCATGGAGAGGTCCCATAAACATGGAAGGGACAGATTTATGGTTGCTTTTAGGTTCTATATTATTCTAGCCATGGAAGAGATAGGTATATAGCTTAAGCAAAATATCTTGCCCTCCTACATACAGCGATTCCGAGGCACTTCAGTGACTGCCCTCTTTTCTGTCTTAGCTACTTGAACTAGAAACTTCTGAAAGCAGGGATTTTTTTTTTTTTTTTTTGGCAGGGTGTGTGCACAGCAGATTTCCCAGCTGCACTCCAACTGAACATGATACCTCCAGATAACATCACTACATTATGACTATTGTTGCTGTTACGCAAAAAAAAACCCACTTTTTTTTCCACATGCTGCAGTACTCTGGTCAAAACCATGAAATGAATCTTTTTAGAACCCAGGAAAATCTCCTGACCATCAACTCAAAAACATCTTTCCACTAGTTTTTCTTACTTTTTCTACTGAGCACAGCAAGCAGGTGACAGTGGCTTAAGGACCTCAAAGCCAGAAATTAACTAATAGAAAAAAAGCAACATATTAACCTTCATTGTATGAAATAGTAGAAAAATCAAAGCATCAAGAGAAAAAGGACAAGAGTCAAATCCACCGCTGATTTATCTTGTGGGAAAATGTCAGTGATCAATCTTGTCCCTCTAACTTCAGAACAGTTACTGCCTGTTGGTACCGTGAGTCCGCAGCCTCTAACAGCAGAGGTCCCAGATGCAGACCCCAGCGGGGCTCCCCATGACTGCGCACCAGTGGCAGCCAGCAGGCCCAGCCTCCCACAGAGCAAGGGGAGGCTGTCTTGGGTCATCTCTTTCCTCTGGCACCTTCAGCTTTATCTTTTCCAGAAAATACTGCTGAAGACAAACGCTTTTCTGTCCCTAGTTCCTCTCCATTTTGTAAATACCCTACCCAGTCCTATACAAATTATATATGCTCTAGAAAGTTATTTGCCTGCTCAGAATCTGCTCAATACAGAGGCACATGTGGACAGGAGTTCTTAGACTAGAAAGAGCAGGCCACTAGTGACCATGAATAAGTTGCACTGATAAAACTCTGTCAAAGAAACTATTACAGCCTTTGGCTCCTCTACCAAGGCACCATTTCATGTGTTGATTAAAAAAAAAAAAAAAAAGTCTGACTGCAACCTCTGCTGTTTCCCTTCTGATTTTATCTCTTTTAATAGACACTAAGAAGTATCCATTGCTCAGGAAAAAAAAACACAGGTAAGATTTTTGCACTTCATAGCAGATCAATTTCCTGCAAACCCCAGACTTCTAAATAATGTCTCAGACTCTGAAAAGGCCATAATTAATTCTGTGAATATCAGAGCACTCTTAAATTTTTGGTATTCAAATGAGCAATTTTCCTTTGCATCTTTTCAGAACATACCAGTACTGGGAAAAAATAACTTTCATGAGAAAAAGAGCAGCTATTAGGTTTGGAAAAGCCTGGCTGAGAAGGAAAATTCAGAGATTTTTCCCCAAACTTGAATATTCCCAGGAGCTATCATTGTAACATGGTCTGTGCTCTGCATAGGTTAGTAAGCTGCTTGGAGGGGAGGGAGGATGTAAAAACCTTACGCATGCTCAGACACTCTTGCAGGATGTTCACAGTGTGCTCAGAAAGGAACTGTCACCTCAGCTCACATTGTTCATATCATTAAACATTTTCACATGTCTTCTTCCAGGCAATTGGTCACAACCTCCACACACCACCACATGTACTTTTCCCCTATATCATCAGCTGCATGGGGCATAAGGAGACTCAGCTATGTAACAGCTCTCCAGAGTTCCTTCAGAGTCAACTTAGGTGTCATAACCAGGCAGAAGGAGCTGAAGCATCCCATGAAGTATTCCTCATCTGGTTGGTCAGACCTGGCACTTGAGAACAAGAAAATTGCTTTTTCTCTCCTCCAAAGAAGCTCTACTTCTCAATGTCACTTAGAAGGGCCTTTCTTGAGCTGGAGACTGGAGTTATTATTCTGGTTGCTCCCTGGTAAAACTAGCTTAGAGGAGCGGGCCAGAACATATTTAGGTTGTGCTACTAGCTTGCCAAGCTCTTTAAGAGTTCACATGGCAAAGGTTGCTCTAGGAAAAATTGTGGATGCAAACGTCTGAGCGTATAAACCACCATCAACCAGAGTTACCAATATTAACGCAAGAATATCACAACTCTGCACAGTTGAATCCTTAGCAAAGACCACGAGCCAGCAGTTTTGCCATCCTGGGATCTAACTTCTACAGCTCTGTTTTTAGCAGCATCTTGGCTTGCCAGATCTGTGGTTGTATCATTTTTGGAAAAGGCTGCTTGTTGTGGGACTAGAAAAGGACAAAAGGGTCTGAGACCTAAAGTGCAGCCAGACTGACAAAATCAGTTCACATTTCATTGTTATTTAAACTCAAGTAAATCCAGCCCTAAGAACAAGGGAAATCTGGATGAAATCCAGTAGATTCTTTGGCTTGACTAAACAGTGCTGTACTAGAAGCTGAGACAGGGAGAAAAGGCTTTAAACAATGCTTGCATCCTCTCCATCCTTGGGCTGACCCAACACCGCTGTAGGACTTGGACATACTTGACCGGCTCAAAAGCCTTTTTTCAAAGAGAACATTGGAGCATTCCTATCATGACACTCTGCACAATCCGTCCATATGCAGCCTTTTGATACCATACGGACCTCCAGCCCTTCTTGCCACCCAGGCTCACCATGTTAGTGCATCTGCATACAAAGTAAGGCTCTGAGCACCCTCCCTTCTGAGTGGGAATGTCAATGTCCTCCTTACAGACTTCTGTTGGGCACATTTTCCCTCTTTGCAAAGTTTCCTCTCTTACGTCTAGTCCTCAGTTCTTCTTTCCCCACCAAACCTGATTTAAAACCCTCCCTCCTAAGTTAACAACTTTGTTTGCAATATTTTGATTTAGTTTAGTTAAGACTGCTGGTTTGGGGCATTTTGTACATATACTGACTGATCAAAAACAAGTATGATCTCATTTACACTGGTTTGTACTTTCAAAAAAACACATTCAAGCTCCTAACAAACCTTCAACCCCCTTTAACTGTATCTTTAAGAAGTTGAGGATTTTTTCGCATGTAGTAGTGGTTGTTCAAAAATATTTATAAATTAAAAATATATACATATTTGAACATTTTTATTAGAGATGAATGCTTGGATCATTAGAAAACGAAAGATTTGTGACTTCTTTTTAACTCAAAACCCAAAACAGACATTTAAAAAAAAATTACTAAAACAAAGTTTCCAACTACATTTTTATAGTCAAAATGAAGGCTTAGAGGAAGTGCAACACTGAAATTGCAAAGAATAAATTATTCCTAAAATGACCAGAACAGCCATCCTTTTACATTCTGAAACAATAACCTATTGCCAGCAGACTCATGTGATCACCAGAAATAACTATAATAGGTCTCCAGCTCAATTTGACCGGGAAAGCAGCACATACCTTTCCAATCAGTAACTCATGAATGTCACCCTGTATTTCCAGTGTGCAAGGCCACAGGGTAGCCCTTCTCTCCCTTCTCTGTCTACAAGGCACACCAGTATTAACCGGTATACTTTCTGGTTGCCTGAGCACAGCCAGCCAAACAGCTCTGTCCCAAATGAGCCCATTTGAAAATACTTCTCTTTAGTCTTGGCAGTGCTGTACATGGGCCATAGATAAGACCTGCCACACAGGGAACAGTTTTAGAAATGTCATCCTATTGACTCCAGTGTTCCATACTCATGTTTGGGTATCATCTTGCAACTTCTGGGAACACCGGAGAGTTTCCAGTTACCAAAATCTTCTGTATCCCATGATCCATTACAGCAAAGGACTGAAGGCCTCTAGTATAAGAGATAATCCCTCCCCACTTCAATCACAGCATTGAGAAGGAAATAAGATTTCAGCTTCTCAGACTCTCTCAGTGAACAGGGATCACATGCTCTTTGAGGTGACAGTTATTAACCAGTTGCCTGTTGAATCCCACCAGGATTGGCATAATTTTTTCACTTCTGAAGAACCGTGAGACAGAAGTACCAATATTTTCTAGTAGTCCCACAGCAATCTTGAGCTTTTGCTGCCTTAAAGTGAGTGCTTTTTTGGAGATGCATTTCTTTCTCTGAAGAAGTAAGGCTAAACCATGCTATGAATCTCTTTGCAATCAATCTCTTACTAATCTTTTTGTCAGGTTACCCAAACCAAAATAACGGCTCACAGACAGGTAAAGATTCCATTTGCTGAAAGCTGGCTGTGGTGGTATGGGGATCACTAGATGCTTAGAGCAAGCACCTCATAAGGTACATGACTGCTCTGTGTAGACAAAAAGGCAGATTATCCTGTCCCAAGCTATCATGGGTATGAAGCTAGTGTGCCTTAGGGAAAGTATCATAGGGAGTGCCATCCCCCCTGAAAAATCCTTGCAGGGCTACAAGCAGGATGTGTTAGTGGTCCTGGGGAATACTCCGCCCTTGAGTCCCAAGCGAAAGATGACAAGAAAAGTGGGATGCATCAGTACCATAATGACAACCACCCTTGCTGTGACCTATTGGCACAAGATCAGAGAAGCAAATGATGGAAGAAGAGGGATTTCTATTTTCAGTCCGGCAGAGCAAGTCTGTTTTCTGATGTCCAAAGTGGGAGGTTTGATGTTTTGTAAAAAACAGTTTCAACATCACAAGGCACTTTCTCTGGCTTGTAGGTTCAAAGGAAAAATGTGACTGGTCAGGATCAAAGCCTTATTCAGTAATGGCTGATAAGCATGTGCTTTATGGCACCTGTCCTGTAAACAGGGTCCTTCGCCTTTCAGAGCACATTGTAGCTGTGGGACCACCTACAGCAGAGAGAGGTGGGACAGGCCACCTCCCCGTTTACTATGGAAATAAAGAATAATGGGAAGCTGAAACTGCAGTTACAGTTAAAATGTATTTTAGCCCGTGCTTTGCATTCTTTCAATAGGCCAAGGAAGCCTTGTCAGGTTAGTTGTATCCAGTTTACAAATCCTTAGAACAGGTTAGTTATTACAGCAATAGAAATAACAGTTATTTCACTTTTTTACTGATATTTCCTTCTTCCCTTCCCTTAACTTTTCATTTTCTGGTCCTTCT
>NW_009648961.1:591784-593471 GCF_000708025.1 Charadrius vociferus
AAACATTTAGAGTTATTTACATTTCAAAAAATGCAATTGTTACATTCTCTTTTTCAGCTGTTTGGAGCTAAATTAGAGTTTAAATGCCTGTCACACAATGCTTGACCTCCTCATTCCCAGGAAAAGAAACTCCTTCCAGTTTTAATGAAGGAGAACCATTGTGCACAAAACAGATGACTAGTACAGAGAATACTTGATTGTTTTCCAGCTTCTGCCATGTGCTTCTTGGGTGTTTTCCAGGAATACATTTCACTTGCTGTGCCTCAGTTCCCCATGTATGAAATGGAAATAACATTATCCAACAGCATGATATAGGAACCAGATATTATCATTATTGCTAAACCAAAGAAAACATTCGCAACTTGTTTTTGTGGTTCTAACACCCTAAAAATAAACAAGGGATATGTACCTCTTTCATCAGAAAATAAAACTGTATATGTACTTCATCCACAGCACCAATTTTACCCATGGGAATAAGAACTGCATTTATAAACTAAAAGGAGCGAAACATGTTATTTATCACAATGTAGGCAATCCCAGCAGAGATGGCTTGATCACAGCGATCCTTAGCACTGTGAGCAATCTTTACATACACAAATGAGATCCGTTAGTAATCGCTGTTCTTTGTTACATGAATAGGGGCTCGGGAATCTGCTTCCCCGGGGAACTCTAGAGAAAGAATGCATCAACAGTAGCTAAGAGAAAATTATTATTACCCAGTGACACAAACTAAAGTCAGTAACAAAAAAAAAAACCAACCCGCAACAAAAAAAACCCACTAACAAATGGGGAAAAAAAAGGGGATGGAAATAACACATAAGTCACTTAACTAATCTGGTGATTGAAAAAAAAAGAGAAATAGGAAGATGCTTCCTGATGAATTTGAGCCTCCTCAGAGCAAGAAAAAAGCTGGATGCCATATACAGTTTTAGAGACCATATCTACCACTGTTCAGTACCCTCTTGCCTGAGGGCAGCTAAAAGGTTCACGTTAGGAGCAACATTCAATAAATATTTAGCTTTTTTTAGAATGTACTTGCAGTGATCAAGAATTTCCTTTATATGGGATACTTCTTCTGTCACATTGGCTAATACTTCACATACTCAGAGAACAGCCATAAGTTTCGAGTTACTCTGAATTCATGGAAAAAATATCAGCATATGCGGGGGGAAAAAGTAATGTTTCCATCAAAAAGCATAATGTGAGACTTCCTGTAATAGACTGTTCTTTGAAATGCAGCAGCAGATAGCGGCTCTCTCCAGCACTCACTAGGCTGCTAGAAACGTAAGGATGAACTATGCAGAAGCACAAAATTAATCCTTGTATTACTAGATACTTCGTATAGAGAACTGGAAGCAGCCAACACTTTGGCTATCTGAGGTCACCGGACCGATCCCCTGGCTTTTCCTTTTTTGCGGTGCGGGCGCAATCCGCACGCTCCGGGCCTTCTAGGGAGCCTGAGGGACTCGACCGCTGTGCCTCCACGGGTCCTGTCCTCTTCTGGCAGAGACATACCTCTGCAAAAATGGACTGTGAGGACGGTTCAACACATTAACTGCTAAGAGCCCAGTCCAGAGCTTGCGAGTTCCCTCCCCTCCTTTAACAGGTCAGCGAGCGTGAGGGACGCAAAAGGAAAATAGGATTTCTCATTTAAAAGAAAAAAAAAAAAAAAAAAAGGCGGGAGGGC
>NW_009648961.1:593537-598688 GCF_000708025.1 Charadrius vociferus
CACAGCCCCCGCCGGCAGGACACTTCCCCCCGCCCCCGACTCTGTCTGCCCGCCTCCTCTCAACCAAAAGCAGCTCTGAAACCATACCACGTCTTTCCTAGGATCCTATCTACGTGCTCATAGATCTATATATACATAATCCATGAATATATCTATGGAAATATATAGTCATAGATCTATATATAGTCTATGGATATATCTATAGAAAGATCTATTCATAGATCTCTATATATTCTGCAAATATATCTATAGAAAGATTTTTTTATATATTTCTATTTTTATATGTATGTGTGTAGGTATATATGTAGACTCAACTGCGCAACTAAATAATTACACTTGTCCCATTGAAAAGCAACTTTTTTGCACACATAATCCATTGGTACTTTATCCTTGTTTGTATCGATATCAGCACGGGGGACAGACAATACAGCAATAAATATATGAGGGGAAAGTGCCAGACTTGTTGAAGGAACACCAGTAATTCAAACAATTCTCATAGGTATGACAAACAAAGCTCCCTAAGCAATGAAGATGGTGCTTTACATCCTCATTTCACTTTCAAAGCTGAATTGCCAATCAACAAGGAACATTCTGCTCTGTAAATGTGCGCTCTCTCTCTTCCCCCATCCCACGATGCTCTTCTCCTAAGGTTTTATGATTATTTTTATTCCCAACTTTCCATAACAGAGGGATTGACCTTTTATACACAGCAAGAAAGCCGTAATTAAAGCTTAACATTCCCTTCAGCCAGGGGCTTGCGTTCCTGAATCACATTTTCCTCCATAAAATGTTTGGAAGACTTCTGAAATGATCCTGCAATGCTTCTCAAGAAATAATTGTGCGACTTCTGCTGGGAGCAGCAGAAGAGCACTGCTAGGAAGTGCCTCATGCCTTCTGGGTCCTTAGCCACCCTCCAGAAGAATCTCACGGATGATCACAACTGGATGTCATGCTGCTGGTAACACAGTGACTTTGGAGCATACAGGTGAAGTTCTCACTTGCAGATTAACAACAGTTTATTCCATATTCCAAAGTTTACAGAGACTGCCACCTTGTTAAGGCCACAGACAAAAGTGTGTTTTGCCATCCACCCTCCCCCAGGACACCCTCATCCTACAGTTTCCTACAGTGCCCATCCAATAGAGTCCTACCCCCATCCTACAGTGTTCATCCCATAGAGTCCTCCAGTGGTGAGCAACTGCTATCGTTTTCCAAAGATATGACCTAAAGTTGGCAATTACCTTCATTATTTTAAATATAATCTTATTCTTTCCTCAGACAGGATTACCCTGAGATTTGCCATGCCTTGGCTGGGCTCCAGTGCCTCTGGCACAGAGAACTACACCCACTCCACCTCTGCTGGGGAGTCTGCCAAAATTTTCCCTGGGCCTTCAGAAAGCTCTTGCACCAGATCTCGAGGATGACTCAGTGAACAATCCTTACCTCTTCTACACCTCCCTGACAGAAAGGAAACTAATACAGAGGCCTAAATTAAGAAGACTAAAAAAAAAAAAACCAAAACACCCAAAACAAAACAAAAAAACCCCATACTCAGAAACCATACAGCAATATAACATCACAGAACACAGACACTTCAAAAAAATAAACAAGCTGGAAGAGTAGAGCAAGGAGTTATTCCATGTATAATGTGGAAAAGCCAAGCTGCTTCAGAAAGAGGACAGCATTCTCTGTGAACAGGCAGAGCCAAAGGTACTTTCCTTTTGATTTAATTAGGGCAAAGAACACAACTTCAGGGATACCTCAGACTTGTTTTAATTAGGAGACAAAATGACAAAGTATATGGACAACTGCTTTGATTTCATATGGTAATTTGCACATTCCTACATCATGAACTGCATTAAAACAAGGATATGTAACCTTTATGTTGTTACACATTTTAAAACAAACATATCAGGGTTAGACAGCTGTTATTATTTATGCACTTCCTAGCATATTTATTAATTTTGACTGTGCTCCAATATCTGGACCAGAACATTTGATGTTTTAAGTTCATCCAGATAAGTATAAAAATGCCCTGGTGTACATGTTGCCCAAATACAGCAGAAGAATTTTGCTGGTCACGCTAAGCATGCTGGCATGCACTGTACTCTCACAAGAAGCATGCATCAACAGAAATGGATTTATTGCTTTCTTTTTTAAATAAAATAATTTCTTAATATTTTCTTCCCTGCTTAAACACATTGGGTACTGTAATACACAGCAAAAGCATTTTAAACTTTGAATGGTGCCTCTTTGTTACAGTAACAAACCCAAAACAACTTATCTAAAGCAGGATTTTGAATTTTGCTATTAAAGGGCTGTGGCTGAGTAACCCTAGAGACAATAATGGTCTGCAACAGCTTGGTGAAACAATACCCTAATCTCTTGGACTTTCTTAAGCTAATTTTGGAAATCACCCTGTCGTTCATAATGCAGCACTTTGTCTTCAGATATCCATTTTCTGCTGCAGCTAGCAGTAGTTAATACTTCGACACTCCATCACCCTCCCTCGCAGTTGCTTTATTTTGGGTTTGATGCTGCATGTGGAAAATGTGACGTTTTAAGGTAAAACAAAAGAAAGAAAGAAGAAAAAAAGAAGAACCGAGTACCGAACAATAACAGACTTTGCCCTCATGCGAAGGCAGCTCTACCAGCATGGAAATAGATGGACTAGCAGATGTGAAATCAAGGGAGGCTTTCCGGTGATTGCTGAATCATTTCTTCCTTTGTTACCGCTACAGGGCTTCCTGTCAGCAAGTCAATAGTGCATTCAGGATACCGCTCAAAGGCCAGATCCTATTCACTGAGGAGCCCCAATTAGCCATGTGATGTCAGGGGACCTTTTCACATCTAACACAGTAGCATTGTACCAGAATAAAGGTTATCCACCTAAAAATGTGGAGGAGTGAAAGCAAACTGGAGCACACCCATGTACCACTTTTGGGGGCTATAATAGAGTTTTACAGTGTGCATATCAAAATTCTTTCTGTTCTTCCCCTTTCCTCCATCAGATAAGCACTATTCAACAGGATTTTATTGTTGTTTTTATTTTAAAGGAACAGAAGTTACATGCAGGCCAGGCCCTTTAAGGGAATGAATCCTCAAGTTTTACTGAGAGTAGAACAAGCATAGTAGTCACTCTGTCTTTGGAGTTATTGGATGAGGAGCTCCAGATGACCAAGACTGAAAACCCATTCTGACCTATTCTGTATAAGTTGCCTATGCACAGGCAGAGAAAAAGATGGGTAGGTCTCCTCAGGCTTTAGGGCTACAGAAGAAATTAGGCATGACATGCAGTTTTCACCGATAGCTAGACTTTAGCAGAAAGACTCAGTTACACAGGGCTAACTAACCAGCTCAGCCACCTCTGCCTCTTAGGTGAGCACAGGTCCCTACCCCAGGGCAGCCTGAAGCCTAGGGCAGCAGAGGTCTGACACCTGCACCCCACGCTGTCCTGGGGGCAGCCTGGTCCCCGTCAGAGACAGCCACACACCAAAGGAAAAGTGCAGATTTGTAACTAAACGTCCCACTCTTACTGTTCCTACAATGACTCTTGGAGACAGCTTACTCTCGTGTTTTTTCTTTTCCATGAAAGAAAGAAACCATCTCTCAACATTACAAAAGTCCAGCATAATTATGTGTTAAAAAAAAAAAAACGGAGACAGCAAAAGCACCTTCCACCCTTAAAACAAGGCCCCCGCCACACTCAGTAATCCCAAAGTAGTACTGTGAAGTGAGAGAGATTTTTTTTTTTTTAAAGGGAAAAAGAATTAAAGGAAGATACACACAGGATTTGTTCTCCAGGGAACCCTTTCAACTTCAATGGAGAAGACATCATAACATGACAGGTTAAGGCTCCAACAGGTTTTTACTGCAAATTAGTACTTGCAAGGTGACCTATTATTTTGTTCAGGAGGCTGCATAGCTATTGCCCATAATACTCCCATTTCTTTGTTGTGCTGGGCTAAGATACCTTCTGCTCAATCCATGTACCACCCAGCAATAAACCCTGCCAGGCTGTAATAACTCCCCAGGGCTTACTTACTATGCTACATTAGAAGACCAGATGATGGTGAATGGAATACGTATTTTATTAATCTCTTCCTGCCTGTTCCAAAGCATGCACCTTATTTCAAGTGATGCATCCAGGAACAGAGTACTTCCATTTCAATTAATAACAACAAAGAAAATCCACCTGTGCCAGCAACCAGTGTTTTTCTGAACTTCTGAGTCCACATAACCTGGAACTGAACAATCAAATGCACAAAAGAAAACGTTGGCAGAGTTTTATATAAAGCCATGTATATAAAATATGCAGTGAAAAGGGAATAACTGCTTTTTAAAATGCCTATATCCAAAGCTCAAACTCCATAAGGAGATTGTCCATGCAATTCATATTATAGTTGAGGCTGTATTCCAAAAGGAGGTAACCAAAACATGGACTATATAGCTTTTTTTATTATTATTATTACCACGATTACACTTGATATCTGTTTAAATACAGTCATAGTTCAGCTATCAGTTTTTGCTTGAATAAAGCTAGTTTCTCTAAACTTCTCCTGGGTTGTAATGAGCTAAATGTCTCTGTGGGAGTCTTAATTACTTCCTACATCACACTTTCAGTATTTTCATTGAGATTTGGAAGAAAAAGGAAAAAAACAATCCAAGACTCCCCACAAGTCTGATCTCACAGGTAATGGAGTTCATGAATATTCAATCGGGTTAAAGATAGTACTGCCTTTGAAGATAAGTTAATATTTTCATGTGAAATGCTGTATTTTACACCAGGGAAGAGTAGGGTTTTTTGAGTTAATTTGTACTTCTCTTACCACATATGTTACCATAAATTTCAGGGTTTAAAGTTTCATTACTTGCAACTTCAGACAGTTGCATCTCAGTTTTTAGAGATGATGGAACATGACAAGTACACAGCATGCACAGACAGCCTGAACAAAGCAAACTAATAAAAAACCCCTGAATGTTACAATAAAAGTCTGCTTTGCCGTATCATGTCTGAATTGAAAGTACTAACTAGGTTGGTTTTTTTACCTACTATACAAGCCACAGACAGACTAACCACCACAATAAAAGTCAGACTTTGCTAAATAGCACAAGCTATTTTTTTGTGCCTTGAGTACGAGTTCTTTCCCT
>NW_009648961.1:598718-603706 GCF_000708025.1 Charadrius vociferus
TTTTTTTCCTAGCATAGCTCTATTTTCATAAGCCATTAAGCCACTTGCTTTATTTGTGAGTCTTTGAGACAAAGCGCTCATCTTGATCAGAGACAAACAAGGCTAACCAGCAGCACAATACAGAAGACTAGCAATAACACAGTAGCTTCAAGTATTACTGTGTTTTTTCTGCATAAGTCTAAAAAACTAACACATTCTTAAGTACAGCCACAGCGTAATTTCCTGTGTCCTCAGAATTATCTACACCTTTCAGATAGAAATAGAAAAGCTATACCTTTTGTTAGCAGGAACTCTCATATCAGAACACCTTAGCTGCAAAACCTCAGAATCAGACTTTTAGCATCAAAGAGAAAAGAACAAATTTACAAACAACCAACCCTCCCACACACTACAATTAAAAAAAAACCTTCTAATCTCCTTACATTAAGTAACAATAGCTTTTTTTTTTAACAGTTTACTATTTGAAATAAGTAACCACCTCCTTTCAATAAACTACCACATCTCATCCTATCCCTTCTCTAAGTAGAGACAGCTGAAATACAGGCCCTTGTTTTTTGTCACCTGTCTCTTTTATTCTCATCAAGCAGATTAAGTTATCTATTTAAGGTGAGGGTTTTTCCCCCCCTAGTACTGCTTAGAAGACAGGTGAAGCAGTAAAATGAGGTAGCTGTTGTATTTATCTGCTGTTTAGGTGATTCTATACTAAAGGAGTAATACAGATTAGAATATGCCTGCAAAACATATGGTATGTGTTTTCATTGTGATTAAAAGTTACTATTGTTATTGCTGTAATATTCTGGTAGAAATATGTTAATGACTTAAAGTCCTTCAATTTTAAAGAAATTCTAAAGACATGATATCTTTATCATAAGCTTTACCACTGCTACAGAATTCATATTACAATTTGGTAATTTATTGTCTAGTGGTGTTCAAGAATATGAGTAGAACTGAAATGGAAAAACAACCTAGTTCTGTTCTTTGTGCCCTGACAGTGGTTGCTGCTCCATGGCAGGGAAAGCTGAACTTTGTGTAAAGCCAGTTTCCAAGAGCTGTCTCTTAGTCTGACATACTAAGGTCAACTAGTACTTAATATGCAGTGTTACAAACTGTATTAGGCCAGAAGATGATTATTTGTGGTTTAGTAGTACTTTTCCCAAGGCTGGGACAAATAATGAGGGTGCAATTGTTTCTGCTGAGTTAAGCCTGCTCATGCTCATGAGTCAATGAGGTGGTTGACTGACATCATTGAAGTGATTAAAGCATCTCAGGTGCATTCAGGTAAGTAGGTGCTGTTAGTAATCCTTGTGACTGAGGTGAGGAAGGTGATTTATCTGCTCTGGGTGTCAAAGTGGTGACCCAGGTGGGGTTTTTTGAGTTCTGAGAAATAGCAGGACACAGACTTTTGTCTTACATATACACTGCTGTATACATAAATTATGTAGATTGAAAAAAAGAAAGGATTTTTTTTTTCCTCATGTGAACTCAAGTAGAGTGCAAGCTCCCCTTTTGCTTATCATGGATATGGAAGCTGTGATTCACTTGTTTATCTTATTCTACCTTCTTCTAAGGAAGCTATTGTACCACTGTGATAGACTGAGAGGAGAAAGATATATGTGAAACTACTCAAAAGGACAGGGAAAAGAAAAATAAGGCCCTTACTGCAGCTATCAAACCCAAGCATATTAATAGAAAAATAGTTCAGGGGAGTTTTTCTGTGTTACTTTTCTTTTTAATGTAAGATGTATTTATGATTATGTGGCTACGTTGCAATTTTTCTGGTGTCTACCTGTCTAGAAACAGGGCACTACAGTTTCTCTGTTCTGGATCAACCAGAGCACCCTCCCCTGGTTTCCCTTATTTCATGGTAAATACTGCTGTACTCATGGCATAGGGAAATGCTCCTGTTCTAGGAGAGGCTTTTCTTTCAGGTAAGTGTTCAATCTCTTTAGGAAACTGCCAGAGAAAAGAATAGGAAAAAGGATAAATACCTAGCAGGAACACAGTGATCATCCTGTAGCATGTTCTTAACATCTAAGGTGTAGCTTTCAATTAAGGCTTTTGTTAAAACAACAATGCAAAGCAATATTTACTGTATGCCTCAATTTTAAGTCAGGCTTCTTACTCAGGAGGAAGAAATCTTCATTATCTTCCTTGTATGCGAACAGATGAAATCTCTTTTCTTTTCCTGTGTTAATTATCATGTGTAGCTCCATGGAAAACCTGATGTTTTATTTTTCTTCTTCTCAAAACCAAATGCAAAACCTAGCATTAATAGTATAGTTTGAAGTGCAATTAGGACTTTTGTAAGCCTGGAAATGTAAGGTGTCCCACCGTGGTTTTGGGAGTCATGTTTTGGGAGAGGAAATGTATAGTTAGTAATGATGCTTAAAATAAATGTGCAAAACTCTTTCAAGATTATGCAATTTAGCCATGTTAATAATTGTAAAATGAATACAAGCCATCTTTATTCCCTTACTTAGTGCATTGAAGTTTACCTATAAGTGGTCTCTGGAGGGAAACAATGCAGGATTAGTGATCTGAATACTATGATTTTTGTATAGGTTTGGTTTGTTTTTAAGTACAGTCTGATTAGTACTGACCTGCTTTCTGAAGCTGATCTTCTACTGTAGCATTTTCTTCTTCCAGTCTTCTCCAGGTCTCTGTCAAATCTGAAAGTCCACATTTAGTTCAGTATTACAGAAAGAACAATATGTAATAAGTCACAGCAGATGAAAACTCAGTCCTAATTTCTTAGTAGGTAAATGCTGTGTGAAGGATTGCGCTGGCAATTTGCCAAAATTTTAAGGACTACATCTAACTTGTGATAAAGAAACTGTGTACAATAGCATTCATTGTACCTTCCCTATTAGAGGAACAGTCATTGCTTGTTTTAGTCTTGCTAGCAACAGAAGCATGAAATTTAGCTTTGCCCGTGACTGATTCCTTGTGTTCCAGGTCCAGCCAGTCTTTTCTCAAACAGATTTGAAGAGTAGTCCTGGGGAATTGTCAACATCAGTTACAGTAATGCAGAGTCTGATCCTATAATTGGATGCCACTTTGTTTCTTTATGTAAAACTTCAGACGGTTGCTCAGGTCCATGAACTCAAGCAGACAATCTGGTGTTAGATTTGAGAAGAATTACTGTGCTGACTTATTAGGACCAAATTTGTATTAAATGTTTTTTCTTTGATTTTTTTTCTTTGTCCAGGGAGCGTTCTGGAATAATACGAGCATGTTGACTTACAGACATATTGTACTTCCTTTTCAGTTTCAAAAGTTTGTTCAACTAAGGATTCAGAAATCAGGTTGATAGTAATTATCACTTGCAGGTACTACAGCATGTCTAGCAGATCTGATTGCTGTGTATTACCTTTTGACTAATTGATAAATATGTAACTGTGAATTTAATTATTTTGGGAGTATTTTTAGGTAGTAGCATAGGTTTATTTCCTTTTTATGGTTGCCTACCACAGCAATTGTTATTAATGAGTCTCCCTTCGTTATTTTTATTACTGTTGCCAGTTTTCTAGCACTAACTAAAACTTGTTGGGTTTTTAACATACACAGAACTTGGGTTTCTCTTTTTTGTTGTACTCAGGTCATCATTTGCCACACTACTGCAAGATGCCATCAGGCAGAAATGACTAGGGTTCCCTTTATTAGAATTAGTGCTTTAATTACAGGATTGTCAGATCTTAAGCAAATATAGGTGCTACAGCTGACAGACCTTACACCTGTGGTTATCATGCACTTTATCCATGTATAACTTCAGCTTTGTTACATTATATTACAGTTTCAGCCCTAACTGATGCTAAATCAAGGGGTTCAGAGCTGTATAAAGAAGCCTGAAAATTCACCAGTGGTAAAAACTAGCAGCTCTGAGAGGCCAAAATTAAGACTGGAGTCCTATCTGTGTGCGCTGAGTGAGAAGCGGTCATTATCCTGGTCCTTAGGTAGCCTGTGACTGAACCAGAGAGCTCAGAATGTGAGAAAAATTAAAGAGGAGGAAACTAAGGCATTAAAATTAAGAAAGAGAAAGGGTTTATAAAGGCACTAATGGACTGCTAAGTTCTCATTTTGTATCTACTTATACTTTGTATCATTTCTCCATAAATGACTAGAAGGAGATAATGCAGAGTATCTCTAGCACAGGTGGTTCACACCTTGCTTTTATTTCAGCAGAGCTCTGTAAAAACACAGTGATTGATAGACAAAAGCTGAGTTCACAAGTTCTGGTCCTCAGCATGCAAAGCACACTGGGTGTAACTTTGTTATTAAACCAAAGCAAATGCGTGTAGACTTCAGCTGAGTTGGAACACCTGAAATGAAGTAAGTAAAAGAAATGTAGCTGAAGTGCAAATCTTGTGCTAATAATCTGGCTTTTGTTTTGATGTGGCACATATAATTAGCAGAGCAGTATACAAGTAAAGGAAATCCTTTATTAGTCCAGATCTTTAGCAGAATGGTGACTTTTTTTTTTGTTGTTTTAAAATATTGCGACCTGTGGGAAACAGAAGAGAGGGGATAGAAGAGCTTTCTGAAAAATAAATGTCCTTAGCTGGCCTGCTACTCTTGAACTAACCACCTCATTTCAACTGTGCTGTTAAAGCTGTGCTATTGGAGAGGATGTACTTATTTTGGGGAGAGTTGAGAGTGAAGGATGGTGAACACCTGTGGGCAAGAAGGGAGGTACAGTCTTCCAGGTTTTTATTGCCAAGTACTTTGGTGGTCAAGCATCGAGGGGAGCTGCCTGTTCCTGACCGCAGGCAAAATTGCCTTCTGAGTGGTATGTGGGTGGAGGGGTTTATTTGGGCAGGGAAAGAAGGAATACCGGGGACGGGTACTCAGAGAGGAAGGGAACTTCACTTCCCTCCAGGAAAAAAAAAGGCGTGTGAAGAAGCTGGCTGCCGGTGGGGAGTGCTCTTTCCCGTCGTCCCCGGCCAGAGGCGGGGTGTCCCCGGGGAAAGCCTTGCTCTCCGGTGCCGGCC
>NW_009648961.1:604061-613813 GCF_000708025.1 Charadrius vociferus
CGCTTGCGGGTGGCCCGGCGCTGGGCTCGCTCCGGGGGCCGTGGGGCTGCCTCCGCGGAGCCGGCTTCCAGTCTCTTTGGGGCGGGGGGGAAGCCCGCAGGTATCTAAATGCAGGCTAAGGCCAGAGCTCAAACACAGTAATGCCTTTTCCCAGCAGCTTTTTCCACTTTTAAAACTGCCCTTTGAGTTACTCAGCTCCCGTTTTGCAGCTGGATGCCCACGTCCCAGTGCGGGCTGAGTTATCCGCTGATAGCGCACAACTTGATCGAGCTCCACAGAACCGTAACTCCTCCGTGAAGCTTTTGGAAAAAGTTTTGATGGTCCAGTCTGGGACTTCCCCAGTGCCAGCCGGTGACGTGATTGTCATTCTGGGAGCTTGATACGGTTTTGTATATATTTCATTATTTCCTTTTTATTTTATTATTAATATTTCACTAAAGTAGTTTAGTTCCTTCTAAACTCATAAGTCTCTTTTTCCTGCCTCTGCCTCTCTCTTTGAAAAGGGGTGGGGGGGAGCATCTGTCGGTCCTATCTGGGGTGCCCCAAGTCCCCGGTAGCCGATTCAGCCTAAACCACGACAAGAAGCATGACACAAAGTTGAGAAGAGAGTACAGGCTGTGACCCAAAAAAAGTCAGGAGCCAGGAAAGTAGAGCTTTGTAAGACATTTAACCTGTGAGGTGGCAACTGCTGGTGCAAATTTTCCTCTAGGGATGCTGCTGTAACGCATTTAGGAAATATACTGAGCATGCAAGGAAGACTGAGGCTCAGCAAAGCTTTTCTCAGAAACATCTCAGTATCTCTTACCTGAAGGACTTCAGAATAAATGTCAGTACTTCTCTGTATGTGGATTTTAATACAGCAAAACCAAGTCAAGATTGAGTTTGAAAACTTTTTTAAACTTGGGCAAAAGTTATTAATACATTTTGCTGCTTTAATTATTTATGCTGTTTGTCAACTTTTTGCATTTCACTTATCTCTGTACCATCACCAGACCGGTTTCAGATCAGACATTCAAGAGACATATTCTTTAAGATTGTAGACTAGCTTCTTCTCAGTTTAATTATACCTGAATAGATGCGTATGAAGCTGAAATGATGAATTTGGTCATGAGTGAATACAGTTTTTCGGCCAGTAGGACACATATCATATTTCTGGTTGGGTAAGTGTTTTTAAATGATGTAATCTTGCTTTGTGAATTTTGCAAAGTAAGCCTAAGACTGAGAAGGATCGCCTGGCTCATAACAGTTCATTCTACCAGTGGCTGGGCACTGGTCTGGAGAAAGAAGCTTTATTTTTCCTTTTTACATCATCTTCTGGGGAGAATTGGGACGGTGTGTCTTTAAAGCATCATTGTAACATCACTTTGCTGTTAAGCTGAAAAGCTCCATGAGCATATCCCAACCTTGCTTCTGCTGTGCCCTACTATGCTTCTGAATGCACCATTTAGCAACTTCTGAGTGATTTGGGCTAGCTCCATCACTGCTTAATGAGAGCAATTTTTCAGCTAATGCGTTCACATCAAGAACAGATCTGATGATACAAAATATTCGTGAATGTTTGTGTTCTTGTAGCAGTACTATTACCTAAGCAAAATAATATTTCATTTAAGACACGAAGAGTATACCAGTGCTAGTTCCTTAAGGCTTGCCCTTAAAGAGAGTGACCAGTATGAAATACATCAAACTTGACAAGATGATTTCTGCTTTGTTGCTCTTCAAAAACCTTTGAGACTCAACAGTCCAGGCCTTAACAGCTACGAAGTCTTAAAAAAAGCTAACAAAGAGCTTTTGAACACCTTATTCCATAAGTTCTGGCCAATGTAAGATCTACCTGTTAATACTCAGTAAAAAACCCCTCACAATTAGTTGATTACACTAAGAACAAGTTTTATAATAAGTTAATATAAAGTTTCTCAGTGTTTACATCCTTGTAGCAGTAATATTTTTTTCACCTGTGCATCTGTAGTTTTGTATAGAATTGAAAGTCTACATAAGCCATATACCTCATTATCGCACATTAAGGCTATAAATGCCCTTAAGAAGTCTAAGTTTTAAGAGCCTGAGAGTTGAAGGTGGAGCATACTTAGGGATATTGAGCACGGCAAAGCATACCTTGTTAGCAAAAGGTATTTACTTAAAAAGGCCTGGTGGATTACAAGTTGTCCTGTATCAAAGCTAAAGCAAACAGAGTGGTTTGGACTACATTGTGAAGTAGATATCAGTGTTGCTACAGAGACAATATGAACTTTTGCTCTCTATCCCCAGGAATGTACCCGGTTCCTCTAGTTCAGGTACCAGCAGCCATTGTGCTATTCCCAGTATTATTTTATGCAGTCCTGGGTTTCATGCTCACAACAGGGTGGTTGTCGGGGTTAATCAGAAGGGTGGTTTCTGTACAACTTGTGTTTGGGCAAGCACAGTTTTGGACTGGGAAACTGTAGCAATTGCATAAGGGTTTTTTGTTTGCCTTTTTGTTTCTTTAAGTGAGTTGTTTTCAAAATGAGTTACATACTTTAGTATATTGGAGGGGTTTTTTCCTCCAGATGATGGACAGATTGCCAGGGGAAAATGCAACTTTGTACCTGTTTCAATGTATCAGCAAAAAATGGTTGCTCCTGTATTTTGGCTTTAAAACTAAAGAATAAAACCTTCCCTGAACCTCACAGAATACTTCACACATATTTTCTGGTAACAGCCTCTTCCCTGGTCTGAGATCAGAGTTTCAGGTGAGCCAGAGAAGGAGATGAACTAGAGTATCATGCTGGTTTGACTATACTGTTTTGGGGACCACTCAGATCTAGAAGGCATCTTCTTACTTTTGTGCCTGACAAATTTAAAGACGTGTCTGGTAACGTTACTGCTAAACTCTGCTGGACCTGAGCCAGCCAACTCCCAAGTCTGTCATCCTCCTGAGCTGAATTCTGAATCCAGGGATCTGCAACTGGAGAGCTGAGTAGTCTGGATGCATGGGAGGAGTTAATTTCCTCCTGGTAGCTGTGAGAGTTTGGGAACTGCAGTGCTGGCAGACCTGAGTAACTGCATGTGTGTCAGCTCAACCCAGCTGTGTGTAGTAGCTCTGACTGAGCACTGCCTGTACTACAGCTTAGGTCGTATTTTGCAGAGTCACACAGTACTTGCATTTTGCCCGGTTTCTCACTATCCATTATAATGAAGAGCTGTAACTATATTGACATAAATATATGTAGTTAATGCAAGTCAAATAAGCACCAAGTGGCAAGCATTTCCCTCCCTGGATTGAGTTTACAAATAATTTGTTCGTTATTTTCTTGTGCTAGTTATTGGCCAAAAGATAACGAGGATGTGTAAGGAGCGTGTGTCTGTGGACTCTTGAATCGTTCGGATAGGGGAAGGATTAAGAGGTATTTCTAGACATTATGAACCCCTTGACTTCAGCAGACAAAGGATTCTGCACACACTGGAGGTGTCTATTTCTTCATTAAACTCCATGTGTGCCACACTATCATCTCCTGCTACATCAGGGATTCTACTTACTCTCTTCTGCCTACACTTTCAAAAGAGGAGGATACCTGGTTGACCTGCATATCCTGTGATATTTTCTTTTTAATATCTGCTGTGCAATTTTCTGTATTAAGTATTTGTATTGCCTTTGTGAGCTTGGGCAGGTAAGTTTTTTTTTCTTGGAAGAGGAAGAAAGGGATTTGCCAACATTAATTTAGTTCTAATCTGCTGTTCTTACAGATGGTCTAACTAATGATGAAAACTAGTAAGCACGTGTTCATGCCTTGCTTGAAGCACACTGATAGTGTTGTCTAACATTCAAGAAAGATGGTCATTTCCTCATGCAGAAGTTGAGCATTACAGTCAAGGGGTTCCGTTTTGTGGTTTTTTTTTTGCTTGTTTTATCCCAACCATATATGCTTTAATTGAATTAAGCAATTTTTATTGGGACATCTGGAGAGAAATCTGAGTGTTGACACAAAAAGCTAATTGCCATGCCAGGAACATATACTACTTCAAAACACAGTCAACAGTGTAAATAGCAAACTCTGTCATTCTAGTATGTTTTCAGTAAACACATTGGAATGGGAATATAAAAGGATAAAGAAAGCATAGCTATGTAAGTTTCTTCTGCAAAAGTTGTAAGTATCCACTGATTTTTATTTTTTTTCTCAGGATTTTCCTTATCACCCCAGGTAAGGTGGTGGCTATTTAAAATTCCGTGGACTCTTATGCTGGCCAACACCTTGCATGTGTATGTGTAATCGTCTCTGTTCTGCATGCTTCCATTTAACTTCTCCAGTGCAAAGCTTTCACTAGACTGACCTCTTCTTTTGTAAAGCACAAGCATGTTTTTGGGAAGAAAACAGATTTTGTCATCTGTGCCACTATGGACACTTGGTGTCCCTCCTATTGCTGTGTGAAATGCTAATGGGCTAAGCCTCACTGTCCAAGATCTAACAGAGGAAGTAAGTGAAAGGAAATAATTTACTTCACTAACTGGAATTACTGCTTACTGAAAGGTAACGGAAGAGATAAGAATTCCATCTTTTTAGACAAAAAACATGTAACTGATATAACTGTAATGAGGTCAGAACTTGCCAGAAAAGAAGTTCTGAAACTGGAAAATCAGGCTTAACAACTGAACATGGTGAGAAAACTGTCAATGTGATCAGAAAGCATATTTCGTCTCTGGGGACCTTCTTCCTCAAATGTTTTTTTGTCAGTTGATTAGGCATTGCAGACGGTCATGTTTAATCAGTATGAAATAAACCTCAGCTATTCCTTCATTTCTGATCTTCTACAGATTGTCACTTTGGTAGCTATCAGCATACAGATGCATGTGGTAAGTCTGGACCAACCACTGCAGAAAAACTTGCCCAGTTCCATATAGACCTGTGGCAAAGACCTATACCTAGGAGATCTGCCTACTGATTTTATTCACTTCATTGTGGTATTTTGCATTCTTAGTTTTGATAGAAAAAGTGATCTTAGGTATTGGCCAAAACTTTGATTTCATGTCTATGTAATTTTTTTTAAGATAATGAATGTGATAGTCTAGGTCTCATTTGTTAAGCTTGAAGAACATAAAAAAGCTTGAACCAAAATTGCTCATTTTCCTACATTATTTGCTTGAGACAGTAAAGAGAGAAATGATGGAAATGACTCAGTGTGTTGTGATCACTTTTATTATGCTCTGATTGTCTTGGCAGACTGGGAGAAAGAACTCCGGTTTTGCAGCCTTACTGTTGCAAGGTGGAGATTTGCTATGTATGGGCAGGACAGGGAAAGTAACATAATGTGAAGGAACGATGCAAACTGCTGGTCAAGGTCTGCTGCTCCTTGCTGTCAGCCTGTATGACAAAAGGAACATGAGCCAGCTGGTAAACACTTTTTTTTTAAATTAAAATTATTCTCTACTGTACTAATTTCAGGCTTTTTGACCCTAGGTTTGCTTGTGGCTCTATAAACAGCACCACCCCAAGTAAGCAGTTTTTTGCTGTTTATAATGTCTGAAATTTATCAGTGGATCCTCCTTGAATTTTCCTTGAAATACATAAGTACATTTTTGAAAGCTTTGGGTTTTAGTACCGGGATTGAAGTCTTCAAGAAGATTTCAATACATATATTTATATCTCTCTCTCTACTGAAAAGCTATTTATAATTTTGTTTGAGCTTCCCTTAAGCAAAAAATGGATATGCTTGTAGCTGGAATTGGCTAGAAAACATTTATTATGTCTTTTACAGTGTTTGCAAGCTGCGATCAGAAGGATGTTCCATCCTTGCAGTTCTGCTGTTACATTAAAACAAGATAAGCTGCTTCAAAACCATCCTCTGGCCTGTATTTTAAAAGAACTGTCTTGTTAGGAGCAGAACTAAATGGTGACTATGCAGCTACTGGAAACAATGATCACACTATCTTGTAATCATACATTATGATCAGAAACAGTACAGCACAAAGTTCAAACTTTGAGATTAGAACCCCATACAGAATAAGAAAACATTAGGAAATGCTTCCTGTCTGAGCTTATTTTAGCGATATTGGAAATGCCACAGTAGGTGTGATTTGTATCGCCAACACAGTTACATCAAGTTATCCAAACCTCCTACAAGCGAGTCTGAGAAATGTTACTTGAAAGTAATTTTTAAGTCTCTTTCTTCTGCTTTCCTGATAAAGGCAGTTCCCTTTGAAATCAACACAGACTTAGAGTGTGCATCTGAGAGCAGAAGCTGGCCTGTAAATTAAAGCTTCAATTGCCTTTGAACATCTTTTTCCAATAAAGTAGTATTTAGGTGATTTCTGTGGCATTGTGATGAGGGAGTCTGACACCATCATGCTAAGACAAGAGCAAGATATATAGAGTAAGTCAAGCCTGCCCAGAAGGAAATGGGTAAGAAACTGACTGGGGTTCCCAATTATCAGGCTATCATGAGCAACATGTGGTTACAAGTCTAATGGTTCAGAATTTCTCTTACAACCTCTGAAATTCATAAGTACCTGTAAAAAAAGAGATCCTTATGAGAACATACATCCATAAAAATTCAGGGAAAGTTCAGTAGAAAAATTATTTCTATACTTTTAATTACAAATCAAGAGCTTTTAAAACTGTTATAGTGAAGGAGGAGTGGCAACTGAAAATGCAAATGAAGAAGATGAGGTAGAGTTAGTGAAGAAGGACAGAGGAACGTGCTAATGTCAAAAATGTAAGCAGCTTTATGAAAACACACTGAAAAATTAAGTAGAGACTGGCAGTGTGCATGCAGGATAACTTGTAGCTGTGCATTCAAAAGAAGTGTGGAAAGAGTTATTGTGAAGAAAGCTTAGTGACATCATCTTACCTGAAGCTACAAGTGGCTAATACTAAATCTACTTTCCTCTGTTCTCTGTGCCTTCTGAACACTAGCACTCCCTCCTGACACTTGCTTGTCATTTTGAATCTAACTTTTGCGTGGGGTTTCCTCTGCTGAGAGGAAACAACAGGGAATTGTTCGCTTGGATGGAGGATTTCTTAAGGGCATTTGCCAGTATGACACTTGTTTTGTCTATTGAGTCTATGTTTGGACTTGTCAGAAGTAGGAAAAAGTAGACATACCTATTTTACCTTCTCTTACGGGGAAAAAAACCCTCACTAAATAGCATATTAAAGATCTATTCAGTCTTGCTTTTTTCTCAGAATTGCAAAGCTAGGTGTTTGCATCCACACAGGAAGAATGCCCCATCATTGCAAATCCCACGTATAATTCATTGATATGTTGGAAAGCAAGTGGGATCTTATTTGCATAATTGAAAAGTTGCTGGGATGAGTTTCAGCAGTTGTGCAGACCGTTGGAGCTGCACAAAGTTTGTGTTGCACAGCAAGCTGACACACATTCTGCTGCACAACACAATGAGAAATCTCACAGCATAGATACGTTATGAATAATAGTGCAAGTCATTGAATTAGTCTCATGGGGCGAGGCTACCTTGCCCCAGAATGAGCCAGTGTTTCTGCACTAATACTGTTTTGATATTCATTTCTTCGCTCGCTTAATTTAAAACATTTAGTTATAATTGGAAATGTATTACAGTATTCATTCTGTAGCCTATTTTGTATTCTTGGATGATAACTAGCTCCTTATGAGATCAGGGATGTACTGTGCTCCTATGGGTTTTTTTTTCTACTGCTGTAATTAATAGGGTTGTTAAAAGGCTTTGTTACCTAAACTCTTTAAGTGGTAAATATATTTGTTTAAATGTTTACTACAGACCTCGAGCAAACAGGCTAAATATGGGGGGACAGAAAGCACTTAGTTTCAAATTCAAGCCCTGCGTTTTTGAGGTCAGGGCTTTGTGCATGTATCTCTAAGTGTAAATCCTACCCCTCCTTCTCTGGTTTCTCCTTTATTCACTCTTCCTTCCTTCACTGGAATAACTTATGCTTCTGGAATAGATATTCTGGAAAAGCAACTGCGTGGGAGTTTTGTGGTCACTTCAAGGCCAATTTTAAAGTAGATTTTGCAAAGCTTTGTCTTGTGCAGTGTGGTATTCCATCCATTTTAATAAGGAAAAGTAGACTTGCTTCAGTTTCACCTAAATCTTCAGGATCTGGTGGCTTGCCTTTTATTTGTTAACTACAGTATTTCAGTAAGTTTTCCAAAGGAGTACAAAGCCAATAGTTTTACCAGTTACTCTTGTAATACAATGAATCCCATGTAAAGGCTCCACAATAATTTGAAAAGAGTTGTCTCTTC
The DNA here is from genome assembly GCF_000708025.1 of Charadrius vociferus. NCBI lineage: Eukaryota > Metazoa > Chordata > Aves > Charadriiformes > Charadriidae > Charadrius > Charadrius vociferus. Next base: position 612,273 of record NW_009648961.1, read on the forward strand.
ACATTTTATTTACTCTTAATTCCCACAGGAAAAGAAAGAATAAAAGAGGAACAGAGGCCTTGTCCCTCCTGGTAAGCGTAGTGTGCTTCTCTTAAATCATCTGTGAAGGGGGGCCAGTTCTGGCAGAACACTGCAGAAGGTTACACTGAGCTATGCAGTTTGTACAGTAACAGTGTTATTTGGCTTGGAAGGGACTTCTGGAGCTCTCTAGTCCAACCTCTGGCTCCAAGAAGGCTCAGCTGTGAGCTCTCAGTGGGTTACTAAGGTCTTTATCCCATGGGAGCATGGAAAGGGATGGAGACAGCACAGCTCCTCTGGGGAACTTGCCCCACTGCTTGGCCATCTTCATAATGGAAAGGGTTTTCCTTTGGTTGTGTCAGAACCTCCCCTGCTTTAATTTAAGACCACTGCCTCTTGACCTCCTGCTGTGCAACACTGTTAAAGAGCCTTATTCATTTGTTCCAGAATGATACAAAGAAATGTTAAGGACCCTTATTCAGCTATTTCACTTTGCAGGTATTGGCTGCCGCTGAGTGCTGTCCCTACCCCATGGTCATCTTTTTTCCAGTCTGAACAGACCCAGTCCTCTCCTGCTCACCTAACGGGGCACTTGCTTTAGCCTCCTGACCCTCTTGGTGGCCTGATACTGCAACAACAGTGATTGCTAGAGACAGGCTATGTAAGCCTGTTGAGGGTGGGAAACTTTCCAATTCTCTTTGTAACAAAACCTCCTGTGTTGCTGTAAGAACATAGCTGTTGGATTTCAGGTCTGCCTCAAATGCAGGGCTTATCTTAATTTATAAGTTACCTTGTCTGTTGAGTAAAGGCCCACTTCAGTTTGGAAGTCCCTGACCGTGGCTCATAGTGGGAGTGTTTGCTCTCTGTGAGGAGCCCTTGTGAGGGCAGGAGGATACAGCCTCTCCGGAGCGTGGCCGAGACTCTTGGCTGGAAAACAACGCAGTGCAATTCAGATTGGGGCCTAATTCACCCCGTCATAGCTCTGCTGTGTCGGTAGAGTTGAAAGAACACAACCAAGCTCTGGAAAAGCAGCAGCTAAAGGCAAACCTTAAGGTTTCATCCTCTGTGCTTCTTGAGGTCCTCCAGGCTCTCCCTGATGAAGGTGAGTCAGGTGGCAGCCTTTGCGGTTGAGGGAACAAAAAAAAAAATAAAAATCCATGCCCTGGAAGCAAGTCCTCCTGCTTGATAACAGCTGTGGCTGCCGGGGTGTCTCGGCTGGGCTGAGCCAGGTGTTGGTGCTGCGGGGGGAGGCAGGTGCCATGGCAGAGGGGGGAGCACGGCGGTTCACAGGGAAGGGCGCCCTGTCAGGGACTGGGGCCGGGGAATACGCCCTGGGTAGCGAAACACCAACGACTTGTTTTTCTCCTTGCCTCTTGATACATAACATTCTTTGCTAATTGCTTGTGATTTTATTAGTATGATTTTTTTGTTTGTTTGTTTTTGCCCTTCTACGTCCCGCTGACTCTTGTTTTCCTTTTGTTTTTCCTTCAAGCCTGCGCGCCGTTCCCGGTTTCCCCGGCGGG
>NW_009648961.1:614993-616246 GCF_000708025.1 Charadrius vociferus
GGGGGGGGGTGTCTGTGCGCTCCCCCGTCTCCCTCTTCCTCCTCCCTCCATAAACGCGCGCCCGCGCTTCAGCACCTCGTGGGGCCGTGTTTTAAATCTGGGGGTGGGAATACAAAGGCCTCGGAGGCTCGTCTCCGTGATTGAGAATAGTGTATTTATTCCCTCTGGTCAGGAGGGAGGCGGGCGTTCCCGACGTGCTGCGCCAGAGCGATGTGCCGAGGGTGGGCCACGGCACCCACAAACGCTCGCTGACGGGCTCAGGTATTGAGGCGGCACCTGGCTGCTCTTTTGTGCCGGTAGTTAATGTTTAGTTTATCGCAAGGTGGTCCTTGTGCCAGCTCCGCTTTGTTCCTCTTCCTTGCGAGAGTTTGTATCGTTTGTATCTTGAAGTTAATGTAAGAGAAAGGGAAATAAATACCTACTTTCTTTGTAGGAAGTCATAGGTCTTAAAAAATAGATTTTTGCTTATATTAACCCTAGAAACTACCGGCTCGAGTTACAATGTGTACTTCTACAGACTGCTCTCATATCGGAGCTCCCGGTTGCCCTCTTGCTACCCCCAGTGGGGAGGTAGTACGATTTTGATGATTTTAAGTAATGCAATTGTTTGGGTTTTTAAAACCATGTTGTTAGGTTTTTAAAATGGGCAGGTATGCTTTCTATTAACTCAGGAGCAGTAGAACAGCCATAACTGATGTGGAATTCTATGTGTTGCGCTTTATGCGATTGAGTAGAAGAAACCATATTGTGGCCGCTAGAGGAAAAATAAATACCAGAAACTATCTTTTATCCTATTTTATTCTTCAGTTGGCTTATGTGCTATATTGTTAAGTAGGGAAAAGGAAGAGTCTAGTGACAAGAAAAGAAGAACTTAAATAGATTAGAACCTTTTACTCATATATGCCTACTAGTGTGAGCAGAAGTCTCGACTTTCATATTAAAAAACAACCTCTGACTGACTTGCTGAGCAATCAGGTATAAGTACTGTAAAAATAATTAACTCTGAAGACTTAAGGTGAGAACTATACTGAAGAGGAGAGCTTTAGAATATGCCTTAAATCTTCTAAATGCTTGAAAACTGTTAAACTTTGGGTTGTCAGAAAAGAAAATGCAGAAGATCAAGCAATGACATTTTAACCAACTTATCTCCTATGGTATAAATAGACAGCATCTATGAATAGACTTGTTTTTATGACGTCTCTTTCAGTTTTGCTTTAACGTGTGTCTCTGTGTTTGGATGCTGGGCTACACTG
>NW_009648961.1:616260-629778 GCF_000708025.1 Charadrius vociferus
TGACTGACCCGCTGGTCGTGGAAGTAAATGGATAACAAGACTTGCTACGTTTGGGGAATTCTGACTGTCATTGCTAGCCACTCCTAACACCTCTGTACCCAGTGCAGAACTTGACTTTTAACTTCACTTTCCATCATTGTCTCTGGTCTAACTGACCTAGAAACATTTTGCATTTTAGAAATGTGAAATTATTAATAAATATTTAAAGTAGCTGACGTGTATGAGTCCCTAGATTGTAGTTTGTGTTGTACCTAAATGCTTTTAATTAACTTACAAAATATTTGTACTTCATTTCTAAAAACAGTTTTCTTTCTTTATGTTTTAAGGTCATGTTATACTCCAGAAATGACGTCAGAGTTCTGTTCTAGAGATTTTTGGCTTAAAATAGATGTAAATTAAATTTAGCAGCAGAGGTGATAGACTAAATTGTACGAAAACTTTTACCATACTTTCTCTACTACAGTTTACTTTCAGTTAATAATTTTACAACAGTTTATGTAACTTACTGGTGAAATCCAGATGACGCTTTAGAAAGAACATTCCAAATACATTTAAACACTTAAGGTTGGGTACTTCTGAGGTTGAGTTTTTGTTTGTTTATTTTTACAGGAAGGAGTTGTGTTTAGATTCTTCAACAAAGCTAAAATAAAGGCAGTTGTCCATCTAGGTAGTATAGCTTACTCCAAATGTGTGTGTGAGTTGAGCCATATCTCATAGCTACCTTGTATGACAGTCAGAATTGAAGTGATTAACATAGGCTTGTCATTAATTGGATTAGAAAGAACTATCTCAAGTTTACTTGAACTCTGACTACTGGAAATAATGTCCGCTATTGCGGAAAGCTGTTCAGTGTCTAGCGATGATATGTGGCATTGTCAGTGCTGTATCTAATTGCACATATATAAAATTAGCCATAACATTTAAAGTCTTGGGAAAGATAAATTTAAAGATGAGAAATAATCACACTTCTAAATAAAACATACTCAGTATTGTTTTCATGTATTGGTTGATGTTTTACTATTTGATGAAAACTGCTTGGCAACTGAAAAATACTATACTACTGACTTAGTATACTATTGAGGTAGTTGGCAATGTTTCATACCATGCAGTTTGTCATTTCTTACAGTTGACATCATGAAGGCTAACCATTGCAGAATCGTTTTCCTCCAGGTCTCAGTTCAGGCACTGAGTTTTTTTTTTTTTGAAAAGCACAACATCAAAGTCAAGAACTGGTCTTGACAGAAGAAAATGACTGAAATGTTTCAAATTCTTTATGCATTCTATAAAATGTGATTTGCTAAAAAGGAATTGAAATGGACTAGAGGCAAGCATGTGTACCGTCACAGTTCCAGCACTCAGATGGTAATATATTAATTGCAGACTTACATAATTAAAACTCAGTATTTGTTGCATAGTCAGTTCAGCGTTAAGGTCTTGCTATCAGCTTCAAATATAGCCATTCTCACGTTGGTTTCAGGGCTGTACCTGGAGTTGGTTTTGGATGCTGTACTCCCCAGAGTTTTCTTGAAATACTTGTCCTTTTTGCAGTGGCAAGCTTTGTATTTCCAAATTATTTTTCACTTTATGATGGGAAGAACAATGTGTGCAGTCAAGTAGGAAAGGAGACCAGTGGATGCTTTAATTCTGAAACATATTTAATTATTTTTTAATTTATTTCTGTAGGAATGTGTAGAATAAATGTAAATAGTTTTACAGACACGTGAATTGTTGTAGGACTGGAATTTATTTTAGGGGAAATGGAGATCACAACTTAGTTTTAAGTGCAATCTAAACTGGATATTTGAAGTAATACTTTGTTTAACCATGTTAGCTGCATTCCGCTTAGATGCTTATTTATTTTTAAAGCTGCAATAGTAATTTACTGGTCTAGTTCAATTAAACATAGCATTTCTAGTCATTTAAAGTTTCTCAATATCTTTAGTCTCATACAGGCACATATCTCTTCATTTACGAGCATTGTTAAGTCTTGCTGTCAGTGATGCTGCCCCTACTGGGTTTTTTTTGCATGCTCCTTATTTAAAACCAAAACAAAAATATCTCATGCATAAGCTATGCACGCTTTGGTCAAATAATTGAAAATTACTTGTGCTGTATAAATTGCTGAGGCTAGCACCTGCAGTTTTGAACTACAGCCATTTAGAAGGTTATCAATGGTAAAACCTACTTAGGGCGGTTTGATAGCTTAAAAAAAATACAAAAGCTACCTAGTTGTGGAATGTACATTATTGAATCTGGTGAAAAGCAGTTGAGCTGAAATGTAGTGGAAAAATTACTACTTTTGTGTATTATGATATTGGGGAGGCAATTGTGAAAAGGGCAACTGTATATTTAAAAAAAAGAGAAAAAAGAATAAGGCAAAGCTTCTCCTTTGAAGCCCAGGAATGAGAAAGTCATGTGTCTTCTGATTCCTTTCAGAAATGCCGTGTTCGTTTGAGCATGTTTTGTATAAAAAGTTTAATTCCTCTTCTCTGTACAATTGGGTGCTGATCTTTTCAAATACAAGGGAATTGAATGGAAAACTAAATGTCATCGTGGAGACGTAGAATATGCTCCGTCTTAAATTGTCTTAAGATGAAGATGCACATAAAGTGCTGTAAGATTAAGGTAGTGATTACAGTTTGCTTAAAGAGCGATGTGGGTTCCTCTGCCTTTTCTCATGTTAATCAAAACGCCTTCTCGTGTGTGAGAGTCACAATTAAAACTTCCGCAGCATTGCTAGGCTGGGGTTCAGCTGTTACTAACAATTAAAATGGTTGTCCTCACCTAGCTCATCATAAAGCCACATTGAGCTTTTGGTGTGCAAAATGGTCATGAGGGCCGTATAAGATGGTAAGAAGCAATATATGAAGTGATCATTGCTACTTTTGGGTTAACTGGTTCTTCTGAAATTTGTCAGTGATAGGGACGTAAGTGTCACTGATCCCTTGCTGGCAATGCTGTTGTCTTTATACTGTCTTTGCAGTTCATTGTCTGTTGGTCACCTTTGTCGTGATGTTTCACTAGAAGTTACGTTTTCAGTGGCAGTGGGGAACAGTTCCATCGACAACTATTTCAGAAATGTGAGCCTTGGAAATAACCTGCATTTTAATTACTGAACGTTGGAGTGTAGGTGCACAGAAGTATAGAAGTGTAAATCAAATACTCTATTTTAGACTGCTTTATTTAAATGGCATATTCTAAGTCACTGTGGTGGCTTTTTCATGAAAGAATGACAGTTGATGCTAAAAAAAGCTAAATGAAAATGCTAAATAGAGATTGATGCTGAATAGCTGGGGAGAGTGGAAAAAAGGATGCGCTTTGAAATGAGGAGCCAGGGCTTTGATTGGCACAAGTAGTGATACTAGCAGTTACATACAAGCGATGGTGAAAGGGCAAGTAAACTGCTCCCTGGCAAGATATTTTTCTTAGGTTCTGCTGCACATTCCATGTTGGCTGAAGCACCTGAAACATCTGCAGAACTTTTTTCCTAGCTGCTGAGAAAATGAGAAGACTTGTGTCTGTTTCCTCTTCTCTCTCACTAGTATTTTACCAGTCATAAAAAAGTGCAACATTCTTTCATATCCTCTGCTGTTTTGAAGGATTCTGCAACTATGATATGTTTAAAGCTAGCTTCTTTTTTGTTTATGTGATACTGCATTTATGGTCTGATATTTGTAAATTTTGTTGTAGCAAATAGGGATGAAAGCCTTTGGTTTACCTCTATTCTTCTTTTTCAGAAGAAAAACTTAACTACGTGGTATTTGTGTGTGCATGTGGACCCACATATATCTGAAAAGTTGTCCCTGTTTTTCATTCTTAACCTCTGGGGTGGGTGTGAAAAAGGTCTTCAGTTTTATTTTGCTTTGTAATCCCATAGTGCTCCTCAGAGAAAAAACACTGAATCTTTATAAACTGTATGAATTCCGTTAAGATACAGCAAAATGTGTAAGAATTTGTTAATTTCCCTTTTGCTGTCAGGAACATTAAATGCAGTATCAGTGAAATGTAAATATTTCACACTGTTGCATCCCAGCAAGAGCTGAACTTTACTGGCTCTCAACTATTTGCTTTTTGTTAAAAGGGCATGGGGAAAGAAAGCCCTTTTCTCTTCAAGATACAGTAAATACTAAATTGATATTCACCTGATTAAATGTCTCTGTGTGTGCTGAATAAATATTTAGAATTTTAATACTACATTTTCAAAGATTGATCTGACCTTAGACTTTCACCAGCCACAGAATTTTGACTCCTGGCGTTGTAAAGACATGATCATGCAAGGCTGTGTTAAAGGTCCAAAATGTTAGGGGTTTTTGTGTGGATATCTTGCTCAAGGACCTTTTTTTCTTTTTTTTTCTTTTTTTTTTGTGAAGTAGTATAGGACATACATTGATTATTTTTCATACATACACTTTAATTTTTTCTTAAACTGTGGTCTAAGTTAGATCCCTGTGAGCCTGGGAAGGTAATGTATATCTCCAGATTCTTGAGTTGTAACTGGATAGTTACAAGTATAAGTATCGATCCTGCTTGCTACTCATTTAGAGAGCAGTGAACCATTTTGTAGTTTAAAACAAATGCACTTCTGAACTCTCATGACTTCAGATCCTTTGATTTTCACCTAGTCGCTAAGACCATGCCTGGGGCTACAATCTTTGGTAAAGTACTTGAAATTATCTTAACAAGTCTTATTTGAGTTTGCCATCAGCAGTCTGTTTTCCTGTGGTGGTTGTAAAAGTGCAGTCTAGTAATCAAAGTGGTTCTCCTACAGAAAAAAACCCAACGTTCAGAACAAAAGTATTTGATAAAACAGGTCTTAAAATATGGTCTAGACATTTGATTACTTTCATGAGTATTTTTGTCGCTTCGGAAGAGGCCCACTTTTTTTCTTGCCTGTAAAATTGGTCCATCATTCCACCTCTGGACAGCCACCAAGACATTTATGCCGCGTGGCTGATTGACCCTTGGTTGGAGCCCGTGTTCCTGGCCTCGGCAGCCACTGGTGTAACTCCATTGTGAAGCCTGGGACAGTGGTGCGTAATTGTCTGTTCACGTGTGTATCCAGGGTTCAGCCAGCTTGGCTTTGAGCTCAATAAACAATATTAGTCCTTGTTTCTGTATCAGAACTTTTCATGGTTTGCATGTGCATTTCTTTCCTTCCATTTCTTCGCTTCTTTGGAGCTACTTTTCTGCAGTGTTACTCTGGGAGCGCTGACAGCAGCAGCAGTCAGCGAGGTAATTTTATTAAGCTTATTCAGCAGCTGCTTCTACACTGAAGGGTACGCGTTCGTTAACAGAAAAAGATCTTCAGCGAATGCTGTACTAGTTATCTTCACTTTTCCTTGCCGGGCGTACTGACCAAAAAGAGGCATTTTTAAAAAATAGAATTTAAAAAGGAATTGTTAAAGTTCGGAGACATTAAGAGGAAGTGAGTGTATTGCCACCATGACCCTCTGTCATATTTATCCCCACCTTAAACGTGTGTGTTTCTTGTAATAGCTTGCCCTTTGTGCTGTTATGCTTTTGGCAAGTGAGCTGCCATTTGTACAAAAATGGCAACTATGGATATGCAACAGTTTATCATTTTCTTTCCACTTTTTTTCAATAGTTCGGCTGCAAAGCTTACCTGGTTTTACTGGGTACAATTTTTCATTGTATCAGTTTTGTGGGTGGGTTTTTTTTGTTTGTTTGTTTGTTTGTTTGTTTTTAAGTTCCAAATCAGTAACACTGGATTGCTACGTTTTCTAGTAGGCTTGTGATTATACAAGCAGGTAGCTAATGGTCATTTTTCTGATGCTTTGACATTCAGAAATATAATGCACATGTTTATTATAATAAAATACATATGTGGAAGGTAAAGCTTGGCACCTTTGTCATTGTCTTTGCTGTTGATGGTTTCTGAGGGTTGGCAGAGAGTGCTCTGGTTCCCATTTACAATGAGGACACAAAAGGAGATGTGTGAAAGCAGAGAGGCAGAGCTGAGACCCAGGAGGCAATCGTAGCAAGGAATGGTGGTTTGGGTGGATGGTGGCTGAGCAGTAAGAGAGTGTAGCATAGCAACAGCTAAGAGATTGAAGGCACCTGTTTTGGTAGGCTTGAGCTTGCTTATTGTGAAGTTCTGTCTATAACATTAGTTTTGAAAGATTGGAGTAAATATTCTTTTATAAACACTGATGAAAGCTGCACAAGGTGTTTTTTGCCAGGCAGTGAACAGCTGTCTTACATGTTTGAATTGGAATTTATAATTGAAATAGCATGCATTTTTGAGAAAGATTTCAGAAGATCCATCTTGTATTGTTTGGCCTAGGTTTAGTATTTATTAGTTACTTTCAAAAACTGAAGTAGAATTAATTATGTACATCCTTTGCTTTCTATCCTTGTTATTCTACAGCTCGATTTTTCTTTAAAAAAGTACAAAATACTGTAAATTGTTGTTCACTATAAAACTGTTGGTTTAAAAATATTGGCCTCATGGCATGACTTTATTGAACTCTCTTGACGGACAGTTTAGAAATTAGTAGGATAGGTAAAAATACCATTTTAATATTTTGATATTTGTGTAATTTCAGTTTTAAAAAGATAAATAATTTTACTTTCAAACGTCTTTGGATTTTCCAGAGGTTAAGTCCAAAGAGCTTAGAATGTATTAACCAGATTGTTGGAAGCCTATGGAAAGATCTGATCAGACTGAAGTTTTTTGGAATACTGAGTCTCCTATACATATTAAACAAACAGAACTGGTTCACCAGGAAAGGTGAAGGTCATTCTCTGAATCTGCTCTAAATTACAGCTTCAGATAACATGTTGATCTTCATAGCTTGGTTACCAGGTATGTAGTAGTAGCTACTGTTTCCATATTTTCAGGAAAGTGAAGTGGAACACTTAACAGGAAAGGAGGAACATTTATGTAACAAATACATTGGGTAGAGAAATCCAACCCACTATAAACCATGATTAAAAAAAAAAATATTGTGAACTTTCATTGTGAATGCAGGGGATTTTAAACCGTATCTAACGAGAAAACATTTTGAAATGAGTATGACAGTACAGCTTTTGTTGTGAACCCCAAAAACAGTTGGCAGAGAAAATGTGTGAGTCTTTGATTTTCCTAATGTTTAGGATCTGTCCCTATCTTTCATATTTCACAATTGCAGAGGTGTGATTGTATTTAGATTTCTCGAAGGCATTTAACTCCGTACTGTGCCACACTTTTCCAAATCAGTGTGTTGCAACAAGAACAAAGGGCAGTTTTCCAGAGCGGGCAGCCCACAAGCTAGTCACTGGAAATCTACAGAGTGCCCGAAGCTGATCAATTTTCCTGTTGGTGATCTAGAATTAGCTATACAATCATGACAAAATATTGATGATGGAAACTAGCCACGTGTCAGGAATGATGAAAAAAATTGCAGAAAGTGAAATACCCTTGTTAAATTCCTTTTTTTCTTAGGTGATATGCTTTCAAAGATCATCTGGACTTTTTCGATCAGTCTTTCCTTTCTGTTCTTGGGAGTTGGGGCATTGGTAAAGCATTCAGTCTTGCCTAGCTATTTTATGTGGTCCATTTAGAGTTCTCTAAGCTTTTTGTTCCCCTGAAGTAAACGTCCTAAGTTACTATGAAGAGAAAAAGGGGAATTGTATTTTATGGCTTGTAAAGACCTAGGAGCAAATGAAATATGTTCTAGAAGCTATTCTGAACTAAAAATCTGTTTCATAGTTGCATGCAATTCAGGAGACTAGACTTGAATCCAGGTTGTTTCTTTAAATGCTGGTTTTATGTTCCTGGCCTATTTGTACAAAGCAGGCTGTACCAACAGGACCTAGAAGCTTTCTTTGAAAGTAGTAGTGAAGAGGGTTTAGAGGAAATTGTAAATAGGCTATAATTTGCCTTTTGACTCAAGTAGATGAAAAGTAAAATGGAATTTTGTCCTTCTGTCTCAAAGTGTTTGGGTTCAGTAAATGTGAAAGTTACAATTGTCCTTCCTCAAAATGAAAGGGGTAGGAGGAGGACTGAGCAGAGGCAGTGATGGTAACACCTGACTTCTTCATGCACTGAAATGTGGTGGTCTAGAGAGACTGCTGTTTTACCTTTGCATCTTATTTCACTTAATTGCTTATACACTCAGTTAGGATGAATATTCACATGTCCTCTTTGAACATAAACATATGTGAAGAGTGATGTATAATACAACTGACATATAGGGGATAAGCTTTTTGTGTGAGTATTCTTGGTTGCTTTTAAATTTTTTATAAATCAATTAAGTGCAGCAGTAAAAGGAAGACACACACTGGGTTATCAAGCATATTGATTATTACTTTATGTTAGTTAATTTAAACCACGTCATGCACTTTAAGTGTTTGAAAACAGATATATTACAATAGTTGTTGTTGAGTTGCAACTCTCATTCTGTGCTTTTTTTAAATGTTGGATTTTAGCAACTCGTCTTGTCTTGATTGATTACTGGAAGAACTTTTTAGTGGTTTCCCTCCAAACTGAAATACCTTATGCAGAATGGAGCATCTGCCGTTCTGGTCATCCTACATGCACACCTTTATTTAATGTTAGTATCTTAACATTTCTGTGCAGTGCAGAGAGCAACAAGGTGCTGACTGGGTTTAAATAACAATGCTCGCTAGTAGGTCCTAGTCAGCATCAAGGAAAAGTCCTATTCACTGAGGGATGGGCTCATGTAATTAAAGTAACTCTTCCTAGAGATTAAATTTCAGGAGAGTGTGTAAAATGCAGCGCAATAGAAATTTGTTAATTCTGTTCTTTTTTTAAACCAATAACTGACAATACTCTTTTCTTGTTCTTTGCAGTGTGGTGATAGAAATATTTGGTAAGCAATTCAGTGACTATTTCTGTATATGAAATTGAATTTTATTTATTTTAATGCTATTGAAATGTGAAAGAAATTAACCTAACTTGTTATGGTAATATGTATAAGGCTTGACTTCTAAGTATTTGTTTTGTCTTTTGCACATCGAAATTGCAGACGTTGATTATTATATATGGTATCTGATTAGAGCTGCGTCCTGGTAGTAGCCAGAGAAAACTGTAAAAATATTTCAGTAGAGATATGTGTAATTCATATCCCTGACACTGCTTCTGGTCATAATCTCATACGTAGAGATTGGTCTCAGTCCTAGAGTATCAGTATCAAAATGTTTGTTCCGTTAGTTGCTGTAACAGTGTAACAGATATTCATCTATATGAATATCTTCCTTTGGAACAGGAGACCAGAGGTGTTCATAGCTTTCAAGCCTTCTAGTGTCAAAATTAGTCTTGTATGAAAAGTTATTTCCGAGCCACTCTTCTCTTATCTTTGTAAGATGTCGCCAGAGGTATGACGTTCATGTGCATGCTGCCTGGTCTTCACTTGAGAAACTTTAGACCATAGCTTAGCGGGGTGTAGTGTACTGCCTTGTAAATTACAGCTTTTTGCAATAGACTTCACTTTTACAGGTATTTACAGTAGAATTAACTTTTTAAGCACGTTTTGAATTACAGTTGTAATGAGAAAAATATTATTTGCACTACTGAACAACTGAAATTTGAAATATGCTGGTGAATTCCCAGATTTTCAGTAATCCTTCTTTTGAAGACCACTTGTCTTAACAGAATGAAAGAAAAAAATACAGAGCAGAAATTCAGTGCTTTATCTATAGCATCAGCCTGATCTTTTGTCTTTCCCCTCAATGCCAACATGTAATTTATATAGCTCATTAAATCTTTGAATAAGCCCATATTTTTTTTCCCTGAAGCTTGGAAATAGGAACTTAGTTTATTTAAAATTATGTTGGGGAAAGGGACTATTAATAATGCTGACTTTTATGTACACTGGAATACTGCCTTTTACGTAGTTTCTTAGCTCTCAATATCATTGCTTTTTGCTGTACATATCATTACATAGTTTTATCAGATAGGGGAAAATACAAAATTATTAATATAATTGGCTTTATTTGCCAGGCTGGTCTTTTCTTGGCTATGATACTTAAATATACAATTATGTCATAAGTCTGTGTAACTTATTGCATTTGGAACCTGTTAATTCTGTGAGGAAATGACTTTTTTTTCCATTGTCCATCAAATGCATACAAAATCTCAGTGAGGACAGTTTCCTATCTATTTCTAGATAATATTGACTGCAATGGAGAGAGTGGTATGGAAGAAGCACTTGTTTTAGGATACAATACTGAAAACTGAGTCTTGAGGCTTTTTTACTTTTTTAACCAACGTAAGAACAAAAAAGTTATCTCAATTGGAGATGATAAGTAAGTAGAAGAATTTTAATTTGTTTGAAACAACACACAGGTGCATATGATAAAATGAGGAAGAATTGGTGTGATTTTTATGAAAGAAAATAATGTCATGTATGTATGAGAGTTCTTTGAGAGAATTAGAAAGCACATGGACAGGGAAGAACCAGGTGATGTTACTTGGATTCCCGAAAAGTAATTGAGAAGATCCATCCCCAGAAGTTTGAAAATAACTTGAATTGCTATGGAGACTGCATCCTTGCCTTGATGGGTGATGATTAAAAGGGGAGATGGTGGAAAAGTTCATGTGTGGAAATAAATTGTCTTTTCTCATGATGGAATCTTACAAGGGTTTGTGCTGGGAATCTGCATTTCAGTGTATTCGTAAATGCTGTGGAAGACGGGTAGAATAATGAAGCAAAAAAGTTGTTGACAGTATTAAGCTATTCAGGATGTTGTTACTGAAGGGCTAGCCATGAAGGATTGCAAAAGGACATTGCTGTGCTGTTTGTTGGATGGCACAGTGCAATTTTATAAAGTTAAATGTGGTAATGCAGGCTGGGGAGATTTTATGAAAAAGGCAACCCTTGCTTTATGTACTCAGTGATGGGCACTGAAATTATATCATTTGGTAATTAATAAGATCTTGCAACTGAAATGAAAATGCCTGTTCAAAGTTCAGCAGTAGTCAAAATAGCAATCAGAATCCTGGAAATTTGTAGGAAAGCTATAGAGACTCATTATACTGCCAGTACCTCTTTATCTTATGCCACATGCTGCCTAGTTTTCACCTCACAACACCATGTTGGTGGAACTTGAAGACTAGTCGAAGGTCTGTATGAGACATTACTAAATATTAATATACTTTTTTGGGGGCTAGAACAGATATTACTGGAAGACGATGGATAGAGGTCTGCAGTACTGGGCATACAGAAGAGGTAAATCACTGTTTTTTCCAATGCAGAAGCTAGGTAAATCCAGTGTCACTAGTGAGCAAATTAAGAAAAAAGGAGTTTCTTTGCACAGATTTTGATTAAACTATGTGCATTTGCCAAAAGATGTTAGGCATGCTAAAGATCTACATGTATTGAAAAATAAATAAATTTGAATTCCCTATGTGGAGGAAATTCAGATTTTATGAAAAAGATCAGTTAGTGCTGGCTCAAGAGTCACTGACCTGTGGGTTGCCGGTGGCTAAAATGATATACAGGGAAAGTGTCACTAAAAGGGCAACTTTATATTACCTTCCATAAACACCATCTATTGAATGCTCTTTCTATTAGTTTTCTCTGAACAGGTGGTATGCATCAGTAGATAACACAATTTCTGCCATGCCCTAGTGCAAAGAAAAGGAGGGGGGGGGGGGGGGAACCACAGAAAAAAAGAGGTAAAAATAAATTATTACGAGAAGGTAGAAAGGTGTTAAAGAATAAAAAACAATTCAAAAAAGGGGAACCAGAGAGGGACAGAGGAAAGCAGTCCTGATAGCAACCATCACTTCTTGGTGTAGGAGTGGCTGCTCCTTGGTGATGCTCAGCCCAGAGCCCTGATTAGCCAGGGAGCTTGAAACAATTTCCAGGTCTCTGTTGTCAGACTTCCTGCTCTTTCTGACACTTGAAATGGCCAAGCTGACTAGGGCTGGGTGAAGTTTGACAAGAAGATCCCAAGACTTGTTGAGGCTTTGGATGTAGAGGGTAAATAAAAAAGGGGAGTGTATATGCAATTTCAGGACTTTCTGGAGGAACTGGAAAAGAAACGTGGCATATTTCGTATCTATACGATGACAGGGTCTCCCTCTCACCAGGGAATGGGCATGAGTCAGGATCACACAGGCACACCTGAGCCACTGTCTTGAGGCCTCCACTGAGAATTTTGCAACTTGCATTCCTGTTAAGCAATAGACTTGGTTAACAATATACGCTACCACATCGGGGTTTTTCACCTTCCTGTGGCAGTAGGTCATGCTACTGAATGCTTTGAGACACAAAGCCGAGTTGGAGGACTAAAGCGCAGTTTGATGGGGATGCTTTTCGAGGTGTGATTTCAAGGTGAATTGATTATCTGTTATACACTGTACTAAAGAGACATGGGGAGAAATTACTGATAGTTTTGGAGAGGTGCTGCAAGTTTAACCTGCTGTGTCTCTCTGTTGCATTTCTGTACAGCTGAGTTAGGGTAAGAACTTATAAAACAACAAAACTTACATTTACAATTCAGACAGTTACAAAGCAGGTTTAGAGATAGTTTTATAAAACCAGAACAAAACCCCACCCTTAGAACTACCTATTACTTTGATCATCTTGAAGACTTTTGGTGCCGTCTCTCTAATAAGCTCTTACGGGCTTACATGGCCATTTGGCTGGCATCTGGTTCTTGCCTTGAAAGATCATTAACCTGAGAATTTGTTGTGGTTTAACCCCAGATGGCAACTAAGGACCACCCAGCCGCTCACTCACTCCCTGCCAGTGGGATGTGGAGAGAATCGAGTGAGAAAACTCGTGCATTGAGGTAAAGACAGTTTAAGAGGTAAAGCAAAAGCCACATATGCAAGCAAAGCAAAACAAGAAATTCATTCACTGCTTCCCATGGGCAGGCAGGTGTTCAGTTGTCTCCAGGAAAGCAGGGCTCCATCACATGTAACAGTTACTTGGCAAGACAAAATACCATAAGTCGAAACGTTCCGCCCCACTTCCTTCTTCTTCCTCCAGCTTTATGTACTGAGTATGATGTCATATGGTATGGAACATCCCTTTGGTCAGTTGGGTTCAGCTGTCCCAGCTGTGTCTCCTCCCAACTTCTGGTGCACCCCCAGCCCGCTCGCTGGTGGGGCTGTATGAAGAGCAGAAAAGACCTTGACTCTGTGTAAGCACTGCTCAGCAATAACTAAAACATCCCTGTATTATCAACATTGTTTCCAGCACAAATCCAAAACATAGCCCCGTACTACCTACTCTGAAGAAAATTAACTCTACCCTAGCCAAATGCAGCACAGAATTGCTTTCATTGAGACAGATTAAGATTTGGTGATCATAGAATCATAGAATGGTTTAGGTTGGAAAGGACCTTGAAGATCATCGAGTTCCAACCCCCCTGCCATAGACAGGGACACCTCCCACTAGACCAGGTTGCCCAAGGCCATGTCCAGCCTGGCCTTGAACACCTCCAGGGATGGGGCCTCAACAACCTCTCTGGGCAACCTCTTCCAGTGCCTTACCACCCTTAAAGTGAAAAACTTCTTCCTAATGTTTAATCTAAACCTGCTCT
>NW_009648961.1:629901-667255 GCF_000708025.1 Charadrius vociferus
AGAGTGGATTAGAGGGGCAGAATCACCTCCCTTGACCTGCTGGCCACACTTCTTTTGATGCAGCCCAGGATACGGTTGGCCTTCTGGGCTGCGATTGCACATTGCTGGCCCATGTCTGACTTTTCATCTACCATTATCCCCAACTCCTTTTCCTCAGGGCTGCTCTCCAGCCATTCCCCGCCGAGCCTCTATTTGTGCGTGGAATTGCCCCGACCCAGATGCAGGACCTCGCACTTGGCCTTGTTGAACTGCATGAGGTTGGCTTGGGCCCACCTCTCCAGCCTGTCCAGGTCCCTCTGGATGGCATCCCTCCCCTCCAGCGTGTCTGCTTTGCCAAACAGCTTGGTATCATCGTCAAACTTGCTGAGGGTGCGCTCGATCCTGCTGTCCATGTCACTGACAAATATGATGTGTATCTTTGTGGACTCATTTTTTCCCTGAAGTGCCATTCAGAGTCAGGTCTTCCCTTTAAGGATTTCTTGTGATTTATGTTCAGTGTTTAATCAAACAGGCATACTTATATCGAAGGTTTATTGATCGTCCCCCACGTAATTATAAAGATGACGATGTGCGTAGGATATGGCTGAATGGAATCATCGTACAGGAAAGCAGTAAAACAACTTCCCCCCTCTCCCCAAATTTACTGCAGATTGATCTGGTGTTTTCTTTAGCTATAATTGGGTTGGAAAGATTAATGTTCATTTGTATTTTGTAGTTTCCAGTATTGTTTGCAATGTGTTTGGAGCTGAGCCTGTTCAGTCATTTAGAATGCTTGAGATAGGGGGTTCAGAGCCTTGTCCACAGCTTTCTAGAATAAACTAATAGAACACTAAATTGTCATTGACATTGCAATCAAATGTATACTGCTATTAAGTGTGCTGAGTTGAAAAAATCACTGACACTTTTTGCAGTAACTTGAAAGTATTCTCTTTTGCTATGCTTTTTCTCACAGAGGAAAATAAAATTATTTACCAAAGGTCATATGGGAAGCCTGCATTTAATGTTCTTTCCAACTTGATTATTTAACACTTCTTTCAAAAACTGAGCCAACAGTTTGGAAATGGTTTCCTTACCACTACAGTCAGACTCCTCGTGACTTGTCTCTGATTGTGTTATGCTTCCCCTTCCCCACCCTGCCCCCCATCAAATTCTGTAGAAGTTGAGTCTTTGTTCCTTCTTAACATTTGTGTTCTTTGGAAGTCATTAATTCTGTTTTCTTTAACATTTAACATGCAGTTTCTGTCACTCAGTTAATTTTGTGTGTGATAATGCCATCTACCTTTAGAGAGGGAATGTCTCACCTTTAGTTTTCTGAGTAATGTACCATAGTTCAAAAATGGACAGAACAAAACAAAGCTTTGTATGATTTTGTAATGGATTTTTATAATTTTTTATCAGGGTTTAACCTTTCAACTTATTCAAGTCAGTTGGTCTTACTGAAGCAGCGTTCTCCCAAATGTTGTGTTTGTGTTGTGGTGGCGTTGCTTAGGCGAGCCTTTGTGTCAGAATGATGCTTAGGTGAATACATACCTCTTTGCAGCAGTGCTCTTTTCTGGGCAAATATCAGGAGACTGTTTCTTCCCTTAATATATGAGGGTAGCTGGGAGATGAATATTGGTTTTGGTTAGATTTAGCATATTCTTTTTAGTTTCTGGTGCAAAATCAATTACTAAATGAATGGAAAAAATAAATTGATCCAACAGTATGTGAGGTCGTTTTTGAATTAGATTTTGATATGTATGTATATCGTCAACTGGTGATAGATGTGCAGTGTTTGGAGAGAAATTTTGATTCTCTTGGCATACATTTAAAAAATAAACTCCAACCTGTGGTGCTCAGTACAGCAGTGCCTCAGATTTCAACAGCAGTTTTCTGTACTCACTGTTTTTTTCACATAAGAAATGATGCAAATACTTTCACTGGGCAAGTCCTTCCAACTGTGAACTTAGGAAAATAACTAGAGAAAGCAGGTTTCCTTGGTGGTCAGATATCTACCAATAGTGATCGGGCACTTCAAGAAATACTCATCAGGTTTTTTCTTTTTTGGGCAAGTGTTTCGTATGAGTTGATGTTTATCCAGAAAAGCAGGTAAATGGCTAGTGAAAGGAATTAGGAAGATTTTCATCATAATTCACAGAATCATATGGTAGCCCAGCTCTGAAGCATATTTTTTGAAGTTTGCATGGTGGTTTGTGTGTCTCTTCTTTGCTTTCTTCTTCCAGCTTGTATTGTAAATGTGACCGGTGTGCTTCAAAACCTCTGAAACTCCTGGTTTTGTCTGACACTTGAAGATTACAGTGTTTCACTTTTGACCCTCTTAAATGAACTGCGTTTGGATGGCAGAAAAAATGCAGCTGCCTGATGGGATAAGGCTCAAACTTCATTTGAGTAAGCTTTTTTAAACGAGCGCTGCGTATACCAGTATACAGATAGCTAACTGTATTTTATACAGTTATTTAAAAGAGTGGGTGTGTTTCATTATGGTATCAGGGCATAGACTTAGCAAGTTGGTGGTAACCCTTCAGAACCGGGTTAGGTACCTCTGAGGCGCACCAGAGCTGCCCTCCTGGGCTGAGGCAAACCAGGTCAGGCAGTCTGGAGCCACAGCCACCAGCCTGGCTCTCCCTCCCTCCCTCCCTCCCTCCCACCTCATCTCATCTGGTGCGCTCCTCTGGTTCCGTCCTTCCCAGTTGATCTCCACTGCTCGGATTGTATTGATATCTGCCATCCCATTAATAATCCTGTTTGCTGGCTGAAGAGTCTTTATTCTTCACTTAAAAGCTTCTCCGTAGTTTCCATTACCCCTAATGATATCATGCCAGCCTTGGAGATTAGAGGGGAAGGTAGAAATTCCAGAAGTATTGAGAGGTTGAGAGTGTCCTGTAGGTTAGTACAGTTACCTAAATAATGTTGTGGTTCTAAAAGTCTGTCTCCTGTGTTTACTACTGAGATTTTTCTGGTGTACTGTTGAGTTGATGCTTTCAAAGAAATGTCTCATGTATCAGCAGATCCCTTTCCTGAATGGCATAGTCAGCTTCAAAGCCCAGTGTCCACTACTTCATGTGTACTCATGCTTAATTTGTCTGCCTTTCTATTACTTGTTAGTGTTACTGATGTTCCTCTGCAGCTTTTGATGGTCTGACTGTGTCCTACCCAGCATGTAGTTGACGGCACAGTCCCAGTCCCCAACACGAGTGGGACTCTATTGGGACTTCGCTTTACTATAAACAAAGTGACTGTTGATTCAAATTGTTTGCTGTCTGTTTTTTAAGGAGTCAGGTTATTTGTCCCGCAGGGGCCTGTTTAGGAGAGCTTATTTTCTCTGGAGCCTTTTGTGAAAGATCTTTGGTAAATGTCTTTTGGTAGTCCATGTGGACTGTATCAGTGATTTCTCAGTGTGCTCATTGAGAAGGACAATAGACTGAGATGTGGCTTTTCCTTACAATAGCTGCATGGAATTATCTGCGTGCCCACTAATTCTTTTCTTTCAAGTAATTTATACAAATTTTTCTGGTACAAACATTGAACTTATCTGATCCACTGTTTCCTAATTCTCTCTCTGAACCCTTGTCAGAAATTCATGTTGCTTTTCCTGTCTCTTAGAGCTACGAGATTGAGACTGTTTTAAGTGAGAATTCACGAATCACAGCTACTAGGTCTTTCATTCTTGAGTTCTGTTCTAGCACTTCATTATTTTTCACACTGGGAACTTGTTCTTTACCTTCTTAGTGGAAGTCTCCATTGTTTGTCCTCAGTGTGTAGATCTAAAAAGAGAAGGGGACGGTTCTTTTACTGTGGGGCTTTACCTCCTGTGAGTCCTTTATGTGCTGATTGTCCTAGAGGAGCATTCTAATAGAACTGCTTTTCCTCTCTGTTCTGGAAAGGGCTGATTTTTATGCTTTTTCCTGTTTGTTTCTCAAACTTTATTGCTTTATTTTTCACATGTACATTACCGGCTAGAGCTTACATTCAAAACACACACCCCTCCCCCTTGGATACCACTTCTGATTTTGTGAAATACATCATTTTACTTCAGATGGTTTCCCTGACTTAACTATTTAGTCATGTTGCCATTTTTTCCTAGTTTGTTTAAAGGCTTCTTTTATGTGAGGGCAAGGAGTTATCCTCTGGCAATAAGCATGAATGCCTTATGGAAGCATGATCAGGAAGTAATTGTAGCAAACTGGTTTGGCTAAGCATTTGTACAAAAGGGCATACAGGAAAAAAATGAGCTAGAATACAAGCACAAGTTTTAAAACCAAAATATATATATGTTTAACTCTTTATTTCATATTTTATAATCCTGAATAATTCATATTTTATAATCCTTGTGGTTATTTTGCTTTAACTGGATTTGAAGAATATCTGATTTCTTTAAATGCCCACTGTCTTAAAAATCATCTATGCTAGATGAAAAAACAAAGCTTTCATTGCTAGAAGGGTAACCAAGTCTTGCTTCTCTAGCTAGCCTAGCAGTAGAGCAAGTGGGTTTGATGGATAGACTATTTGACGGATGAGTTGGCTGGATGGCAGCATCCAAAGGGTTAATGGCTCAATGTCCAAATGGAGCTCGGTAATAAGTGGTATCCCTTAGGGTTCCGTATTGGGACTGATATTATTTAATATCTTTATTAACACCATAGTGGGATTTGAGTGCGCCCTCAACAGGTTTGCAGATGACACCAAGCTGAGTGGTGCAATTGATACGCTGGAGGGAAGGGGTGCCATCCAGAGGGACCCTGACAGGCTTGAGGAGAGGGCCCACGTGAACCACATGAAGTTCAAGAAGGCCAAGTGCAACATCCTCCTGCACCTCGGTCAGGGCAGTCACCAGCATCAGTACAGACTGGGTGATGAACGGCTGGAGAGCAGCCCTAAGGAGAAGCACTTGGGGATATTGGTAGATGGAAAGTCGGACATGGGGCAGCAATGTGTGCTTGCAGCCCAGAAAGCCAACTGTTTCCTGGATTGCATGAAAAGAAGTGTGGCCAGCAGGTTGAGGGAAGTGATCTTCCCCCTCTACTCTGCTCTGGTGAAAGCCCACCAGGAGTACTGTGTCCAGCTCTGGGGTCCCCAGCACAAGAAACTCATGGACTTGTTAGAGCAGGTCCAGAGGAGGTCCATGAAGATGATTAGAGGACTGGAGCACCTCTCCTCTGAAGACAGGCTGAGAGAGAGAGGGTTGTTTAGCCTGGAGAAGAGAAGGCTTGAGGGAGACCTCATTGAGGCCTTTCAGTACCTGAACAGGGATTATAAGAGAAGTGATAGGACAGGGGGTAATGGTTTTAAACTAAAGGGGGTAGGTTGAGATTAGATATTAGGAAGAAGTTTTTTTACTCTGAGGGTGGTGAGACACTGGAACAGGTTGCCCAGAGAAGTTGTGGATGTCCTATCCCTGGAAACATTCAAGGTCAGGTTGGATGGGGCTTTGAGCAACCTGATCTGGTGAAAGATGTCCCTGCCCATGACAGGGGGGTTGGACTTAGGTGATCTTTAAAGGTCCCTTCCAACCCTTCCAGTTTTATGATTCTAAGTGTAGAGGGATTCCTGGTTGGCTATTAATAAATGTAATGTGTGAATTTGCTGAAGATAGAGCAAAGAACTTGTGTGCTGTCAGTAGGGAGATGTTTGTACATGTTAGGATATCTGCATTCAGGAAGTGGGGGTTTTGGACCTTTTTTATTTGGATTAAACTATGCTGGGGATATGTAGTTAAATTCTGTTTAATACTACAAGATTGAGTTACGAATGTCACATTTCTTAGTTTTGTAAGCAAAACTTGGAATATTAATTTTTTTTGAAAGCAAGTATTGCATTAAATGTCGCAAAATTGCAAGAAGGTATTTCACACTGGGCCCTCACTTTGTCCAAATAGTGTTACTTCAGACTTCTGCCATGTATGGACAGACGTAAATCACCAGTTTTCCGGGTGAATGTACTTTTCAAAACAAAATGTATTTATAGGAACTTAAAAGCTTCTTAAAGACAATTAAGGAAAAATAATTCAGAAGAATGATTTTTTTTTTTTCTTGGCTTCTTCCAGGTACTAAATTTGGGGTTTGTGTTTTCCTTTATACAGCTGTTAAAACCTGGAACAGGTGTATCCATTGTCCAAAAAGCCTATCTCTACAGAAGTCTATGCTTAATTTTTTGGTTTCTTTTGGTTCATTTTTTTCTTTTTCTAGCTTGAACCACCTGTCCTTAAACTTTGTGCTAAATTTAGCTCTCTACTACCTGGAATAAAGTAATGGGTTGCTAGCAACAACCCAACGTTATCCTGTTGAATTTTGGCATATTCCAGATGTGTGGTATTAAGATACCTGACTGCACACAGCTGATGCTTCAGCATCAGTTGTGCGCAACTCTTCTGTGTTTCTCAGCCCTGTGTTGTAGCTTCCTTGATGCTTTGGACCACCCCGTCCCCCTTTTTCCCCTGATCATTTCAAAGCTGATGGACTGTTCAGGTGTGGTCCCAGCGTATCTACACGAATCAGCGGTTCTGTCCCCTTATGGCTGTATATATCGTAGGTGAAGGAGCTACCGGTCTTACCTCGTCTAGGACTGTTATCAGATTGGCAAGGTGGCTTCTTGAATTTAGGATGATTCCGTATTTGCTAATGTATCTGTCAATTGCTTTTACTATATTTTGAGCTTTGAGAATGCTGACCAGGAATACCCAAACTGAGCCTTGTAAGGCACTGCCTGAATGTAAGCAAAATGTTTCTGGCACTGTAGTGGCCCCAGAAGTAGTTTAGCTGTAGTTGCACATCATCAAGCCAAGTCAGCAGCCAGGATGAGTGACCCACAGTCTGGTGAATCACCTGTTCGTAACTGGAAGTTGAGCGCTGAACTATGAGTATAAAATAGAGGAGAAACTGATTTGAGACCCTTGATTTTCTGCCTCTTTTCTCCTTTTCCACCACAATGGTGAAGAGTATTTATATATTTGAATTCTAGAAGCGTATTGCTTTTTGTTGTATAAGAAGCACATAAGTAATTCAGAATATTTTGCAACAGCAATTAGTATTAGCGTTAGTGAGAAGTAGTAACAGTTGTTTTAAAAGTGGATGTCTAGCCATGTACTGGTTATAATTTCACTGTTTTAATGGAAATACTTTCAAGCTGAGAAGACAGACACTTATGCTTCGACAAACCAATTTTTTTCAGTTTGTCTTTTGACAACTATACAAAGTTGTAGTTAAACCTGTTTTTGACAGGAAAGGATAGAAAAAAAGCACCTCATATTTGCAGGGAGAAGAAATCCTTTTCTCTTGGGAACTTAGATATGACTGAAGAATAACTTGTTAGCTTCAGAGCAATAAATTGGTTATAACCAACTTGAGGAGCATGACCTATATTTAAGATTGGCTCATCTTTTCCACTGTGTGATCCTGTTTACTGTTACCTTTTACGTCGTTAAATGTAAACAATTCTGAATTATGTTTTCTGAGCTAGCAGTTTGCCAAAATTTGAATGAATGTTAGGAAGTTAAAGATATTGTTAATACCAGTATGGATATTAATCTAGTTCAATATACTGTATTGCTCAGGGCGTGTGGTAGGAGAGGAAAGGGATCTTTTGGCTTTGTTTCTGTTACAATGACCATTTTATGGAAAAACTCCAATTCCTGCTGGTTTTAGGAAGGAAATAAATGCCGTGTATGGATGGTCAGTCCCATTATCAGGGCTCTGGTTTTGAGCCACCGTGCTTCTAAGCACATTTATGACATTTGTGTTGTAAACAAAAATACAATGTAAGTTAAGTCAAGAATGTTCTTAAAACTGGTTTGGCATTTTGTATCTGGTCTTTTTATGTATGAAAGCAGCAAATACTATACAGTCCCTTGTCTGTTAACACCTAGGTTTGAAGGAGAAAAGAGCAGCGTTTTGTTCAAAGCCATATATTGTGAATAATCAGAGATTTTCACAGCAAGTAAATAGCCTTGGACGATGGAGTCCTGAGTCAGTGTGAAGGAAGGAGTTGTTTCCAATTACCACCTGTCAGTCATAGCTATGAAGTTAGTTCATGTACAGTTCTCACTGTGTAGCAAATTTCTGATGAATATCTGTCATGCTGGATTGCTTCTGCTAAAAGAAGTATGTACTTAGTAAAAAGAGTAGAGTTATTACTGCATCCTGGGAGAAAAATGCAGAACTCCACTACCTGTGTACTGTGGCTGTTTTGGTGGTTAGATAGTAATGAAGTTACAAAGCTGTGTTTAAAATTGAGAACCCAGATGGATTTTTGCTTAAGCATTTGTAATAATTCTGATATATTATTTCTCTGAGTTAATGCAGTGAATGAAGGAAGTCTATACTTTTTTCAGATCTGCTGTTTCCAGTGACAAAATTGCTACATGCCCGTTCTCACTGGGCTGGGCTTTTTTGTTTAATGGAAAATAAAAAGATTTGATTCAGTGGGCATATGATGATGAATATAGTAAGTAATTGGTTAAGCTTCTGTTATGCTTCCATCAATGTAATCAAATATATTATTTTTTTTGCCCTAGAAAGAAAAACTTGATGAGAGCTACCATATTTATGTATCGTATATATTTCCTTTGTAACTGTACTTGCAGGTGGCTGCTGTATTTAGTGCTAGTAAAACTAGGTATATAGTGATCATTGCAAAGAAAAAACTGTTACCTTTTAAGCATTTTGGATCTTACATTACATTTTATTGGACCTTTTTATTTTTTCTTAATTGGGGATGCCTTTTCTGGTGTAATATATACTTAAAATCTGATGAAAATCAAAAGTGGTGTTTTCTCATGGAAAAATAATGTGTTTTTATACTGCTTACAACTGCAGAATATATTGCTGATAACTGAGATTTATTTTTTTTTTCTTGGCAGTTGTACTCGCTAAATGATTATAAGCCACCCATTTCTAAAGCTAAAATGACACAGATCACCAAAGCAGCAATCAAGGCTATAAAGGTAAGAAATTGGCTAACTTCTTTTGACTTCCTTTCCATTTCTCATCTGTGTCAAAATAACTGAATACCTTAAAGAACTTGCTTCACAACTATCCACCTCCTTTGTTGTCTGTACAATTTCCAAGTTATGATCAAATGTAGTAGTGATGGGATTTTCAGGAGCGCAGCAGAAGGCTTAATTTGTTGTGTGACTTTCATTTGCTGGTTGTCATATGTGAGAGCAGAAAGCTTAATTTGTTGTGTGGCTTTCATTTGCTGGTTGTCATATGTGAGAAAGATTTATACCAGCTTGACTCTTCAATCAGATCTGAAAGGTTTTTTTTTCTCAGTTTAAAAAGGACAATGCCTGAGAGCAGATGAATAAATAGAAAACTACAATTCCCTTTTCCACTACCCCCCCCCAAAAAAAAAAAAGATATGCGTGCCTTTGGATCAATACAATTGATTAAGTTTTATTTCATTTTTATAAATTCCTAGCATACCCTTTCATGGGTGTTGTTCATAGATTATTATTTTTTATGTTGCTTGGATACCAATTGTTCTAAAGTTTTAGGATTAGTACACTAATTAAAGACTTTTCTTGCCACAAAGTAAAACTAATTGCCAAACAGCAATGGAGCAGCAGAAAACAGCGCTGAAAAATGATGAAGGAAAGAACTATGCCATTAGTGTTAAGCATTAAAACAAACGGAAACTCAGTAAAAGCTGGAGAGGTGAAAAGAGCGGTAGGATAAAAGCAAAAAAGCCATGAACTTAGGCTCTTTGTGTCTGCATTCCTCTGCAGATATGTTTTCAGATAATGAAATCCATATTGGTGTGTTGTGTAATTTGGAGAGACAGCAGTTTGATGACAGAAAAGTGAAATTCACTGACTTTCTTAAATAAGAGAAGTCTATGTAAATTAGTCTGTGTGTTGCAGTGTAATGAAAATGCTAAAAACTTGTATTGAACGTAAACAAGTAGTAAATGGTTCTATAAATTAAACAATTAAATGATACCAAAACATTTTATCATGCATTTAACTTGGAAATCCTGCCTCCACTCATCATTTCAATAACAACATTTAGTTTTGTATAGCAGTTAGTGAGATGATATAGAGCCATTGTGATGATATGAGATTTACAAAAAAAAACCAAAACAGGCCCATTTTAAAGAAAAAGTGTTTAGTAGATTTTATGAGGTCTTCCTATACTCATGTTTTTAGATTATTAAAGTGAACACTTGAAAAATAAATGAAATGCAGAGAAGTGCTACGCTGAGTAACATCAGGCTAGCATCTTCAGTCATTTACAATGAAATAGTCATATGTTTTTGAAGGAACAATTATATTATTCTCTTAGTTCTCATTAAATAAGCATGTTATTGAAAAAAAACAGTGTAAAAAACCTTCAGAAGGCAATAAAAAGTGAGCTTAGCTTTTTTATTTGCTGTTAAGGAAGACAGCATACTCAGCTGTAAGTATTGGATTGCTGGTTAATTAACCGAAGTTTCTAATTCTGGTTTTACTACCAATATTGCATCACTCGAGCAAATATATGCATCTTCGGGTTTTTTCCTCTATGTAAATATTATTTTATTTTCCAGTTCTACAAGCACGTTGTACAGAGTGTTGAGAAATTCATTCAAAAGGTAAGTCAGTCACGAATATTTTGTGCTAGCACAGAGAAAAAATTCCTCATTTTGGATTACAGAGTATTGAAGATCATTGGGTTTTAGGTACACATATGGATTAGTGTTTTTATCACGTTAATTTATTTCAGTTTTTAGTCACATTCAGTTTCTGCTAGTAATCAGTAGCTGATCATAACCCATGACGCAGAAAGATGAACCCTTTGTCCTCATTTTGTAGTTATGATATACTTTGATCTGAATGACTGTGGATACTGTTTTAGGACTACTTCTGTGTGTATTCATTTAATGTTAAAAAAGGCTGTCAGTGTAGCCCGTGTGAACAGCTAACGGCAAAAGAATTGATAGTGGTTTGGCGAGTGACAGTTGCTTTTGCTTTTCTGCCAAGGGAAGATGACCATTCAGCCCCATCTTTTGTGTAGCAGAAGATGCAATATTTCAGTTGGTGGTTACTGCTAATAATGAAAAAAAATATTTATATGGCTAGACTGGAATTACTTTTTGGGAAGATGCATTATGTTTTTACATAACAGTTAATTATTCTTGGGTAAAACTGCATTTTACCTCCAGTTGGAAATGCATGGATTCCAATTTGTGAGTCTTTCCTCCTTGTCTGCGTTGTACCTGATCGTTCAGTTGATCGTTTTGGTACTGAATTTCTTCCCCTTTTGTAAATAGGAGTAAATTATGATCAAATTGCCAATTTATTTTGGCAGACAAGCTAGAGAAATCAGTCTGCTAATGTTGGGTGCAATTTTTCTTCTGTTGTCCATTTGATGAAGCGGGCTAGATTGCTCTGTGTCAGTCACCTGTCTTCCTCATTACCTTTTATTCCTTGGTGCCCAGTGTGTGCTGCAGTGCCTTTTGACAGTGGTTGGATGGCGTAAACAGCATTCAGCTTCAGCCTGGTGTTTTTAGCTGTCTCAGAACAATTAATGAATGAATTATGTGGGTACTAGAACATCAGTCCTATTTGGAAAATGTCATGTATGTTTCATGGCAGTACTAAAGACTAGTAGTATACTTTACCATCACTGCTAGTGTTTTGTGAAGTAGTTGTCTTTTGGGGTATCACCTCTAAGAAAAGGGGTAACTGTCTTTTGACCCCCTCCTTAATACATAGGACGACATAGGAAGATGAGATCAGGTGTACATCTTACCCATCTCTGATCAGTAGCATTTTGCAGTTTTGTGTACCGAAATTAATCTGGAATTGCCCGAGTTCCAAATACTGTTTTTCGGTTGCAGTGGCTGTGATTGGAAATTCTATATGCAGAGGCATGAGAGAAAATTTATCCTCTGAATGAAAGAGTAGCAGTTTGTCAGGAATCGGACTGGTTGTTTGTGACCTGTCCACAAACTGCTTAAGAGTATGGATTATCTTCACACACTTGGGTTCAGTGTCCAGTACTGCTTGATGAAGGAGTTCTGCACTGTTCACTGCTGGGTACAGAAGGCAGATGTATGTTGTTATTGATAACCTTATTAATGATCACTCTGGATTAGATGTTTCCCTTTGGTGGGCTTGATGTGGTTTTTTTTTTCAGTATTTCATGAACAATTTAGTGAGACACAAATTATTAATAACATCAAAGAGTAAGTTCTTATTTTAGTAGAATTGGAGATAAGCAGATGAAAGGTAGCCATTAGATATTTATGGATTTAAGGTGTATGTTTGGAAGATAATTGGATTGTTTTTCTGGAAGCCATCACTTCAAGTTAAAGCTCAAGACTACTAAATCTTCCATTAAAATCTGCCATAGACTTGTCCAGAGTGATGTCAGTGCCATCTCAATTAGTTTACTGTTGGTTCTTTACTACTACAATATTTCCTTTCTTCAAAATAATTCTCATGAGGTTATTGAAACTTCAGGTGAAATAATTGCCCGTGACATTCTTTGTTTTGTCACATTTAAGTCACTGGTCTGTTGTCATTTTGGTTGACTGCTTTATTCTCTGGCAAAACATCGTTTCAGGGGTCAAATTACCACTTTTCATATATATATATAAGGATATTCCATTGTGAGAGCAAGACTTGAGTAATTTCTTTGAGTA
Organism: Charadrius vociferus; assembly: GCF_000708025.1. Lineage (NCBI taxonomy): Eukaryota > Metazoa > Chordata > Aves > Charadriiformes > Charadriidae > Charadrius > Charadrius vociferus. Next base: position 642,523 of record NW_009648961.1, read on the forward strand.
ATCAAGTTATTTTATTGCTTAGACTCACTCAGAAAATAAGTGAGTATTTGTTGTGTAAAAGCTTTCTCATCTGAGATTAGGGATACACGGGCTCACTGCCCCAGTTATAATTCTTTATTTCATTTTTTGCTTGTCTTATTTTTTATCATCTGTCTTATTACATTCATTATAATCTTTTACTCTCTGTATGTGTCATGTTTTTAAATACTCCACCTAACATATTTGCTGAGTTTTCTTATTAAATACCTGTGGGTTTTATTAATTTGAATATTGTGAAAAGTTGTATACCTGTCTGTTCTGTGTGGAAAATACTCTTGCTTTTGGTAATAATTCAGCTAACATTTCAGTTGCTACAATACATTGAAGTGATTCTCTGAAAACAGTGTATTATATCCAATTAGATTTTAATTTTGTAAGTTTAATAATGCACATTTATTCTTAAAAGGATGCCACACACATTCTTAAAAATAAATAGTGCCATACTTAAATACGCTGAACCATCTTTAGAGCCTTAATAAATGCTTCATCAAGGTTGCAAATGTTAGCAACCAGCACTTTTCAAAACAGGAAGCTTGCATCTAGGCTATAATAAAATTAATAGTCTGAAGAGTTTGTTTGGCACTGTATTAGAGATTATGAATTTAGTGTGTTGCATAATATGTTTATAGACTACCTGGACGGGAGAGGGAATGGGTGTACTTTCCCATGCTTTCCATAGTACTTTGTGTGATAAGTGTATTCAACCAGTATTGACGAAGTGAATCCATGTCATAGTATTTTCTGGTGATGACCTCACTATATTTTTGTACCACTTTTCATTCTCTCTTAAAACTGGTTGCAGTAGTCTGGTGCAATTACTTTGCAATTAAAAGACAAAAATTATAGCTTTAGTTGTTAAGTAAGTAAAATTACCTAAGCAATTAGTATTGTATTTAGCAGACATGCTTTATAAATACCGTGCTGTTTGTAAATTATGTAAGTTTTCCGGAGTTGTAAAATAAGTATCACTGGTATATCCTCAACCAAACAGATGTCCACAAAAATATGTTTCTGTTTTGGCAGGGTGAGGATATACCACATACTAATTACAGCGATGTAAAATAAAGTAAACAAATGTTAACTTTAATGTTGGCTTTGAACATAAAGAAGAACAAAAATATTTTGAATTATATCTACAGCTAGTCCCAATGTACTTTTAAGAATTTCGTCATGCTTTATGCTGTTCTCTTAAAATAGATGTGTGCATTTAAAAAGGATATGTGGTTCATGTGCTAATTTTTAATAGCTAGATTCAAAAAAGTTCTTTTTTTTAGTGGTAGGAAACTGATTTTAAGCCATTTATATATTTGCAGAATACATATAGATGTGATAATTTGAACATTAAAGGTTAGCTGGTTTTGATAGAGTTTCAGGACAATTTATTAAATAGGTAACATTTTAGTAATACTTTAACCCATTTAAAAATTAGAGGCGACTGTTCATATTTACTCTGCCATTAATGATTTTTGTTATTTTTCACATATGCATATTTTAAATTATCATTCTTTGTAGTGTAAACCAGAATATAAGGTACCTGGTCTGTATGTCATTGACTCCATTGTGAGGCAGTCCCGGCATCAGTTTGGACAAGAAAAGGATGTATTTGCTCCAAGATTCAGCAATAACATCATCAGCACTTTCCAGAACTTGTACCGTTGTCCTGGGGATGACAAGGTAAACCACTTACAGATTTTTCTAATTAAACCAATCTTTAGTATGTCATCTCTAAAGATTTTGATCTCACTTTCTGCTTGCTAGAGCGAACCTAATTATAATTTTTAATATATATTTACATATTTACATATTTACATATATTTCTTCAATTTTGCTTGTATAAATGTAGGGATGGGGGAAGGCACATCCTATTAGATTAATTAGACTTTTGGAAAGGCTTTCAGGAAGCCTGGATGGATTTGACTTAATGTATTTTGATCAGAAAAAATTAAGCGGCCATGTGGTAGGACAGGGGGTTATAGTCAGTCTTTTATTGTCTTCTTCCCTGCTTCAGTGAGAAAATAAGTGAGCAGGCTTTGTATAGCATCAAGGAATAAATAGCTTTCTTGGTAGCAGTATCTTCAGTACAAGCTGGTATGTTTTGGACTGAAGAAGCAACAGAAAAACAGCAAAGTGTCTTAAAAGTTACCTTTCTTTTGATACTGAATCAATCAACAGCTGAATAAGGCCTAACTTGAGTAGTTTACCCAATAGTTCAGCTGTTCCATTGGACCACAGTAGTCAAAATCACTACCAAATTATCTTTATAATTGGTTGCCTGGAAATAGCAGAGAGTGCAGGCCGTTTAACTTCTTTCATATTTGTCACTGATCTTACAATAGCTAGAGTTTCTTCTTATGGAACTGAAAAATTTCAAAAAGATAGGAAATGCTAAGGGCTTTACCTCCACATAAATTTGTGTAATAGTCATTAAGTGAAGTAGGAAGTGAGGTGAGACACTGCAGAAAGAGAAGGACAGGTTATTCTTTGAATAGTCGCACACGTGACTACAGCTGTATTTTTCAACCAAAGATCTGAAAACCCAAGGCATCCATGGAAGGTGATTAAGACAAGTTCAGCCTTTGCATGTCTTCTGTAGTTGTCATAGGGTTCCTGCCTTTTTAGAGGCATTAGGACCTCTGCAGGAAAATGTGTTGGGATCTGCATATTTTAAGTGGTTGGAAAAGCTCTGCTATGGAAGTCTGTCTTCTCTCAACTGCAACTGAGTTCTGAGGTGCTGCTGAACAGGTTAAGTTAAGAAATTTTTCTAGTCTGGTTTTAGGTTATCTGCATGAGCAACTTGTGCTGCTTCTATTCTATAGTATTTTATGTCTATACAGCCATGATGGTTAACTTTTTTTCTTCATTTAATCGTGTTCCTTAAGCAGTATTAGTTTGTATTGTATAATCATTTAGCTTACTGCTCTGGGAAATATACTAACACGAAAATAGCCTGACTTGATGAAGAAAGAGAGCTGGCACAACAATGATGAGCTCAAGTACTCAGTTTGTGTCTGGCTTTAAAAAAAACAGAAGTTTATTGTAGGGTAGGAAATAGTGCTTCTTATCCTGTGATATTTCAATGATTTTCAAACGTATCACATTAGAGGTGTTTGATGTGAAGAGGGAGAGTAAAATATAGTCTGCTTATGGTCTGTAAAGCTCTTATCAGATTCATTTCTAGGGTATTTTTCATTTCACTTAGCGAAAATGTATGTTGCAATCTGAAGTCTTGCTGCTGTGTTGCATATGGATTCAGTATTACAGTAAAGCCTTTGTGCTGTGAAAGTATCTATCTTATATCTGACCCAGCAAAAAATTGTGCTATCAGAGATACCAAGATATGTACCTGTTTTCTAGCATTTTGATGTTTAATCTAATTAAAAGGCATAATGGAGAAAAACAGCAGTTATCTTTATATGAGCAAATGTGGGTTTGGCTTTGTTTTAAAATGAAGCAGAAGGACAGGAGCATTTCATTTAAACTAACAAAAAAACCCCACTGATTTCCGTCATCTGGCTCAGCTATGGAATGTGCGAGGGGGCGATAGATACACAGAAATAGTTTTATATTCCTGTTCTGGATATAAAAGGAAAGTTAGAGCCTCTGATGGACTTGTCAAAGACTGCCTTATAAAACAAACTTTCAAGGAAGAAAGCCTTACATGCTGTAATGCTGAATGGAAGCCTTCAGAGATTTCTTTAAAGGAACTCTAAATTATGTTTTCCAGGCAGTGAAAATTCAGCACTTCTCTCTATTAAAGTAAAGTATCCTCTTGGAATTCTGGGCAAACAGACTCTTGTTTTCTCTGGTTTAATTGCTGTTGTTAAGTACTCTATGTTTATATTTTATAGAATTTAAATAATTAAACCATCTTCATGACAGCAAACAGAAGATCCTATGAAGAACTTTCTGCTCTTTAGAATAGAACTTTTTTTTTTTTTTTCCCCCAAATAAGCAAGGTATCTTTTCTGTCACATAGATTTCTATCCAAGTTTTCAAAATAAAGCATTTCAGTAAAGGTGAAGCTTAGAAAAGAAGATATCTGGGAGCAGATCAAAATGGTGGAATAGAAATGTAATAAAAATGCAAACTGAACAATGAGTTACATCTAATGGGATTGTATGAAGTCTTAATTTTCAGTTTTCCTTCCCTATTATCCACATTTTTAATATTACTATGTAATTTCAATAGGCAGGGAATTGCATTCCAGTTTAAACTTTTAAATTCCCTATTTCATCAAGACAGCTTGCAAACCATTGAGCTACTTTCCTTATAAAAGTATTTCATAGTCTTAGTACATGCCCATTTTTCAATGGATATAAATAACTTTGGTTCATATGTAGATCAGAATTGCATTCATATATGTTGACTATAAAAGTTTAGGAGACTAATAATTCCTGTTTAAGTTATTAGTAATGCTTTAAAATTCTTCCTTAAAATAATTTTCCTTCCATACCGTCCTCCAAGAATAAAGGTACAAAAGATACATTTGTTTTGTTTTAATATATTTAATTTTCTGTTGAGAGAAGACTGTCACTATGTTCATAGTGTGTCTTTAATGTTGCCTAGGGTTAGCCTCGGGTTCGTAGCTTAGACATCTTTGGTGTGACCTAGTATAACTGTTCTTATGGTTCTTACTGTTTGTAAACCTAAAGGTGCTTCAGTCTAGAGAGATTGACCTTGCTAGTTAAGAATTCCATAAATAATAATAACAAGAAAGATAAGCATGACTCAGGTCTTTTGTTATCCTTTCTTCATTTTAGAGTAAAATTGTTCGAGTGCTAAATTTATGGCAGAAGAATAACGTGTTCAAGAGTGAAATTATTCAGCCTCTCCTGGATATGTTCCTCCTCCGGTTGTGACCCCTGTCTTGCCCAGCACTACAGCTGCTATGAGCAACAATACACCAGGTAAACGCAGCCAGGTTAAAATCATAACTTTCTGTCAAAACACTTGTGTCAACTTTGGCACATTGGCTGTTAACACGATGAAAAATCTCACTGGTTTCCTTTAGACAGATCAAACAAAGGATAGAAAGAAATCTAATATAGCCAGCATCTAGATCAGGGAAACAGCAAAAACAAGAGGCAGCTTGCTGTGTTTGCTTTCCAACTGTATATCGTAAATATATTCGGATTGAGTGACAGTGCAATAAGACCTAGTTTTGCACTCCAAAGTCAAAACAGTAGATCACTGATAGAGTTAAAAACCCAACACAGCACTTAACTATGATCTTTGTTAACTAATGGTGCCACAATTGAGAGAAATGAAAGAGAATTCATCAGTATCCCCTTGCTATCCGTAGGATAGGGCTTGCTCTGGGTAATGTCAGACAGTGCTCCTTTACTTTTGCTGGCTAACAGACAATGACTTCCAGGGGAAAAAAAAAACATTGACAATATAAGCTGCAGACAGTGACATACTTGCCTCTCCCTCAAATCTGAGTATGTGGGCCAGAAATCATGCGGGCAAAAAACTGCTCATGGAGTGTGTCCCAATTTGCGTGTATTAACAACATTACCGTTTGGTAGACTTGATCATTTTGTGCTCTAAGCATCTTCATTACTTATGTAGGTAGATGGCAGGGAACTGGCTTTTCAACTTTTTTCGCTTTGTGGAGATTTTTATCATTCAAGCTTGGGATGCATGGGAAATTTTACATATAGAAAGTGTTTCTTGGCACATATGGACCTGTTTTTGTCATCGACCTTTTGCTGATCCCATGCTGGAAAGCAGTGAGGTGGACAAACCCACCTTATTTTTCATTGGTGTCTGTAAATATGTGAAAGTTCCAGCTCCTAGATTGGACTTACTGCATCTTCTAGCTCAATATTTTTTATTTTCATTGCTTGGGTTACTAGAAATTGTAGAAATCATAGCTTTACTCTACTGCTTTTTAAAATTCTGATGCAAATTGTATTTTAAAACAGTAATCTAGTCATTTACATTTAGTGTTCATTGGCCTGTCTCTACTTCTGAGCTAAAAGCAGGAGCATTTGCAGGGAATGGAGGATTCTTCTGGACTGTGGCATTGAAACTAATTATGAGATTGCCGATTTAGTCTCAATGTTCCACTTGAGAAAGAATGATAAAATGAGCATTCCTCATGAACCCAGCTGCTGCGGGTTGAAATTTTTAGTAGAATCCTTAAGGCTCCTCCTGGGGATATGCAAGTCCAGTAAGTTCTGGACTAACAGATGTTTCTGAGTAGACTGCTAAAAATTATGATTTGGTACATATTGTTTCCACTAAATGGATTACTGTGTGAAACCTGTTTATTCTGCATTCGTCAGTGGGTTTGTTAGTAGTCTCCATAGGTCAATATTGGAAAGAGCTGTGAACTACACTTACACAAAGTAATCCTGCTACTTGAGGAATGTTGACGTAAGTTTGTGTTGTTTCTGTGCGCTCTGTGTGTGTGTGTGTCAGAAAAATGGTTTCAATTGATGTTAATACAGTGCTTTCTCAGTATTTAATAACAGCAGGTTTTTTTTTTTTTTTCTTCTCTAACACTATTTCTAATTCTGTGTGCTAAAATCTTTTGTCATATTGGATTTTATCTTTTTTAGGAACACCTGTGACTCCAGTTACTCCAGCGAACGTGGTGCAGAGTTTACCTGATCCTTGGGTATCTCAGATTGCTAATACAGATACCCTTGCTGCTGTTGCACAGATTTTACAGAGTCCTCAAGGCCAACAGGTAAATCTTTTGTAGACAGTTACACTGTACACTGTTTGATACTTTGTGTCTTTAAGGTACCCTTAAGGAATACTGCTTTCCTGAGTATCTCTTAGTTTTGTGTTCACTATCCATGTTAACTATCCCATGAGGTTGTTCATCACAAGTAAGTTCCAGGTAAACTAAAACTTCCCGTTACCTTTTGTAAGCAAGCCTGTTTGTTCCTTAAAAGTATCACAGAATGTGACTTCAGATAAGATGGTCTGTAAGACGTACTTTTCTGTATAATCTTGCAGATGACTAAATCAAGAGCAGCATTAAGATTTCATGGATTTAGGTATAAAAGAGAATGCCAGTCTAAGCATATTTCTCTGCTGGATGCCCCAAGAAGCTAAACATTGTACAGAATTATATAATGGGAATGTACTTATTCTGTAAGATCCTTCCATCAGCTAAATACAGCTTTTATTTTTCAGTATTCAAAAATAAGGTCTTAGAAGTGACTGTGTTCCTCTGTTTCTAAATGCTCAACTCGTAAAAAAGTGGCTTGATGTGCAGTATGCATTGAACTGCTTGTCTTAACCCACAGCTACATAATTTGAGTGCACGCAATTGGCTTTCTGTAAAAATGTAGATCATCATTTTTCAGTTTATGCTAGAAGTCTGGCACCAGCATAATATTGGCATTATGGTTTTTATTTGAAATGAGGAATAGAATGTTTTACCTGCTGGGGTACTAAACAAAAACCTCTGCATATGAATGAGAAGCAGTCACCCGTGAACTGTTACAAAGCAGTGATGCTGATGATAACAATAACTTTACTTAGGGAGATTGTTTTATAGTGTTCAGCTAAGCAGAGTTGTCTGTAATTGTTGATAAGTCAAGTGGAGGGAGTATTTTCAGCTGATTACACTGAAAGAAATTGATGGGTCATTGAAAAGCAGAGCAAAATGAGTTTGTGGGATACTTTGTGAAATGTGGAGGAAAGATAGTGGAATAGCTCTTAAACAAGGAAGGGATGTGAAGTGAGAATAGGAAATATATGGGAAGTCAGTAAAGTAATTTTAAAGATTATTACCTGGAGAGTATTCTCGGGGAAAAAAAAAAAAAAAAAAAAAAAAAAGATGCAGCCAAAGAAAAAAATTACGAAGATGAGAAGGGAATTAGAGTTTTAATGACAGCAGATCACAAAGAAATAACATTTGGATATTTAGCTCAAAATAATAAAATGAGAAAAAACATGGATTTGGGGAGAGAGAAAAGATGGTCTTAAGCAGAAGTGTGGAGACAGACTGGGTACACAATAAATATGTACATGCAGATCTCTAGGACTGGTATATGAACTGCAACATTTCCTTCCATCCTATCCATCTCTTTTCTTCCTGTTCTCCAAACCCCACCACACACACACCACACACCCCCTGCCAAGCTCCAAAGACCTCGATTTCATCTTAAGATTGTGTTTTATGGGTGAGAATGCATGCAGGTAAATTGAGAATCTAGACATAGGAGAGGGCAGAATAAGAAAGATGCGACCAACAGGAATGTGAACACAGCTAGAAGGGTGACCAGCCAGGATTTTCCCACTCTAGGGCTTCTATCTCTGCTTCTTCAGTTTGATTCCTTCCTACTCAGAGCAACGCACAAGGTGGAACAGCCATATTGGCTCATCTTTGGTGGATTGGCCAAGAAGGGAGGGGGGAGCTCTTCAGCTTTGCCTGTTGCACTAATCGGTGAAAGCTCTTGGTGAGGTAGAACAATAATCGAAGCATTTTCAGAGGCTCTGCTGTATAAGGAGTCTGTATAACTGTTTTTAAAGAATAGGAAGAGTTGTTTCACATTATCAGAAGGTAACCCTGAAACAATCTTGAAAAAGGATCATACATTTTTGATGCATTGTGGAAAGGAAGATCAACCTAATCAGCTTATACAGAGTTTCTAGTGAGCCCTAGTAAGAAGGGAGGGATTGAACCCTGTGAGAGTTCAGTGGTGAGCCCCCCATGAGGAGGTAGAATATGAATGTAAAGGTAATTAGGGACTTATGTCGGCATAGTTTGAACTACCTGAATTTGCTCAACCTTTTTTCCAGAAATACGCAAAGGTAAGGCTTCAGGGGCTTACTTCATGGAAGGTCAAAGGACTGCTTCCTCTAATTCCATGATACTTCAGGGGGGCTTCTTTCCATAAGGATAGTATTTTTTCCTTTTGTGTTAAGGTAAATCTGTACAATTTTATGGGAGCATCTCTATTCCACAGCAGAATAGATCTGCACATGAAAAAGCCTTTTATCTCCTCATTGGAACAGCTTCTTTTAAAAAATTATATGCAAATAGAAAGTTGGAGTAAGGAAATCAAGATACACCGGGCAATTGGATTGTACGTGTGTTCTAAAAAAACAGTGGAAGATATTCTATTTTTCTTTATTTACCTCCTCTAGATTTGAAGGAAAAGACTCTTAGAGTATCCTGATATACTCTGATGAAATGTCTTAGGTCCATTCACTACACTTTTGAAAGTTCTTTCTCTGATAATACTTAGTACTCATTCCATTATAATCCTAGACCTCTCCTGGGTTGCAAGTAGAATTGTTTAAACAAATAAACCAACAACCCACCCCAACCACCACCGCCCCAAAAAACTGTTTTTAAATATTTGAGACACCAACATTATTTTTAAGTAATATTTTTAACATCTGTCTTTTGGCATTACTCATACTTTGTTTTTACTGTAACGTACTTTGTTGTTACTGTACGTCTGTTGCCCCGGAGCTGCTGCTCTTGGTTCAACGTTGCATCTAGGCAATTTTTATCCTAAGGCAGTGCTATACAGAGCTCAGAGTCTGTGCCGTTGCAGGAATTAAAATTATATTCCCAGTTCCTGGTCAATTTGCTTTTTATGTTTTGTTAACTTAGCAAGGAAATTGCATTCTTTCAGTGCAAACCTGAGTTTCAGCATGAGATTTTCCGTGTGACTAATCCAGAGACAGTAGCGCAAACTCTTCACACAGGCAAGGCAAGTTGCATGAGCTTAAAGCGGAGCTTGCAACAGTGCAGTTATTTTCTCTATACAAATGTTGTTACAGCATACAGATTTTCCTAATATAGGTGGGCCCTTAGGAAGCTGGAGTAGGCTAACAGATTTTTTTCAGGTCAGAAGGAATCAAACTGGAGAAACAGAAGAGGGGGAACCCTAGAAAGCAGGAAATCCTGAGTGGTGACTGGTCATCATGCAACCTGTCAGAGCAAGTTAGGAGGAAGAAGCATCTGCATGTCTTATCAGCCACAGAAAACAAATTAGCCAGTAAGTGGGAACAAAATTTGCAATAAATGAAAACAAATTAAGATGAAATAATAGCCATAGGTTAGATGATACTGCATTCCTGAGGGTTTTTCTTCTAATTGGAAGGAAAGAAGACTAGCTTGGTTTTGGGTTTTACTTCTAAAAAAATTTCTTGTTTAATATATTTGTTATCTTTTCTCTTTTAGCTTCAGCAGTTGATACAGACGCTGCAGATACAGCAGCAGAAACCTCAGCCTTCACTACTTCAAGCCCTGGATGCTGGTCTTGTCGTTCAGTTACAGGCCCTCACAGCACAGCTCACAGCTGCAGCTGCTGCTGCTAACACACTTAATCCACTGGAACAGAGTGTCTCTTTTAATAAGGTAGTAGTAGAATAATAGAAGTTTGAATAAGGATTTATTGTTAAAATATATGTGAGCGAATCTTCTTTTGGGTTTTACAGTTTGACTTTAGAGATTTTAAAAATACATGCATATACTATTAAGTGCTCTGTCTTGAAAATTTAAAAAATTGTCTAGAGAGAGTAGAGTAAATGAAAATACTAGTTTTGTATGAGTTTAGGGCTAAACGGCATTTCATAGAATATCTTGAGTTGGAAGGGACCTATAAGGGTCATTGGGTATGAAGGTTGTTATGATTTAGCAAAGTTAAGCCATTGTCATATGTTTTTCTTCGCCCTTTGTAACACAGTGGTGAGAATGGAGCATGCCTTGTATTTCCCCTTCCTGTGTTTACGATCTGAGGTAGGAAAGGCTTTTTTACAAGGTAATGAAAGAGAAACATGCAGAAATTTGTATATGCTGTTTTCCCAGAAGAGTAAAACGTGATCGGACTTGTGATTTTATTATGTTATAAACGCTGAGAAAACTTCTAATCTTAGCCATAAAGCAGTAGAAAGTGATGAAATAAGTTTGACTGTTTTTAGAACTGGTCATGTCACACCAAAAGGATGTCAAAATGTTGAACAAACCCTGTAGGTAAAGAAACTTTGTGTGTGTTGCAATATATATGCCTATCTTAAAAACAAACAAACAAACAAAAAGCAACAAACAATGCAGAAATTTAAGACGACTAATATGGTTGAATGCCAGGTAGCAATAACCATGCTGGCAATTTCAGTAGTAGTAGTAGTATAGTATCAGTAGACTAAAAAATGAAGAAAGAACTTCTACTCCAAGATTAAAAGATAAATAAATCTTGTTCCATTATCTTTGGAAGAAACAGCTTGTGAGTAGATAATCTCTGTAGGATTGTCTTAGAATGAATAAATAATAAGAATAAGGAAGTCAGAGAAGCAAAAAAAACCTTTCTTTTTTTTTTTTTTTTTTTTTTTCCCCTCCCTATCCCAGATAATCTCTTTTTCAGGCAATCAGCTGCTCAGAACTTGACAAGTGCTGAGTTTAAAGTTTAGGACAATTTGTCTTATATTTCTAGAATTTGTTCAGCTAAACTCAAATCTCTGAAACAATAGAGAGTTGTCATTACAAATGAAAGTAATACAGCTGTAAAAATAAGTCAGAAAAAAATAACCTGTACTTGTGCTGTATCATGGCTGTAACCATCAACTTGAGTAGGGTATAATCACAAGGAAAAAATGCATCGGTTAGTAAGTACTGCCTTAATATGTAGCTACAAAAAATGATTAAGAATATGGCATTGTATTGTGGTTTATTCCGCAGACTTTAATTCCAGCATTTATACGGATAGGTGTACTCGTAGGTGTGGTTGTCTTGAATGTTGGACAACTTTAATAGAGCAGATTGAAGGAATTCATGTTCTGATGAAATGTTTATATACCTTGAGTGAGTTCAGCCTGATGCTCTTTAATTAGTTTATGCCAGTGATAGTATGCAGGAGTCTTGTTGTTGTGAAAGTTGTGAGCAGAGTGAATGTACGTGATTGTGATTTCTGGGACTTTGAATGGAAGCCTTGTGGAAGGAATTCTTGTGGCATTGTGATAATTTACAACCCTTCAGTAGGTATATGGTGCTGATTTGTTCTTGTAAACTGTGAAGAGTTGTCTTTATAGTATGTGTGTGATCTGCACCTCAGTTCTGCGTCATACAAATACTGTTAGATTATAATACATCTCAAATTCCTTGTTCAGTGTTCTATAGCATCTCTATGAATAAACTGATAATGTATGACTTGTTAGTCCATTGGGGCTTTTACTCAAATGTTACTTAGTCTGCTACAGAAATAGCATGTCGTTTTAGAATTTCCCTTTTTTTTTTTTTTTTTTTAAATATTATGTTGGTGTTACCATACCTATTTTCTCCTTTTTCTGAAGTTTGAGGATTTCTGAATCTAGGTATTATAGAAGAGTACATATTAATATATATGTATTAATGGGCAATCTTATTTTTGTTGTGACAAGTTTTGGGGATAATAATTTTCCTTGCTTTTTTAAATGGTTTCTCAGCACCAATCTGCCACATGAATCCCACTTCCCAATAGCTGAAGACCATGAGTCATAATGATATAATTCTATTTATTAGACTCTTTACTTTCATTTTATTATATAATTAATTGTGTAATTTTTTTACTAGACATGACAGCCTTGGTGAACAAAATGTTAAAAAGGCAATATTTACTTTTATAGGAAGCATCTACATCAGTGTTTTAGATTGAATCAGGACCGTGCTTTTGAGATGAAACTTTTGGTTGTTTGTATATACCACACATTGTTTCACATTGCAGAGCAATCTTGAACACGTAAAGTAGATTCATTTGGATTAAGCTGAAGCAAAAGATATGCTGGAACTGCTAATGAGTACTCAGTCGACAGGGCCAGACTGGAGCTGCTTCAAAGTAACTAGTAACAAAGTCCAAATAGCATGCCCAAATAAAATAAAATAAAATAAAAGCTATAAACCAGTTTTTTTTAAGAGGAGAAGTTTTGGGAATGCTTTGCTTCCTGGCAACAGATTAGGTCTTTGTTAGTGATCTTCCAGGATGCTCTGAAGTTCTAGAGTTTTTGAATGCGTTTTAGAGAGCTTGCAATAGTTTTACGTTTAACACAAAATGCCTCAATTGCAGGTGATCGTACTGTTAGAGATACCATTATCAAAAACCAAGGTGTCAGAACAGTACAATGAAGAGCAACACTAGACTGTTAACAGCCTTTGTTTGAGTACCAGACATACAGTTGCTTAATCTCCGGGGTTCTAGTCTTTATAAGAAAATAAGTGGTTAATAAGTGTACTTGCAACAACGGAGCATGAGCCAGCGGAGTGCCAACAACATCCTGGGCTGTGTGAGCGTGGGTATAGCCATGTGATTGATAGAAACGATCGTCCCATCTAGAGATCCCATCTACTCTAGACTGCATCTAGACTATCATATCCAGTTTTGCCACCCCTGCCCCTGTACAGAAAAGACATTGCCAAACTGGACTAAGTTTAGTGGAAGACCACCAAAATGGTCAGAGCTGGAGCACTCACCCTCTGAGGGACTGGAGCTGGTTCAGCCTGGGGCAGAGCCAGCTTTGGGGGAGACCTAACAGCAGCCCCATGGCACCTACAGGAAGGTCAGCAAGAATATGAAGCCAGGCTCTTCACAGCATGGTATAGCAGTAGGATTATAGACAACAGACAGAAAGTGAAATGAAGGGATTTGGAGTGTGTATAAGGAAAACCTTTTTTCCCATTAGAACAGTCATGAACTGGAATAGGTTGCTTGGAAAGATTGTGCAGTCTTGGTAGTTAGAAACGAAGATGTTTCCAAGACTCAGCTGGATAAAGCCCTGAGCAACCTGTTCTGAGCTCACAGCTAAGCCTGCTGTGAGCAGAAAGTTGGTTTGAGACCTGTTGAGGTCCCTTTGAACCTGAACTGTCCTGTGATCCTAAGATTTATGAAGAACGGGGCAGAAGACATGCTGTCATCTAGTGGAAATGGAAGTATTCTTACCTGAGGTACAGTGAGCAATCCTGAATACCTTAAAGAAGCTGCAGCAGCAAAATTAGAGAATCTATCAATTCCTGAAAGCAATAATTAAAAATATTGAGTAGTTTCTTTAGAAGAAACTGAAGAGACTTGAGATGGAGTTTGAAGAATGGAGGATGGGGATATAGAAATACTTACATGGTTGAAGGCAGGGTCCAAAAGACAGATGTTCTGAGTTGGCAGACATAAAAAAAGACAGCTTTTATGATAAATAAACAGTAAGGGTGATGATCTAAAGAAAACTGTGAAGCTTAGTTCACATTTCATGATATAATGATGGTGAATTGGATATCAAATATAAATAGCGCAGGAAAATATTTCTGATGAATACATAAGTATCTATCTTTTTTTTTTAAATCCTTATTTTTAATAAATTCATCAGTTCTTCCAATCCCTTGTTTTCAAGCTCTTCAGTTTCTGTAATATCTTCTGGTAATAAGTTGCTCAAATTATACATTATGTGAAAAATTCCTTTCTTTTGTCAACATCAAATGTGTGCCTTTTGTGATCTTGCTACAAGACCGTATCCTTGTGTTATGGTAAAGAAAGATTTTTGATCTACATTTTTCTATATATTCGCGTCCTATTCCTTTTACTTTAATTTCTAAAGATTTCCTGATGCTTAAGAAGAATTTTGTTTCCTTTGGAATAAAAAGCTTTTTTCATGTCTTTAATCATTCCCATTGCTTTTTCTGAACATATTCTCTTCTTAGGTAATTAAAGTAACAGGTGTAGCATTCATGGAAAGTTCTATACTTTTATATGCATGTGTGTGGTGGTTAACCTAGGTATCCTAATATTTAATTTCTTTTAATTTCTATTGCTTTATTGTAGAGAGTGTTCTGTTAGAATTTATTTTAAATTCAAGATATTTCAGTTCAGATTTTTCCCTTTAGTATCTACTGTGTTATTTAAAACACACTGAAACAAAAATCACGGTGCACACTTGTGTATCTTGGCTGGATGTTCTTTGGTTTACTCTGGCCTCAGTTTAACCAAATTAACTTTTTTGCATATCATAAATTGTTGACTACTTTCCATTTGTTCCTTTTCTCAGATGATTAAATAGTACATATTCTGTTATCTTCCTTTCTGTGTTGTCACTACAGAAGAAACATAATTAATAATATTTTAAAGATGAGATCAGTTGTTTTTCTAAAATGCATGTTATTTTCAGAGCAGCAGCATTTTACAAATGCTTTACTTGAATGTATTCTAACAATATAAAAAAAAAAAGCAGGTGGCCACCTTGCTTTAAATGGATTACATATATATATGGTTAAAGTTATTCTGGAGTTTAGTATCCCATCTCACATAAGCTTGATGGTCTAAGTTTCTGCTGTGTTTTCTCAGAGATGTATTCAGTCCTGCTTTTATATAGATTAGACTGTTTCATTGGGAAGATAGTTCTAAAAATTCTTGACTGGTCAGTCTCTTAGATAATGCTTTGTTCTTCTTGCTGGACTCCAGTAATTGAGAGTAAATAGAGCATCCTGAGAGAGAAAATGGGATACTGAATCACGGCTTGTTACTGGAGACGTTTTTGCCCTGGTATTTCAAAATGAGTGTCCTATGTTATTATCCTCTTGTTTTTTTTCTTCTGAGACCAGGGTTTGAGAAGAAGTTATGGTGGTTTGTAGTACAGCGTTAACTCTGCTTTTCAGAAAATTTCCAAGGTGTAAAGATACACGGACATGGGTTTGTTAGCACTGCTCTATCAAGAAATACTTAACTGAAATAAGACAATCTCAGTGATACGTAACATTTGTTGTATTTCTTTATGCTTGTTCTTTAGTTTTGTCTTCAAGAAAGTAAAATGCTACTGAAATGCTTCTGGGCTGTTTAAAAATTAATAAACAAACCAAACTTTCTTAGTTTAGCAGAGCTACAGCATAGACATTTTTACAAATGAAACAGGAAGTTTATCCAAGTTTTTCTTTTTCCCTGTCAGATACCTTTCTTTTTATCCCTTTGGAGGCTTACTCCTCTTGCATGATAACTGCTTGCTTTGAATTTTTGCAGACTATGTGAGAAGTTGTTTTCAAGGAGTAGTATATTTGAAGGAATTTGGGTTGTCTAAATGACGTGTGTGTGAAAATACAGCAATTCTTTGTGAACTAATGAATCTATAGGTCTTCTCTTGATATGAGCAGAGCGGTTTGCTGATTGGCAAGGGGTTGAACAGTTGGCCTCTTTGTAGTAATTTCTTCTAATTAAAGGTACCGTTACATAAAATTAATCTTCACTTAAGCCTTTTTCCAAACTAGCTGTTATTTACTATGGAAAGAATCACAGAATCATAGAATGGTTTGGGTTGGAAGGAACCTTAAAGATCATCTAGTTCCAACCCCCTTGACGTAGACAGGGGCACCTCCCATTAGACCAGGTTGCTCAAAGCCCCATCCAACCTGGCCTTGGACACCTCTAGGGATGGGAGTTCCACAACTTTCCTGCACAACCCCTTCCAGTGTCTCACCACACTCAGTAAAAAATTTCTTCCCAATATCTAATCTAAATCTACCCTCTTTCAGTTTAGAACCGTTACCCGTCATCCTGTCACTACACTCCCTGATCGAGTCTCTCCCCATTTTTTCCTGTAGTCTGTTTTTAGGTACTGGAAGGCTGCTATAAGGTCTCTCTGGAGCTTTCTCTTCTCCAGGCTGAACAACCCCAACTCTCTCAGCCTGTCGTCATAGGAGAGGCGTTCCAGCTCTTGGATTATCTTTGTGGCCCTTCTCTGGACTTGATCCGACACATTCATGTCTTTCTTATGTTGGGGACTCCAGAGCTGGGTGCAGTACTCCAGGTGGAGTCTCATGAGAGTGGAGTAGAGGGGCAGATTCACCTCCCTCAACCTGCTTGTCACCCTTTGTTTGATGCAGCCCAGGATATGATTGGCTTTCTGGGCTGTGAGTGGACATTGCCAGGTCATATTGAGCTTCTCATCCACCAACACCCCCAAGTCCTTCTCCTCAGGGCTGGTCTCAATCCATTCTCTGCCAAAACTACATTTGTGCTTGGGATTGCCCCAACCCACGTGCACTTGGCCTTGTTGAACTTCATGAGATTTGAACGGGCCCACCTCTCTCAAGCCTGTCCAAGTACCTCTGAATGGCATCCCTTCCCTCCAGCACGTCAACTGCTTCACACAGCTTGGTGTTATCTGCAAACTTGCTGGCTTCACACGGCTTGGTGTTATCTGCAAACTTGCTGAGGGTGCACTCAGTCCCACTGTCCATCTCGCTGACAAAGATGTTAAACAGCACTGATCCCAATACTGACTCCTGAGGAACGTCGCTGGGCGCCACTTGGACATGGAGTCGTTGACCACAACCCTTTGCGTGCAGCCATCCAGCCAATTCCTCATCCACCAAGTCGTCCATCCGTCACGTCCATCTCTCTCCAATTTGGAGACAAGGATGTCATGTGGGACAGTGTCAGATGCTTTGCACAAGTCCAGGTAGATGATATCAGTTGCTCTTCCCTTATCCACCAACACTGTAACCCCATTGTATAAGGCCACCAAATTTGTCAGGCATGGTTTGCCCTTGGTGAAGGCATGTTGGCTGTCACCAGTCACCTCCTTATTTTACATGTGCCTTAGCATAGTTTCCAGGAGGATCTGCTCCATGATCTTGCCAGGAATAGAGGTGAGACTGACTGGCCTGTAGTTCCCCAGGTCTTCCTTTTTTCCCATTTTTAGAAATGGGGGTTTTGTTTCCACTTTTCCTGTCAGTGGGAACTTCACCAGACTGCCACAGCTTCTCAAATATGATGGACAGCGGCTTTGGCAACTTTGTCCACCAGTTTCCTCAGGACCTGCAGATGGATCTCATCAGGTCCCATGGATCTGTGCACCTTCAGGTTCCTTAGATGGTCTCTAACCTGCTCTTCTCCTACAGTGGCCGGTTCCTCATTCTCCCAGTCCCTGCCTTTGCCTTCTGTGACTTGGGCAGTGTGGCTAGAGCACTTGCCAGTGAAGACTGAGGCAAAAAAGTCATTGAGCACCTCAGCCTTGTCCATGTCCCGAGTGACCAGGTCTCCTGTTTCCTTCTGGAGAGGACCTACTTTTTTCCTGTTCTGTAGGATTCTTTTTTGAGTTTGAGTTTGTCCAAGAACTCCTTGTTCATCCATGCAGGCCTCCTGGTGATTTTGCCTTACTTCTTTGTTGGGATGCATCGCTCCTGAGCTTGGAGGAGGTGGTCCTTGAATATTAACCAGCTTTCTTGGACCCATCTTCCCTCTGGGGCTTTATCCCATGGTATTCTGCAAAGCAGATCCCTGAAGAGGCTGAAGTCTGCTCTCCTGAAGTCGAGGGTAGTGAGCTTGCTGTGCACCCTCCTTGCTGCCCTAAGGATCTTGAACTCCACCATTTTATGGTCACTGTAGCCAAGGCTGCCCTTGAGCGTGACATTCCTCACCAGCCCCTCCTTGTTGGCGAGAACAAGGTCCAGCATGGCACCTCTCATCGTTGGCTCCTCTCTCACTTGACGAAGGAAGGTATCATCAACACATTCCTGGAACCTCCTGGGTTGCTTATGCCCAGCTGTGTTGTCCCTCCAACAGATACCAGGGTGGTTGAGGAGCCTGTGGCTGTACCTGTAACAGGAGCCAGAGAAAGCAAGCCATGGACAGAACTTGTTATTTGATGCATTCAAGAGTTTGGTAGCAATAGAAGTATGACATTTAATTTTCTATTCAGGCTATTTGCCAGACTTTTTTTTTTTTTAAGTTGAAAAATAAGAGCATTTTCCTTTTGAAAAGTAAATACACATAAAGGGACATATAAGGAGTACTCAGTAATGCTTATTTTGCTTTCTCTTAGAAGCTGATGGACAGGTTTGACTTTGGAGAAGAATCTGAACAAAATGAAGAGCCTAAAAAGGAAACTCCCACTTCCCAACTGTAAGATCAAGTTATGTTTCTTATGGAAAATGTTAAAATTGGCCTGACTCTAGTTGAACATTAGGATTAAATAGTAAGGAAAATGTTGTTTCTTTCAGAGCACAAGTATACTAAGACAGTAGGAAGAGAAAAGACAGTTTACTAAATTAATGAAACGTACATATTTTTAAAATATTTAATATAAGTCTGTGTGCCAGAAGTTTTGTTGACTTCAGCTTAAACTTAGCATATGCTTTGCTTTCTTAGTTATATTCGTAGCGTTAATGTGTTATAATGATGATAACAGAGGTTGAAACTAGCCACATTGTTTCATTATTTTACATTTTTAGTTAAACTTGGAACTCGGTTCTGAAGACCTGTTTACCAGCTGTTTAAACCAAGAGAAAAACTGTTGTGTTTTTTTTAATTTAAATTATTTCATTGTAGGCCTTTAGTACCAGAATCTGTGAACAACTCACTTTTTCACCAACTAGCTGAACAGCTACAGCAACAAAATTTAGAACATCTCAGACAACAGCTTCTGGAGCAACAGCAGCCTCAAAAGGTAAGAACTCCATCTTGTGGCTGTCGTAATAATTATGTTCTCCACTGATAAAAAGATTCATTTGCTACTGCAGGACAAAATAATTGTCTTGTTACTGACACTTCTTTTATAATTAAAGTCTTTGTCAGTTGCTGATCATCTAACAGTGGCTTGCAGAATAAATGGAATAAGCGGAAGAAAGTGCTTAATGCAGGAAAAAAAACCAAAACCAAAGGTGTGAGGTGTACATTTTGCTTCTCTTAGGAAAGAATGCCCTTTAGCTGAGTTACAGACTGACTGTCCTTTTGTTGTTTAGCTCTTTATATGGGGATAAAAAAGCTTTTTCTCTACAGTCAGAAAGAAGGTGGTGAGCACTGAAGTGATTATGCTCCTGCCTGTGAAGGGAGAGCAGCGTGCAAGCTGCTGCTGCTGCAGAACCATCAAGAGGACGGAGTAGAGATGGTGGATAACTTCAATTTCCCCTACCAAGCTTTAAGCCTTGGCTAATAAATGTCTCATTCTGTTGAAGAATCCAAGCTAAAGAATAGAGTCATGTATTTCTTGAAAAATGATTAATTAAGAACTGATGCTCAAGAAAGCCCAAGATTCCTTCTTAACTATGTGAATTGGGTCCTGTGTGCTCTGCATTGAAATAAACTGGTTTCTGAGGTTAGGCCTCGGTATTTAGCCTCTCTTTCCTCCTGTTCCCAACTCCTGATTCCATTAAAAAAAAAACACAAAAAAACCAAAAAAAAACCAAACAACAAAAGTTTATTCTGTCTTGATACTGAACTTTCTGTGGGCTTTCTGTGAAGTATTTGAATCTAGTTTCACAGTAAAACAGAAATATTGCATTGAAAGAAAATCCACAAACTTAACAAACATCTATTGGGGATTTTAGTTTCACTAAGGTGTAGTTGCTCAGCTTTTAATGAAGAACGTCGTATGAGTTTTGATTTTGTGAGTTCAAGTTTTCAATTATTTAGTAAAGTAGTCATTTAATTTTTACTAGATACTATTTCCTTATTCTACTGCTTTATTTTAACATGTTTTATTTTCACGTCTCATTTAAGTGCAGTAACTGAGAAAATTTGTACAACATAGCTACAGACTAAATAGTTTTTGATGTTGGTGGATATCTAGCAATTTCTGGCTTTAAACACTAAAAGGTGTTGTAAAGGAATATAACTTTGAAGAGTGCATCTATTTTAGGAGCTTTGATGTGACGTATATAAAAGTAACTATGTAATTTGAAAATAAAAATACTGAATGCCTACCTTATTATAAACCAAGCAGAATTAGAGTTTAATCTCATCTATGAAATTAAGTTACAGTGCATTTATGGGTAGAATGTTCATATGACTCACCCTTTATTATTTGATCTTCTGTTCCAAGTCCAAAAGTTGTTTCCCTTCAGGTCTGCTCAGCCTCTTGTCTAGTTGGTATGGAGAGGAAGTTTTATTTTTGTCTTGATAGCAGCTAAAAGATACAAACTTCTACAGGAACTACTCTGTAATGACTGCAGTGTGTTGTGAGGAAAACTTTCTTTAATTCCATGTTTAAGTATCAGTGAGAAAGATTAAGGAAAAGAGAAGGAAAGATAAAACGTAACAAAATTACTAAGCATCTGTTGCAGCCACTCACTCAGTTCTCCCCCTCCGTCTGTGCACCCCCCTATAAAAGGGCAAGGAGAAGAGGGAGAAAAAGAGGGGAAAGGAAAAAAAAACAACTTGTGGGCTGAGATAAAGACAGTTTAATAGAACAATAATGGAAAAGGAAAATAGCAGTAATAATAATGGTAAAAGAGTATGTAAGATGAAGTAATACAACCCAGGTCACTCTCACCACGTGGTGAATTTGTTGCCCAGCCTGTCCCAAGCAGTGATCACACATTCCTGCCCCCTCAGCCAACCCCCATTTATATACTGAGCATGATGTCTCTGGTATGGAATATTCTGTTGGCCACCTTATTCTGTCTGTGCTCCTTCTCAGCTTCTGTTGGAAGCTGAAAAATTCCCTTGACTAATATAAGCATCACCTGGCACCAACTGAAACAATATGCATTATTGACATTCCTTTCATACCAAATCTGAAACACAACAGCCGCAAGAAAGAAAATTAACTCTAGCCCAGCTGAAACCAGGACAGCATCTGATTAGGAGCAGGGGGAGAGGGAGAGACGATAGAAGACAGAGACAGAAAGTGCAACAGGAAATGTAGGAATTGATACCAAGAAACAGATTGTTGAGGAATAATTAAATATAAGGAAAATGAGAGAAAACAGTAATGTTAGAAGGCAAATGCGTTAACTGAATTTTAGTAGGTTTTTTTTTATTTTTCTGCAAACTGTCATTATAAGCTGTTTAAAAATATAAAAATAAAACAAAAAAAAAGCTGTGCTACATGTCATTCTGCTAACTTTCTACCATTCTCCTGGCAGATCAAATACTTAACATTTGTTGAATTAAATTGAAAATGTAACGAAAATCACTGAAACGTTTACCTGCTGTACTGGATTATACTTTTCAATGTTGTCCTGATAGCATTTCTGAGTATTTTCGTTGCATTTCCTGTATTTCTTGAACTTCTTTTGTATCTTACAGATATTTATTCCGAATCTGTACTTTCAGTCCAGTGTACAGGCCATTATAGTTTTTTCTCTAGCAAATCAACAACGTATTTAGTATTTTACATTTTTATATTTTGGTGGTTTTTTCAGAACTTCTTGTTTTGTTAGGTCTATTGTAAGTGACATGCTGGCATGAATGACACAACACCCTCTCTTATCCTGTAGTAATTATTTGTCTTAAATCAGACACTGTAAGAAAGTTTGGAGTTAAATGTAATTTTTTTAACTAGTTCAAATGGTATTGCAAATATTTTCACTATATTAATAACAAAATATAATTTATTAATGCATGTGCATGAGTGACCAATGGGTATCTTTCAGTGCCATTGTACATATGGCTGCCATCATTATTGATTGACCTGTGTATTTTTGTATTGAAGCCAGCCAAATTAAGCGACAAATAGTGTAGTTTGGTTTTTTGATTCAGCAAATTGTAATTTTTTTATAGTCAGGAATATTAGTTATTTCAAACCTTTACATTTAAGGATGATTAAAAAAAAGAGTGGAATGCAACAACATCCAGTTCGGCTTTCACTAATGGGAAGTGGGAAAATAAGAGAAACATGACAAATTAATTTTCAGAGATATTTGAACAGTGATTTCATGTAGTATTACATTTTGATGCAGTAAGCATTTTCAATTATGAGGCTTTTTCTGGTATACTATTATTTGTTATTTAGGCAAGCCCTGAGGAGAATCAAGAAGGAAATTTTGGTTCAGAGCACTCTGCATCACCATCACAAGGGAGTAGTCAACAGCAGTTTTTAGAAGTGGAAACGAATGTAGATGATTCAATGGATATTCAACAACAGGTAAAACTATTTTAAATTTGATTACAGAAGCTGAAAGGAAAACACATCCTAAGATGATTTCAAAATGAGTAATATGGATGTATTTCATACAGTCATATATATTGTGAGTATATTTATTAAATGTTACTGAACATCTGTTATGTCTGACCTCAGGACATGGATATAGATGAAGGACAGGATGTTGCTGAAGAAGAAATTTTTGAACAAGAGGAGAAGAAATCGGCTGTTCGTTCAAGATCAAGAACTCGTTCAAGATCTCGTTCAAGGTTTCATAATTAACTTGTATTAAGTAAATGAAGGCTTTCTGAAACGCAGTTGCAATTTGTGATTATCATTCTCAATTCTGTATTTTCCAAAATTGTCATGAGCAGTTTTTGGCAATGAAAAAAAAAAAAGCATTCATTTAATATTTGTGTCTTAGATGCAGACATTCTGTATGACAGTTCATTTTGCATATCCATGGTGTACTTTAAATTTTTAAGACCTCTTCAGGTAACAAAAATTAGTGACACTTACCAGCTGGACAGATTTTTGTATACCAGAAAAATAGATACTGTTGTGGAACATTTTGAATTTGTTTTGTTTAGTTTTGTTTTAAGCTCAAGGTGTATGTTCTCTATTTCCTGAAGCAGTTTGAGTGAATATTACAGAAATGTCTGTATCATGCTTAAAGTTTGTAGTTAAAAGACAACTAAATTAGAATTATTTTTTTTTAACTCAGCATACTGAAATTAAGTATTTTGTAGGTCACCAAGAAAACGAAGGTCTAGATCACGGTCTGGTTCTCGTAAGCGTAAACACAGAAAACGTTCACGCTCAAGATCAAGAGAAAGGAAGAGAAAGTCATCTCGGTCATATTCCAGTGAAAGAAGGGCTAGGGAAAGGGAAAAAGAACGTCAGAAAAAGGGATTGCCTCCTATACGGTCAAAAACACTAAGTGGTAAGTGGCAGCTGCTTACTGTTTTGATAATGTGGTATTAAAGGGGAAAAAGGCTTTGTTTTTCATTGAAAGAACAAGATTGAGCTTGAGTACTGTTACAAAATACAGTAAGCATAATCTTTTTTGTAAGTTTCATTTCTGATGTTTCTTACAAATTAGATACATGATTTCATCTTGGAGGAAAGCAAGTATTTTACCATTCTACTGATGATTTTACTCATACTGTTGCACCAATGATGTTACTTCTGAACAGAGAGTAGCAAGGGCTGTCCCTAAGTTACAATCTGCTTTCTCTTTAATGCTGTCTTCTATGGGGCATTTGAAGATGATCAGCGCTTGATCTGAAAATTGGTACGCTGATAAGACTTTTAAGTATGTGGTGGACACTTTGCTGAATATCTTAGAGGCCAGTTTTGATAAACCTTTAGAGTGCTTTTTAAATAGCTTTTCACGGGAACGTAGAACCAAAGCAGGTGGAAATGTGAAACAGGTAATTTGCTATCATAAGGCAGAGCATAATGGTCCTATCTTAAGGAAGTATCCAAAACGTAACTGGATTTCAGCTTCTGCAGAGTGCTGCTGTGCACTGCTGTCGTTTCTACGGAGAATTTATGTCTTAAAAAGAAGGAAGGTAGTAGGGAGAAGAAGGAGAACTTTTTCCACACAGTTGCTTATATCAGTGGGAATGTATTTTGAGATGAATGCTAGACACAGTGAAATTGGGTGGTCATCTGCTACTGTATCAGTATATCCCATTGCTGCTGATAGCAGGACTCTGGATTCTTTGGATGCATAATTGTACCTAATTTATTTTTGTAATGAACTCGTGTTCCTGAATTTAACTTTGTTTAAATAGGTTATACGCAGTTTCTGATGTCATTTTGGATTTATTTTGTGTCTTAAAACTATATAGTTTATCTGACAAGATAAGCAGTTCAAAATTCATTTTGCAAAGGAAAGAGT
>NW_009648961.1:667348-677354 GCF_000708025.1 Charadrius vociferus
AGTGTTCTATTCTCTTCACGTTAATATTTTACGTCATTCCAAGGTGGCTTTAAACTCGGGACTGTACGACAGTTTAGATGTATTTTTTTTTTTCTTCTCTGGCCTTTCACATTAAAAGAGGCAAACCAGTTTTATGGTGTAGATTTCTCCCACTAGTCCACAAAGTAGGGAGCTGTAATCAGAATGGAAGGGAGCCGGGAGGCAGGGATTAAGTAACCTAATAGCAGCAGCAATTGAGGTCCTGTGAAGTGACCTGGTGCATGGAAAGGATACATTAAGAAGGCTAAATGAAGTGTGGAAACTTTTTTTGGGGGGTGGGTATGTGTGTAAATAAATGAATAAATAGGTAGTCTACCTGACAAGCCGTTTACTTCATGAAAATGGGTCAGTGACAGCCACATTTATCATTTCCTGAGATCTGACAGATTGTTTCTTAGAGCTTAACACCAATGAGAAACAAAAGGACCAGCTACAAGCGTGTGAGGAGCAAGTTTTGTCCAAGAGAAATCTTAAGGCTAGTCATTCTCAGTACTGCTGTCAGCTGAAAACGTCAGTTGACAGAGGAACGCACAACACTGGTTTCTAGTTTGGTGCACCAAGATTGGTACAGGAAGGATGTATGATGTATCAAGATGATGATGAAGAAAGAACGTTTCCTTGGTTCGGGACAGGGCAGGCCCAAGAGATCCAGGTTGTCTGTTTTTGTTGTGCTTTCAGTCCTTTAAGATCCTGGGTGGATTACTTAGGGTAGCAAGATATTTGAGGGAAACCACCAATATTGGCCTAATCTCTTGCTGATTTAGATCACCCTGTGTTAAGTGGAAATAACGACTATGAGTTTGGCAAGGCTTGCACGCATAGATGGGGCAATATTTGGGAGACAAAAGAATTGGACCCATGTAAATATGGGAAAAGGAAGTTTTAGTTCACATGCCAGTGAATGTTTCTATTTGGCAAGGGGGATGGGTGTAGGCATTTAGGAGACAAATGGCAGGGCTCTGGGCTTGTGGTGGAATTGACAAGAGTCCGAAGTATTGTGGACATCTTCAGCTGAGTGGTGAGCCTCAGCCAAGTTTGTCTTTCTGGGATGTTCCCCAAGGTAAAGTAAAAGTATAGTTTCTGTTTCTTTCAGGTGAAAATGCAGTGCATAATACTGCAGTTACGTTCCTTCTGTAATACACTTCTAGGCAGTTAGAACTTAGTCCTACTTTGTTAAAACTGACTTTAAACCTTAGAGGCATGTTTTTTATGGAACATGGAATAGAAATGTTTTTTTTTTCCTAAGTTATTTTTACTGCAGCTTACCTTGACTAATAATCTACAGAATTTTATTTTTTCATTTCTTTTAAAACAACCATTTTGATTAAAAGAAAATGAAACAAGAAGGATGAACACTTGTACTGAATATGTTTGGTGTCTTTTAACCCTTTAACATTTTTGTTAATATACTTAATCTCCATATAGTGAGCAATAGATTTACTATTCTTGCTTTTTAATCAGTGATTTCTATGTGATTGTAAGGCCTTTTACATCCATGCTATAGAGTATTTTATAAGCTAACATTCTACTATTTTGATTGACGTGAATGTGTCTCTTGACAGTTTGCAGTACTACTCTTTGGGTAGGTCAAGTAGACAAGAAGGCTACACAGCAAGATTTAACTAACTTGTTTGAAGAATTTGGACAAATAGAGTCAATTAATGTAAGTAAGCATGTTATCATGCATTTTCAGGGATTACAGAATAGAAATTTAAACACACTTATGCCTCTGAGTTCCTTCTAGCAGCTGAAGCTTGTATTTAGGAGGTTGGGTTTTATCACTGTTTAAAAACTGCGTGTGATAATTTGCTTGTTGGTTTCCATATACTGTCTTTTGAAGCACTAAATACAGTACACTTCACGGTAAAGTGGCTTTTCCCAAGCACTAACAATTTACACAGTTTTTTAAACCAGGGTCTTAACAAATAAAAGGTTACATCTTTTCTCTTTTTGTCATGTGGTAAGGAGCAGGTATCATTTTTCCTTGGACTAATGGACACAAGTGTGTTTCCACTTTGTTCTTGGTTACATTCCGTACAGAGGGTTCCTTAAGTGGAATCAATGGGGATAAAACATTTATAAGAAAAGAAATTGTACTGTAAACAAGTGTTTATTCTAAAATGTGACAATTAAAAAGATGCTTAGAATTAGGAGATACCTTTCTCATGATTTAGAGTAATTTAGATTTAGATGTTTAGAGTCGTACTTCAGTGTTTCCTATAATTAAGCTTCAAGAGAAAGCATTTTTCTCCTAAAATAACATATCTACATGAGAGAAATTTGGATTTTTGTCTCTTGCTCCAGCAATTTAAAAGTGCTTCTCATGCAATTTCATTCATTTCAGATAGTATTTTTAGTCGTTTTCCTATCACATTAATATATTCAAACATATAATTAATAAAGAATAGTTTTTGTGCCATTACAGAATCTTTTGAAAAGCTTCACAAGTCAAAAAACCCCCTAGCCAGACGTTTAAGCCTCATTTTGATTTGCAGGGACTAGCAATTAAGAAACTTCAAAGGAAAGTAATGCAACAGCCGTAATGTCCCAGTGCCTGTTAGATTTCAGAGGCAAACCATATTGTAAATAGTCCATCCTACACATTCCACAAAGCTTTACGTACGTAGGATAACACTGTTATATATCTTAAACATATTTTTATAAGAACTGCATTGAAATCTGTCATCTTAAATATTTTTGTTCGTTATGTTATGGTGGGCTCCTAAACAACATAAAAGCACACCTATATTTTTGACTAAAATAAGCAGTTATCATACATGATTTGTAGATTTTCAAAGGTCATTGTACTTTGCCACATCATACTTTCTTTTCCTAAATACAATATTAAAGCTAGTGGAAATCACACTTCAGGAATGAGGGCTCTACCCTTTAAAAATGCAAGATACTTTTAATCACTAGTTTGTGTCTGCATGAAAGGTTGTTGCTCAGCTTGCAGTGAATTTGGAGCTTAAGAAGAGGTAGCAACCTCTGCTTTTCTGAAGTTGTCATAGTATAGCCCAGTTCTTGCCTGTCCCATGTTGTTCAAATCTTTCACGTCATTTTTAGCTCCCATTCTTTGTCTTGGTGCTGCTTTTTGAAAATAAGTGAAGTACCTTGCCAATATCACTCTTAAGTTTTGCTGATGCTCAAAATTGTTAATATTGCTCATTAAGTTAACGATTGTTTACAGTGTAAGCCTTCCCTTTTTTAGTATTCCCTTAGTGTAGTTACATAATCCGAAGTACTGGTTTTCCTGCTTTTTAAGACCATTGCTTTTTTTCCTAGATGATTCCCCCAAGAGGTTGTGCTTATGTCTGTATGGTTCATAGACAAGATGCATATCGTGCTCTTCAGAAACTTAGTTCTGGGTCCTATAAAATTGGATCTAAAATTATTAAGGTATGTTGATTTTAATCTAAGGATGCTGTCCATTTCAAATGCAGCACAGTTTTAATATGATTTGTCATTTAGCAGCTGTTCATTCAAATCTACAGTATGGAGAAGAAGAATGAAGCAATAAGGTGTAAATTGTTTTCTTTCCTCTCTGTGTAAAATGCAGCTTTTAATAGGCAATATGAAGGACAGTAAAATGAAATTACGAGTGGATACTTAGGAAGTACTTGGAGAAAATTTTATGTACATGCTAGTGATAAGTTGTTTACTGCTTTGTATTCTTAAGTCCTATAACTGACCGTGTGGATCCCTTAATAATAAATTTGATACTATTCTTATAGAGTTAAGTATATGATTATATGCTGTGTTTTTTTCTATTTTCTTTGATGCTTTAGGATGAGTCCTTGAAATACTGTATTTCCAATTTCCCTATATATATATATATGTTAGAATTAATGTAGAACAACTTCAAGCTTTTTGATGTAATGAATCTTCCACATACCTGTTGCAGAGGCCAAGTAAACTTCCTACAGGTTCATTTAAAATTAAAAAATTGTTAAAACTTCAATAAATAGACCCTGAAGATTGATCTGCAGTGACAGAAACATGAAGGAAATTGTCTGAAACATTCTGTTCACAGGCTATATGATTTAACCAGATTATCTGGTTGTGTTTTATTTTCAGATTGCCTGGGCTTTGAATAAAGGTGTCAAAACAGAATACAAGCAATTCTGGGATGTGGATCTGGGAGTTTCATATATACCTTGGGAGAAAGTAAAGTTGGATGATTTGGAGGGCTTTGCTGAAGGTGGCATGATTGACCAGGAAACAGTAAATACAGGTACAGACATTAACAATGATTCTGATAGTTAGAAAATGTGTCTATTTTGGTAATTGCAAATCCTCAAGAAGTTTATTGTTTAGTTAATACATACTCTTTTTCAATTTACATAAATTTTACTAGCTATTTGTTTACAATATATGGCACTGTAATCATGAAATCTAGATTGTCTTTGTAGATGAGTAACTAGTTGGTTGTCATGACAATTAGGAATTAGTGACAAAGAGGGATGAATTTAAGCAAGTTAATAAAGGTTAGCATTTTTAAAACCAGTTATGAATTTGCAGCGCACTCATTTCTAAGCATGTAAAATATTAATTTGTGTAGAAATCATGATCAGCTTGTGATTGTGAAAAGTCTTATATTGAGGTATAAGACTTAAGTTGGAGTTGGAACTTGTCCAAATAGGCACAGTTTAGCTGAACCTTAAGGTATTTCCTCCATAAAGTTGGAAGAGACAGGAAAGCAAGTAATCTTAGACCTCACTCAAACTCAGTTAATTGAGAGGTTTGTTAGGTTTGTAAAAGATTCACCAGTACTGTGTTTTGTTGAAACAGACCTAGCATCAAATGACTGGACTATACTGAAGTAAACAGTACATTAAGACTGCTTCATAATAGTGACAATTATTTTTCAGGTCAAAATACAGTTTTGCTTTGAGTAAAAATTGAATATAAATGACAAATTAAAACATGGGATGTTACTGAAATACATTCACTATACTATAGTTGAAATACAAAACTCTCTGAGGAGGTGGCAGAAGGAAGAAATGGGGGTTGGAGAGAGATTTGTTTAACATGAGGATTCTCTGTCATTGTACAATAGCCAGCTGATAACACAGCTATGTTGACGACAGCAGTTTTTAGAAAACTGGAGCATACTCTATATTACAAATGATTAACAGAGCGATTGGTGAAAAAACTTGGCAAGTTTTGAAAAATCTGTTTGCATACAGGCATAATGAAACAGTATTGCAGGTGAATAAAGATATTTTACATTCTTTAAAATATATAATAAAAAATAATTGCACTTGCTTCTTTTCATAGTAAGTTTGGGGGTTATTTGTAACGAATCTATATAGATACCAGATTAAAATTTATTGTTGAAGCAGAAAGAGGACTTTTTAGTATTTAAACAAAAATAACACAATTATCTTTTTATATTAAAAATACACCTTTTTCTAAAGAATGGGAAACAGCCAGAAGCTCAGAAGCTGCTAAAGAAAATATTCAAACTACGCAGAGTGCTGCAGTCGATAAGAGTACAGTTATTACAACGCAGACGGAAGCTTACACACAACCAGTCACTATGCTGCAGGTTTGTATTAGTCTGAGTTTGCAAAAACCCCACAGTACTGGAGGGCAAACTTTCTATTCGATACAGGTGAACTTTAATGCTGAGTTAAAGTACTTAACTCAAAAATACTTAAGTCCTACATCAATGTGTGTTTATGTCTGAAATATTTTAGAGTAGAATCAGTTGCCATGGTTGAGCAAAATCTTTAGTTTCATGCACAACGTATCCCAAACTTGTGTGAAATCTCAAATGAAGACTTAAATGTTGAAGGCAGAGCGATTGTAAAATAAAAATAAAATACTGGCACATTATTTTTAAAGGAGAAATTAAAATGAGGTTACAGAAAGTATTTTGCTTATAGAGCAAAGCATCTTTCTGTACACTAAGCAATGCAATAATCTTTTTTTCACTTGTGCTTGTTTCTTCTCTACCTATGTGCATTTCCCCATATCAACTTTGAATATAAGTTTATTTTCTTTGGGCAGGATTTTGTACGGGCAGTCTCATATGATTATTCAAATAGTGTGCTGTTGCACTCTGTATGCATTAATTCATCAGAGTCTTTGATTCTCTGCTGTATTTTTTTTCCTTCTCCTAAAACAGAATTTTTATTAACATCCAATCAGTAACAAGGGATTGGGGAAGGCTAGAAGAATACCGTGTAATTTTTCTAGAGTATACTACACTACACAGGTTTATCAAGTATAAATACAAATGCTTTTTGTCTAACTCTTTAAATCCTTTTTATAATGACCATACAGATTTGTAAAATGAGAAGCAGTTGCTTAATACAAAATTTTTTTGTATTCATATTATTACTGTTTTATCTTTCCTAACATGTATAGACATTTCCAATACTTGAGCTAACCTAAAATTACTATGAAAGTTAACATATTTCCATTTACTTGCATTGAATTTTGAGCATTTTTCTTTTCACAAAAATTGTCTTCAGTCTTCTTATTTCAACTATATCCTAGTGTACACTGTGTTCAGCATATATTTAAATATACGTATATATTGCTTTTATTCTGCTGCTAGTTACTTGTAATTATGTTGCACTGTATCAAAACACATAGCTCAAACAGAAATTTGAGAAATACTAAGTAATTTTCAGGATTGCATCAGGATTATTACCGTTATAATTACATACACTAAACTCAAACTTCCAGCACTGTTCTAAAATACGTAAATTTTTCTAATGAGAATAGAATCACAGTTTTCTGTGATTATTTTTTTTTCTCTCAATTTGCCACATTATCTACATTTTCTTTCCTTTTCTCTCTCTCCTTTCTGCATTCACCTCTCTCCCGTAGGTAAATTTTTGTTCTTGAATAAGTGTAGTGTTTAACCATGTATTTTTCTATTCTTTTTAGAATAAAGAAAAGATAGCATAGGATTCTTCCAGTGTCCTTGTTTACCTGTAGTGTAGGTACCATTTCAGAATGCAATCTAATTCTTCAGGGTGTTCAGAACATATACAAAGCCTTTGGTAGATTTAGTGCTTATCATGAACTGCAGTTGAATCCGTTCATCCCTCTTTTAATGTCATTGAATACTGTTAAGTACTGAAGTTGCTTGTTTTTTCTTTCCATGATCAAAGATTCCAGTAGCTCCAGCTGTGCCTGCTGTTAGCTTGGTTCCACCTGCATTTCCTGTCACAATGTCGGTCCCTCCTCCTGGTTATAGCGCAATTCCTCCTCCACCCTTCTTGCGAGCGAGTTTCAACCCTTCACAGCCACCTCCAGGTAAGTTAGTAAAAATGAAGTTGAGTATGTAATGATTGTACTCGGTTTGTGTGCTTCTGCGTACATCATGCTTTGTGTAGTTTTCCGTCAGCTACTGGTTAATGTTTGAGCTAGTTGACCTTTGAATCTTTAATTTTAATCTAGTATGAAATTTCTTATGGTTAACTTAATATTATTTTTACCAGTGTATTCTGTTGAGAATAGGAATTACAGCAGAATTTTTTTTGAACTTGATAAAAACAGACATTTAAAAATCCTTAAGATTAATCTCCTTTCTTTGGAAAACTTTGGAACTCTTAATTTTCTTCTTCAGATATTGCTGGCAGAAGTCACTTGTAAAGATGCACATGCAGATTATCTATGGTAAAGATGGGGTTGTTTTTGAAAACAATAAGCACTGTTGCCTCTTCACATAGATTTGTTGTTTGCTAGTCTTCAGTGGGGCAGCTTTTCAGGATGAATAACCTAGGAAAGCTTTTACTGCAAAACTTTATTTGCTACCCTTGTAATAATTCATGACTTTTTTTCATATAGGTTATATGCCTCCCCCAGTTCCACCTGTGGTCCCACCACCTGTTGTCCCGCCACCTGTTGTCCCACCGGTTGTTCCAACACGTAAGTTTGATTCTTCTAATAGTCATTTGTGTGTCATGAAAAGCTTAATTGTTTGCTATACTACTTATTTAATCAAAAGCAAGTTAATCCTGTGTAATGGAAAACAGCAACACAGAAGTTATTGTTTAGATGGTGTTAGCAGGTATTGAGAAGATTATTTACAGAGCTTTGCAAGTTGACTGAAAAAATTAACTTACTGTGGAGTTACTGAAAAAAAAACTTGTGGCAAATTAACTACTTATTATTTGTATACATAGTTCAATATTTGAACCTGTCTGTAACAGATGTATCTATTACTTGAGCTATTTGACATTAGTCACTTATAATAATTTATTTTTGTTTAGCTTCTTAACTGTATTCATTTAACGTTAAAAAAATACCTGTTAAAGAGTACTGATTGCTTAGGCTGCCTGCAGTTCATGGTGTCTACAAAAAAAATAAATATTACAGTGCTGATTGAGAATAAGAGATTATTATCAAAAACTGTAACACGGGGTAATTAATTTCACTAATTTTGATTTATCAGCCTGACCTCTGCCAAATGAATCTTGAAGGCTTGAGTATATGATTACTGTGATACACTTCTGTTATTTCCCCGCAGCTTTAGTACAGCCTCCAATACCAATTGCACAAGAGACGATGAAGGATGTCCCTTTTACTAGCCTTGTTCTACCAGTTGGCACAGTTACTAGCAATCTAGTCACTCCAACATTATCTGCTGGAAGTGTTTTTAATCCTTTGCCAATCAACAAACCAGAATCTGATGAAAAGGGATCACATCTTACAGACCTTCAGATTTCTTCCAGTGAAAACAATAGATCTGGTAAGAAATTATTTTTTTGTCTGATACAATCGCATGCAGGAAGCATCGTACTTCTGAGGGTTTTTTTTGCAGATCGTAGTCCATTGCACTAACTACAAAGTAGGAAGTTTTAGGCTGGGTAGCATTTTCAATTTAAGTTGGAGGAGTGGTGGGAACCATCTTTGTCATCATCTGATCAATGATTTCTAGCAGCTTTTGCTCAGGGATGTTTTCTTCGTAGACTCAAGAAGTAAAGCTGAGAATTGCCCTTTAGAAAACTAAGTGCATTCTTACTACACAAGTGGCAGTGGAAAGGAGCAGGACAGGGTGGGATAGTATAACATTTACAGAATTACATCCAAGATTTTAATACTTCCCTTGCATAAATTGGGCAATGGCTGTGGGGTTCATCAGTCCTGCTGCTCAACATTCTTTACTATATAATGCTGTTAATTTCTGCGACATAATGTCTGTTATCACCAATGTGATTAGAATTATGTATGTTCATTATAGAAACTGAGACCTTGTCAGCAGTATCATCACTGAATGCATTAACTGAATATGGATTAAGCTGCATTTTGTTTTGAATGCAATGTGTTACACCGGCAGTTTCTGTTAACTGTTCTTCTTGTTGCTGCATTTTAGTGCAGAGCGATGTCTCGAGTAGCTCTGGACTTGTTGGAGGAGTGCCGCCACCCAGCGTCTCAAGCAGTTCTGGGCTTACTGGAGAAGGGCAACCACCCAGTGTCTCAAGTAGCTCTGGACTTGCAGGGGGAGTACAGCCACCCAGTGTTTCAAGCAACTCTGGACTTGGAGGAGGAGTGCAACCACCAACTGTTTCAAGCAGTTCCGGTCTTGCAGGAGGAGTGCAGCTGCCTACTGTTTCCAGTAGCTCTTCTCTTGCTGGCGGAGTTCAACCAACCAGCGTCTCAAGTAGCTCTGGACTCATGGCTGGAGTGCAACCACCAAATGTCTCGAGTAGCTCAGGGCTTCTAGCTGGAGTGCATCCACCCAGCGTCTCAAGCAGCCCTGGCCTTCTGACAGGAATGCAGCCACCCAGTGTCTCAAGCAGCTCAGGAGTTCTGGCAGGAATACAGCCACCAAGCGTCTCAAGCAACTCTGGGCTTCTTATAATGCCACCACCCAATGTTTCAAGTAGTTCTGGACTTATGGGAGTGCCACCACCAAATATTTCAAGTAGTTCTGGACTTCTGGCAATGCAGCATCCAGCTGGGGTTCAAAACATGCCTCATTTAAGAAATGGTAGTCAAAGGA